>NC_064281.1:70823388-71142852 GCF_003254725.2 Canis lupus dingo
GCCCACTTCATGATTGGAGTGTTTGTTTCTTTGCTGTTGGGTTTAATGGGTTCCTTATAGATCTTGGACACTAGCCCTTTATCTGATAGGTCATTTGCAAATATCTTCTCCCATTCTGTAGGTTGTCTTTCAGTTTTGTGGACTGTTTCTTCTGCTGTGCAGAAGCATATTATCTTGATTAAGGCCCAATAGTTCATTTTTGCTTTTGTTTCCCTTGCCTTTATGGATGTATCTTGCAAGAAGTTGATGTGGCCAAGTTAAAAAGGGTGTTGCCTGTGTTCTCCTCTAGGATTTTGATGGATTCTTGTTTCACATTTAGATCTTTCATCCATTTTGAGTTTATCTTTGTGTATGGTGTAAGAGGATGGTCTAGTTTCATTCTTTTGCATGTGGATAGCCAATTTTCCCAGCACCATTTATTGAAGAGACTGTCCTTTTTCCAGTGGATAGTCTTTCCTGTTTTGTTGAATATTAAAGGAGTTGAGGACCCATTTCTGGGTTCTCTATTCTGTTCCATTGATCTATGTGTTTTTGTGCCAGTATCACACTGTCTGGATGATCACAGCTTTGTAGTATAACTTGAAATCCGGCCTTGTGATGTCCCGACTCTGGTTTTCTTTTTCAATATTCCCCAGGCTATTGGGGGTCTTTTCTGATTCCACACAAATCTTAAGATGATTTCTTCCAACTCTCTGAAGAAAGTCCATGCTATTTTGTTAGGGATTGCACTGAATGTGTAAATTGCCCTGGGTAGCATGGACATTTACACAATATTCATTCTTCCCATCCATGAACATGGAAGATTTTTCCATCTCTTTGTGTCTTCCTCCATTTCTTTCAGAAGTGTTCTGTAGTTTTTAGGGTATAGATCCTTTACCTCTTTGGTTAGGTTTATTCCTAGGTATCTTCTGCTTTTGGGTGCAATTATAAATTGGATTGACTCCTTAGTTCTTCTTTCTTCAGTCTCATTGTTAGTATATAGAAATGCCATTGATTTCTGGGCATTGATTTTGTATCCTGCCACATTGCCGAATTGCTGTATGAGTTCTAGCAATCTTGGGGTGGAGTCTTTGGGTTTTCTATGAGCAGTATCATGTCATCTGCGAAGAGGGAGAGTTTGACTTCTTTGCCAGTTTGAATGCCTTTATTTCTTTTTGTTTCTGATTGCTGAGGCTAAAACTTCTAGTACTATGTTGAATAGCAGTGGTGAGAGTGCACATCCTTATAATTTTCCTGATCTTAGGTGAAAGGCTCTCAGTGTTTCCGCATTGAGAATGATATTTGCAGTGATCTTTTCGTAGATGGCTTTTAAGATACTGAGGAATGTTCCCTCTATCCCTACAATCTGAAGAGTTTTGATCAGGAATAGATGCAGCATTTTGTCAAATGCTTTCTCTGCATCTATTGAGAGGATCATATGGTTCTTGTTTTTTCTCTTATTGTTGTGATCTATCATGTTGATTGTTTTATGAGTGTTGAACCAACCTTGATCCTGGGGATAAATCCCACTTGGTCATGGTGAATAATACTCTTAATGTACTATTATATCCTATTGGCTAGTATCCTGTTGAGAATGTTTGCATCTGTGTTCATCAGGGATATTAGTCCATAATTCTCCTTTTTGGTGGGGTCTTTGTCTGGTTTTGGAATTAAGGATGGTGGCATCATAGAATGAATTTGGAAGTGCTCCATCTCTTTTCTATCTTTCTGAACAGCTTTAGTAGAATAAGTATTGTTTCTTCTTTAAACATTTGATAGAATTCCCCTGGGAAGCCATCTGGCCCTGGACTTTTGTGTCTTGGGAGGTTTTTGATGACTGCTTCAATTTCCTCCCTGGTTATTGGCCTGTTCAGGTTTTCCATTTCTTCCTGTTCCAGTTTGGTAGTTTGTGGGTTTTCAGAAATGCATCCATTTCTTCTAGATTGCCTAATTTATTGGCGTATAGCTACTCATAATATTTTATAAAAATCGTTTGTATTTCCTTGACATTGGTTGTGATCTCTCCTTTTTCGTTTTTGGTTTTATTAATTTGAATTTTCTCTTTTGTTTTAAATAAGGCTGGCTAATGCCTTATCTATCTTATTAATTATTTCAAAGATCCGATTACTGGTTTTGGTGATCTGTTCTACAGTTCTTCTGGTCTCGATTTCCTTGAGTACTGCTAGAATCTTTATTTTCTCTCTTTCTCTGCTTGATGTAGGTTTTATTGCTGTTCTTTCTCCATTAAATTTCGATGCAAGGTTAGCTTGTGTATTTGAGTTTTTTCCAATTTTTTTAGGGTAGCTTGTATTTCGATACATTTCCCTCTTAGGACTGCTTTTGCTGTATCCCAAAGATTTTGAACAGTTGTATCTTCATTTTGCTAGCTTCCATAAATCTTTTTACTTCTTTTCTCATTTCCTGGTTGAACCTTTCATCTTTTAGCAGGTTGATCTTTATCCTCCACGTGTTGAGTTTCTTCCAAATTTCTTCTTGTGATTGAGTTCTAGTTTCAAAGCATTGTGGTCTGAAAATATTCAGGGGAAAGTCCCAATCTTTAGCTATCGTTTGAGACCTGAGTTGTGACCCAGTATGTGGTCTATTCTAGAGAAAGTTCCATGTGCCCTTGAGTAGAACGTGTGTTCAACTGCATTTGGATGGAAAGTTCTGTATGTATCTGTGAAATCCATCTGTTCCGGCGTATCATTTAAAACTCTTATTTCTGTGGTGATGTGCTTAGAATATCTGTCATTTGCAGAAAGTGTCATGTTGAAGTCTCCTACTATTAGTGTATTATTATCTAAGTATCTGTTTACTTTGGTTATTAATTGATTGATATACTTTGCTGCTCCCGCATTCGGGGCATAAATATTCATGAGTGTTAGGTCTTCTTGCTAGGTAGACCCTTTAAGTATGCATGATACGGTGTCCCTCTTCATCACTTGCTATAGTCTTTAGGATTAACTTTAATTTATATGATATGAGGATTGCTACCCCTGCTTTCTTTTGAGGGCCATTGGAATGGTAAATGGTTCTCCACCCTTTAATTTTCAGGCTGGAAGTGTCCTTCGGTCCAAAATGTGTCTCTTGTAGACAGCAAATAGATGGGTCTTGCTTTTTTATCAAGTCTAAAACCCTGCATCTTTTGATGGGATCATTAACCCATTCACGTTCAGAGTTAGTATTGAAAGATATGAATTTAGTGTCATCGTAATACCTATTCAGTCCCTGTTTTATGGATTTTTTCCTTGGACTTCCTCTTTCTTTTACAGAATCCTCCTTAATATTTCTTGCAGACCTGGTTTGGTGGTCACATATTCTTCCAGTTTCTGCCTATCTTGGAAGCTCTTTGTCTCTCCTTATATTATGAATGAGAGCCTTGCTGGATAGAGTATTCTTGGCTGCATGTTCTTTTCATTTATGACCCTTAATATATCCTGTGAGCTCTTTCTGGCCTGCCAGGTCTCTGTGGAGAGGTCGGCTGTTAGTCTAATAGTTCTCTTGTCTTTCGCTGCTTTAAGGATTTTCACTTTATCTTTGGAATTTGCCATTTTCACTCCTAAATGTTGAGGTTTTGAACAGTTTTTATTGATTTGGGGAGGACTTCTCTATCTCCTGGATCTGAATGCCTGTTTCCCTCCCCAAATTAGGGAAGTTCTCAGCCATGATTTGTTCAAAGATTCTTTCTGACCCTCTATCCCTGTCGACATTTTCTGGAACCCCTATTACATGTATATTCTTCCTTCTCAAGCTATCATTTATTTCCCTAAGCTTTTCCTCGTGGTCTCTTGTTTTTTTCTCCTTTTCTCCTCAGCTTCCTTCCTTGCCATCAACTTGTTTTCTATATTGCTCACTATTTCTTCCACCTCATTAACCCTCATCATTAGGACCTCCAGTTTGGATTGCATCTCATTTAATTGATTTTCAATTTCAGCCTGATAGAACTAAATTCTGCTGTCATGAAGTCTCTTGAATCCTTTATGCTTTTTTCCAGAGCCAAGTGTAGCTTTATAATTGTGCTTCTGAATTGGCTTTCTGACATTGAAGTGTAATCCATATTTTGTGACTGTGCAGACAGTACTGTTTCTGATTCTTTTGTGGTGAGTTCTTCCTTCTAGTCCTTTTGCTAAGTGCAAAGTGGCTGTATTACTGGGCTGAGTCAAGAATATCAACTGTGACCTAAGTAAATTTCACCCTAGAGGATTCTGACTAGGTCAGAGACCAGAAACTGAAAACGAAGTTCAGAGCGAAACCAAACAAAAGGACCACTAAAGTGAAAAGCACATTTTAAAATAAAGTAGTAAAAACTAAAAGACCAAGTATCCCAAAGCAGAAGGAAAAAAAAAAAGAAAAATGAAGAGAAAAGAGCAAAAGTAAAGAGGAAAAAAAGAAAGAAAAAAGAAAAAAAGGGAAGAGAAATAATGAGGGGGTACTGGGAGATGGTGTTGGTGAAGAATTTGTAGTGGAGGGAGAATGTAGTCTACCTGAGGGGTCCTAGAGGGTGATCCTCCTGGTTCTGAGTGTATTAAGTTCTGTATATTAGAAGATGCCCAGTCCTTCATTTATATAATCCAGCAATACTTGTAGAAAGCCCCAACATTGACCACCAAAACATAAATGAGATAAAAGAGGGGTGCAGAATGGGAATGAAGAGAGAACATAATCACATAATGAACCAGCACAGTATACCACTTGGTTCTAGGTGCATGCTGGTCATGTTTTATAAGGTATTAACTTTTGCCATTTAGAACAAGATGAGGCAGAGAAAGTGGAAAACATAAAATAAAAAAACACATCTTTTTTATCTCCCAAAATTAAATTGTGTATGTTGAAGGGAATCTAGAGTTGGAGAATATACCTAAAACCTGTAATTGTAGAAACATGGAAGTCAAAAAGGAAGAAATGTAAAACTTAAGAGGTGTTAAAATATTGTAGTTAAGGTGGGAAAAGCAAAAAAATATTGGAAATTTTTAGTCTGATATAAAAATGAGTTATATTGGAAAAAGGAAAAAAAAAAAAAAAGGAAGGGTACCCTCTACTTCTTTATACTATAAATCCCTCAACTTCCCCTGGAGCTTTCCAGTGCTGCTTGGTCAAGAACTTGCTCTTCCCCTGTTCTTTCAGCTCATCTTCTGGGGGGGAGGGGTGGTTGGCTGTGCTTTTTCTCAGGTGTATGTACCTGGGGGGAGATGCCCCGCCCCCTGCCAGGTACCGGACTCAGTGGGAGATGTTTACCCCATGAGGCCTGTGTTCCCTGGTGGCCCCACATCTCCCAGGCACACGGTGACACAAGAAGGAACAACACTGGCGGCACCAAGATTTCCAGCTCTGGAGTCAGCTCCCCACTATTAACTAACGCAGTCTCCTAATCTGCGCTCGCCTAGATGCTCCCTGGGCGGGCGAGGGTGTGCTGATCTTCATATCTTGGGGACGCCCAGCCGCAGGAGGGTCCTCGCTGTCCTGTGTCCTCCCGGCTTCCGCCTGTCCCAGGGGGAGTGAAGAAGGATCTGGGGCTGTGTCTGCTCGGTGCCTTGGGATCCGGGGCTCTGTGCTGCTGGAATCGCGATCCAGGGGCACACAGCTCTTGAGGGAAGCAGGGTGCAGACCCCTCAGTCTGGAGCCACCCGCCTTACCTACTGGCTTCTCCCCATGCCCCGCTGGGTGCGTGCTCCAGCCCTTTACCTAGATTGGTCCACAGTTTGTGTTGTGCTTTCCCCCACGTGCACTTCCTCTATTGGTGACTCCAGGAAACTGGAGGCGTCACTACCCCTCCTGTGATTCTGCCCTATTTCCCTGCTCATTGCTTTTCTGTCCTGCCAGAAAGAATCTGTTGCGGATTTTTAAAGTTCCCACTTCTTCAGCACTGGGCTTTCCTGTCCCGGAGGCTTTCGTTTCCAGGCTTTAGCCAGGCTCCTCGCTGTGCCCCTTCCCCACTGGATTCTTTTTCATTTTTTTCCTCCTTCCTACCTTGCTAGAAATGAAAACCCTTCTCTCTGTAGCGTTCCGGCTATTCTCTCTTTAAATCTCAGGATGAATTCGTAGGTGTTCAGAATGTTTTGAAAGTTATCTAGGTAAGTTGGTGGGGACAGGTGACTTGGGGACCCTACTCCTCTACCGTCTTACCCCGCCCTCTCCCTGTTGACTAATTTCTTACCACATTTACTCACATAGATTTTGTCAATGGCAAGGCTATCTGTTGCCCAAAATCCACTTAGCTTTTTGATTGACTGCTGGCTAAATAATTTTACCAACTGGAGGACAGGGAGTAACTCAGTAGCAGGGGCACCTTTAACACAGTGACAAGAAGAGCTGACAGAAAGTTAATGACATTAACAACCTGTCAAGTATCAACTCCTGGGATTTCCTCATAGTAGGAAGGAAAGTCATTTGAAGTGGTTAAAAATCAAGTTACTGAGGAAGCACACTGTCTGTACCAAATAATTCAAAACAGATTTTGAGTCTCCACTGCACTGAAATTATGTTAAATTTTATTCCACTTTCTTTAGTAAGATAATTTTTTAAAGATAAAAAAACCCACAATTATTATTCAACTATAGTAACATTAATCAGTCACATTTGAAAACATATCAGTAACAAGTTTTAGTGAGATAATGATCCACCCTTTCTAAAATAAATGCCATGCAATCAACAAAACAAAAATAAAACAAAACAAACATCAAAAGCCAAGTCTTCCCTACCTTTATTATATGAATATGGTAATCTAGGCTGTTTTCTAGCTCCTAAAGCAAAATCCGAGAATTTAAGACTAGACTGGAGGGAATTTCACTGGATATTACTCTGTCTCTCGTTACCTTCAGTTACTGGCTGGTCTCAAACTCAGAAAATTAGGATGTTTCGAGCAAAACTTTTTCATGAGCCCAGGATTTTATAGGTCCAGGATTAAACAAGCAAACAAACAAACAAACAAACATGGTCCTAATGAAGATAATGCATACATTGAAAGCAAGTTGTTTTAGAAAGCCACATGGGGAAATTACTGATTCATTAAAACAGAAGTTTGTTACCATTCTTTGAAATACACAGTCTTCATAATAGTATTTTATTTTAATTAATTCTGCTTTGATTTGAAATAGTATAATCACATATAATAATAATAAAAACAAAAGTGATAATAGAATAGTAAGAATAGCAAACTGTTTAGAAACTGTCATGTGCCGGTCACAGTGCTAAGAATACATGCATGTACACACATACACACATTCATGCACAAATAATCTCAAGTAATGTCCAAAGCAATTGTATGAGATAGCTACTGTTGTTATTAACAACACTTTAAATATGTGAACTCTGTCTATAAGATTGAGGCTCAAAAAAAAAAAAAAAAGATTGAGGCTCAAACATTCAACCACATGTGTGACATCACAAATACAATAAATCTAGTTAAAGACAACTTGGGGGCACCCCAGATGGCTCAGTGGTTTAGAGCCACATTCGGCCCAGGGCGTAATCCTGGAGACCTGGGATCGAGTCCCACATCAGGCTTCCTGCGTGGAGCCTGCTTCTCCCACTGTCTGTGTCTCTGCCTCTCTCTCTGTGTCTCTCATGAATTAAAAAAAAAAAAAAATCTTAAAAAAAAAAAAGACAGCTTGGAATCAAGTCTTGATTTTCAGACTCCAATCCTTGTGCTCATAGCCATGGTATTGTATAGCCCCTGAAATCAGAAAACTTCATAAATCTGAGATAAATTCCACATTTGTTCACTGTGAAACTCTTTATTGTTTCATTTCCAAACTCCCTCAAATGGAAGAAATTTTCTTTTTGAAACGTTTGTAAACTAAGTTAAAACTTAGCTGCTCCCTTATATCATGTCCTCCAGAAAGCCTTTCTTAATCATGGCACTCAAAATTAATTTCCCTATCTCCTGTGTTCTCAAAATATTTTAATACTTTGATTATTATACTTGCTGGCTTACTTATGCTCTGCTTATATGCAGGTCTGTTTTGTACACTGGGTTATAAAGTCTTTTGAGATATAGATTCTTACTCATTTTTGAGTACTCTACAATAAGCCTAGCACAATGCTTTGTAGAAAGTTATCTTAATAAATGTTCTGTCAAATAAATAGAGAGCATTAGCTTGTTATCCTGGCATGCCTTCAGTTTGACAAAAGAAAGGAGTCTAAAATGTTTCCAAGATTATGCCTTTGTTATGTTTTGATTTAAAATACAGGTATTAATTCTTAGTAGAATTATCTCTTAAACTCTTAGATAGAAATCAAATTCTAAGAAACTGTCTGAATGGAGCAGATATTTTTTAGGATTAGTCAGCACATATTTTTCTATTTGAACACTCTTGGCTTGTTTGAACTTCAGCCTCAAATTACCTAGACTCTGAGTTATCTATTTCAAACTTTGTTTAGGGAATTGATAGACATTTGGTTCATGGTGCTAATGGTGAGAAGAGAATGTATTGCTCAGTTAAACGGTGCATAAATCCTTTTAGACCATTAGAAACCCATCTGGGAAACCATCTTTTCAGAACATAAAATGGGATATGATTTGTCTGAAAGAGTTAGTGTACCCCCAACCTTATAAGTTCTCATTATTCCTATCAGAAGCAAAGTTCTAAGCAATTAACAGCTTTTCTATAACATTTATTCATATTGAGCAGAAGTGATACTTTTTAAAAAGCTTGTAAAAAAGTAAATGACCCAATATAGTTCTTTTTTGGATGTTCATGTGTACTAGAGAACATTTAACATACAAATATCTGTACATAGATAAAGATATGATTTAAAACCATTTTGGTATTCACAAGAGCATAAGTTGGATATCATAGCAATGAATCTATGAATTTGTTTACTTTTTCTTTGATTTAAAATTTACCAAAACAATTTTTCTTTTTTTTAAGATTTATTTATTTATTCATGATAGACATAGAGAGAGAGAAAGGCAGAGACACAGGCAGAGGGAGAAGCAGGCTCCATGCCGGGAGCCCAACGTGGGACTCGATCCTGGGACTCCAGGATCGCACCCTGGGCCAAAGGCAGGCGCTAAAACTCTGAGCCACCCAGAGTTCCCCACCAAAACTATTTTCATTTATGAAGGGCATGTATGGTATATTGAATATGCACAGTTTATAGACAATGATAGTAATATTAGTATAATTATTCAAGTAATATACTCTTGCAATAAACTCAATCACAATATTTTCATAATGTAGAAAAACATATCAGTATCTTTATCTATAGTTGAAACCTATTTATTTATTTCTATTTAGGATCTATTTCAGTTAGAATTTATGAAAATTATAGCAAGTAAACTCAGCTTTTCATTGAATATTTCCAGTTCTTTTATTCTGGCATAGAGGGTGAATTAGCAGTATGATATGACAACTAAAAAGCATGCAAGAAAAAAACCAAGTCAATGTATTTATTAATCATGTGATGATACTCTCCATTGTGTTACAAAGGTTAAAAAAGTATAATAACCAATTACATTGTTCCAATTCATTATTTAAATTAGAAATGTAAAAAGTATGTAACAAATATCACTGAAATTATCCAATTGAATTTTGGTGAGAATGGAAAATCAATGAAAAATTAACAAAAAGAACTATAGAAAAGCTTTCCAAAATGATCAGTGAGAAGAATATGACCTAGTCACGAACTGATACTGTTTGGGTAAAAAAAAAAAAAAGTCATGAGTAACAGAAGAAAATGGTTCTGAGGGGTGAAGGTATCAACTGCTCTTTACCTCATCAAAAGCAAACATTTAGTAAATGTCTTTTACATAACTACTAAGGCATTATCAAATTTGTACATAGAAACTCTGTTCAATTACTGACCTCTGGATTTCTTTCATCATGGGACTGACTTGAAACCAAAAGAGATTCGATTTTATTTTACACAGTGTTGAGAAATACTCTGTCCATTTTATTTACCCCATATACAAAAAAAGTACTTTCAAATGTTAATGTTCTATAGAAATGCAAAGCATTTTTATTAATACATTTGAATTAAAAGATGTTTTGACTGAGTACCAATAGACGTAAGTTCTAGTCTTGGTTGTTGAAAACCTAGGAAAAATCTTGTGTTTTCCCATTTATAAAACTGAAACAGCAATAATTGCCTTACCTACCTTACATATACTAAGTATAATAATGACTTTGAACATGCTTTGTAAAATGGAAAAAAAAAACATACATAAGGTATAATTTATCATTCTGCCCTAAACCTCACAAATGAGAAATAAAGTATTTCCCCCAAGGAAAATCTTTATCAACAAATATCGTCCTTTTTTGTCCAACTTCATTTCATCTGGCTTTTTTTTTTTTTTTTAGATTTTGTTAATTTATTTGACAGAGAACACAAGCAGAGGGAGCGGCAGGTAGAGAGAGAAGGAGGAACAGACTCCCCATTGAGCAGGGAGCCCAATGTGGGGTTACATCCCAGGACCCTGAGATTATGACCTGAGCCAAAGGTAGACACTTAACCAACTAAGCCACCCAGGTGCCCCAATTGTTTTGTGTGTGTGTGTGTTTTTTTAATCTAAGTTATAAATGTGCTTTTTTAAAAAACTGAAGAGCAGGTACTTTCTTTAAAATGTAATGAATGACTATGGAGGAAGCAGTATGCTTATGCTTCGCTATTCCAACGGTATCCAAATAAATGGTAGGGCACCTATCAAGTAAGATTAAGGTATATTTCCTGCTTTCAAGAAGGAATATAGTCAGAGAGATAATAAAATTGATAGAGGTAAGACAGCAACAAACAATGCAAGATGATTTCATTATTAAATGAGTGTACCAGAGGCTAAAAATACAATAGCACTTTCAGTATTCCTTCTCCTCTTTTTAGTCAGTGAGACAGCATTTTGGCTTTGATAAAAGTTGAGATTAACATTGCAACTTCATTATTTTGTTGGAAATTTGTTCTCATTCCAAAGAAGAGATTTCAAAGTATGGAGAGGCCTTCCAAAGCCAGATGGAAATAACTTCTACATTATCCTTTGTTTTGCATTAACCATCTATCTTAGCATAAACAATTAAGAACTGGCTTTACCGGGATCCCTGGGTGGCGCAGCGGCTTAGCGCCTGCCTTTGGCTCAGGGCACGATCCTGGAGACCCGGGATCGAATCCCACATCGGGCTCCTGGTGCATGGAGCCTGCTTCTCCCTCTGCCTATGTCTCCGCCTCTCTTTCTCTCTCTGTGTGACTATCATAAATAAACTTTAAAAAAAAAAAAAAAAAAAAAAAGAACTGGCTTTACCAACAATTTTCCTAGGTTTAAAAATAAGTTTATTTTCATGTTTTTATCAGTGAGCACATATTGCAGCTACTGCAGAACCTAGCATTATAGTAGCTACCACCGAACTGAAGCATAGGAATGAAGTACAAAATATTCTCTCTTCTCTAAAGAAGCTTAACATTTGGTTAAGCGCACATTGATGAGAAATAACTCACTAAAAGGGTAGTATCTGATCAGGTTTAGTTGTGGGGCATTGGTTATAAATACAGTAAAAGTCAACCAAGTAGAGGAAGTTGTTTGGAACAGACAGAGGAGATAAGATTCAACTCCTGCTGATATGTAAGCTCTCTGTGTGCAGAAGTTTACTGTTTTGATTTTGTGGTAATCATCTTTTGTACTCAAATTGCCTGGTACCTACTAGGGCTCAATATGTCTGGTGAATGAATAAATACATGATTTGCTCTCTGCTGATACTTTATTTGTAGGATGTTGGAGTATTTTATACAAATGGTAGTTAAAAATACTACATTCTTATAGATCATCCAAAATATGATGTTATTTGACTTTGGAATTCATTACATGTCTTCATTTAAATAAACACTCCAAAAGCCCCACCCATTATGTCTGATTAGATAAATATTTAAATGATTTTGCATTCCAAGAATTCACCCAAACCAGATTGTATTCTAAGATTTGATTGAAGGAGGATCTAAATTTAAGATTTGAAGGGATCAACTAGATATTATAGATCTTCTTGTATTTACAAACAGGACTTATTACAAAACTTTATTTTTTTCAGTGATTACTGTATAACCCAATCAAATAGCTTAAATTCACAGTGCATATAAATAAAAATAGTTAATTAGGGCACCTGCATGGTTACAGTAGGTTAAATGTCCAACTCTTGCTTTAGGCTCAGGTCATGATCTTAGAGTCATGAGATGGAGCTCCATGTTGGGCTCCAGGCTTGGTGTAGAGTCTACTTGAGATTCTCTCTCCCTTTCCCTCTCCCTCTCTCTCTCTGCCCCTCCCACTCATGTTTTTTCTCTCTCTCTCTAAAATAAGTAATAAATCTTTAAAAATATTAATTATTTATAGGCACTGAGATACTATATGATGCACCATATGTGCTAGGTTATCTAACATTTCCATCTAAAAAGTCAGATATCAAGACATAACTGACAATTTGCTCTCTGCTCTACATTGTATCTCTTTTTTGCCTATACATGTATTTAGTCATTCTTTTAATGCCCAAATATGCCTTGTGAATAGAGCATTAGTATACTGTGAGGTATACAAAAATGAATAAAACTTGGACCTTTCATATCAGAAACATTTAAGTTCATAAACTGAGCCAACTATATACACAAATAATTTTAAGACAATATGGGTATGAGGTGATATTGTGTTTTTGATTTAGTATTTCCCTGATGATGAGTAATATTGAGCATCGTTTCATGTGTCTCTTAGCTATTTGTATGTCTTTGGAGAAGTGTCCATGTTGTCTGCCCATTTTTTGACTGAAGTTTTTGTTTTTTGGGTGTTGAGTTTAATTAGTTCTTTACAGATTTTAGATACTACTAGCCTTTTATCTGATATGCCATTGGCAAATATCTTCTCGCATTCCATAGGCTGCGGTTTTTAGTTTGGTTATTTCTTTTGCTGTGCAGAAGCTTTTTATCTTGATGAAGTTCCAATAGTTCATTTTTGCTTTTGTTTCCCTTGCCTCTGAAAACATGTCTAGTGAAAAGTTCCTGCACCTGAAGTCAGAATGGCTAAAATTAAGAACTCAGGAAACAACAGATGTTGGTGAGGAGGCAGAGAAAAGGAAACTGTCTTAGACTGTTGGTGGGAATGCAAAATGGTACAGCTACTCTGGAAAACAGAATGGAGGTTCCTTAGAAAGTTAAAAATAGAACTACCCCTCTCCTAGAATCCAGCAATTGCACTACTAGGTATTTACTCAAAGGATACAAAATTGCTGATTTGAAGGGTGCATGCACCCTAATATTTATAGCAGCAGTGTCCACAATAGCCTAATAACCCCACTATTCTAAGCAAAGTAAGTCAATCAGAAAAAGTCAATTATCATATGATCTCACTCATGTGGAATTTAAGAAACAAAACAGAGGATCATAGGGGAAGAGAGGAAAAAATAAAACAAGACTAAATCAGAGAGGGAGTCAAACCATAAGAGACTCTTAATCATAGGAAACAAACTGAGGGTTGCTGCAAGAGAGGGGGTGGAGGGATAAAGTGACTGAGTGATAGACATTAAGGAGGGCCCATGATGTAATGAGCGCTGGGTATTGTATAAGACTGATGAATCGCTGGCCTCTACCTCTGAAGTCAATAATACATTATTATGTTAGCTAATTGAATTTAAATTTTAAAAATGTCCACATAGCCAAAGTATGGAACTAGCCCAGATGTCCATCGACTGATAAATGGATAAAGAAGTGGCATGAGCCTGCATGGCTCAGTCAGTTTAACCATCTGACTCTTGATTTTGGCTCAGATCATAATCTCAGGAGATTGTGCCCTGCGTGGTGCTCCAAACTCAATGGAGGATCTGCTTGAGATTCTAGAAGTTGCTAGAAGGGAGGTGGATGGAAGATGTGGTAATTGGATGATGGTCATTAAGATGCACTTGGTATAATGAGCACTGGGTGTTATATGCAGCTGATGAATCACTGCATTTCACTCCTGAAACTAATAATAAACAGTGTCTGTTAACTAACTTGAATTTAAATAAAATATTTTTAAAAAGACAATAGCAGTATGATTAATGCAATGTACATAATGGAAAATGTATTCTATATAATAGTGAAACCTGGTACATCCATAGAGGTCTTCAGTCTGCATAGAGTGCTCACAAAACCATCTTAGACTTCCAGAACAGTGGAAGATCACTTCTGACTGAAAAGTTGGGACAAGGTTTTATGGAAGTTATAGATCAGAAGATCAGATATAAACAAAAATTCCGTCACTAAAGATTTTAAAATGTGTTGAAAGAACATCAACTAGAACTGTTTGGCTGAGATTAATGAGAGTTATTACTATGAAATAGAGTAAAATCTCAGATTACAAAAGTTCCAGAATACTGATCTAGAGTTAAAGAGCATTTGGTGGGTTATAAAGAGCTGAAGGGCAAGTAACTCTCGTTTTTCTTCATCTACCTATTTCCAACCATTATGTGGTATTTGCCCAAATGGGGTGATGCTTGCCACCTGGCAACTACTGATTCAACTAAGGAAATAAATCAGAATTATTTCCTTTTTTTTAGATTTTATTTGTTTATTCATTAGAGACACATATAGAGAGAGGCAGAGACACAGGCAGAGGAAGAAGCAGGCTCCCTGCAAGGAGCTCGATGTGGGACCCACCCTGGATCCCAGGATTATGCCCCGAGCCAAAGGCAGACACTCAACCGCTGAGCCACCCAGGCATCCCAGAATTATTTCCAATATGATAAAGGTGTGTGTGTGTACACACACCCTGTATGATGTGGCAGGTGGATTTTTTTTTACCTTCAATTATGTATTTAACTGCCCTATAGTTTGGATTTGTAATACAATAATAACTTGTATAGTATTTTATAGTTTAAAAAGCTGCTTTATCTTAATTGTGTCTTCTCTGAAATATTACACAGCAAAACTATCATATTAATCTTGCATTTAGTTGATGTTTTTGATTCATTCATTCCACAATTTTTTTTTTTAGTGATTCTCACAATATGATGAGCATTGTGCTAGGTACTTGAAATACAGTGGCAAGCAAAATAGAAAAGACATAATGCTTCCCCTCAGGGAGTTTTTACTCTGGTCAGAGATAGGTATTAACTTCATAAGCAACCATGGAAGATGACATGGAAGAGAGTTATGTCACCATGCCAATGGATAACCTAGTTAAGGAGGGCTCTCTTGAGAAGGTAATGCTTGAGCTGAGATGTGAAAGATAGATAAAAATCCAGGGAAGGGGTGAATATGAATCATTCTGTCTGTTCATCTACAGGTGTTAAAAATGTTTGATAGTTTGCTAACTTGATGATGATTTAATTAGCTGCAATTCTAATGCATGTAGTTTCTTGTCCATGGTCTTACTGGATTTGCATTTCTAGTGAAGTTTTATAATTGGAAAGTTAGATGGGGCTTCTGGGTAGCTCAGTCAGTTTAGCATCCTACTCTTGATTCTGGCTCAGGTCATGATCTCAGGGTCATGAGTTCGAGCCCCACATAGAGCTCCACACTCAGTGGGAAGTCTGCTTGAGATTCTCTCTCTCCCACTCCGTCTGTCCCTCCCCCCTCTAAAATAAAATAAATAAATCTTTAAAAAAGCAAAGTTAGAGAGTTAGAAAACTCTCAAATTGCACCAAATACTTAGGACATTTTATGTTTCAAAAATTCTGTTAACTTTTCCCCCAAAGTTGCTTTTACTATTGGCTAGGGATTGAATGTCAGAATTTTTGAAAAGCTATCTCAGATTCAGTGGAAAATCTAAAGCTCTATGAACCTTGTGGGAGCTTGAATTTTTCAGCTAAAGAGGTTCAAATAGATTTAGCTATCCAACCAAACTTTCACATCTCCAGAGATTTGCCCATTGCTCGTTTACATAGAGCTTAACTGCAGTGGTTTTCCTTTTCAACATTTACTTTTTATTTAAACGCTTAATCAAGAGTTATAAAAACACTGGATCAGTCTTTTCAAATAAAAATGAAATGCAGCTGCTCAGTGGGTTAGTCTTACAGAAGAAATCTTACTATCTGCAGGAAGTTTAGGTATTAAAATGACATTTTTTTAAATACCAAATGATCTAGTTTTGGATAGCAAGGCCATATCTTTGAAATGCAGATTTATAAAAACCTGGCAGTTCTTTTGATTTGTGGGGTTTGTGTGTGTGTGTGTGTGTATATATATATGTGTGTGATGAAATTAACATTATTGATATGTTAATTAAAGGATGATTTCTATAATTTTATTAACTCAGTCATACTAACAGTGGAACATATTCCCTCACTGGTTTTCTTCACATATCTTAATATTGTTATTTATGGTTTTTACAACATAAATGCCAGAATATGCTTAGGTTAATAATACTAATATTGATCCAAAACTCTAATTTTTCTCTCCTGTAAGTCATTACCATATATGTAAATCCTAATTTTATTGACAATAAAATGTTTTAATACTTACTTCCTTTACAGAAAATAAAAGTGTCAGCTTTCATGAAGGTAGTCTGAACCTAGAAATTCAGGCAAATGAAATGAGAATTCCAAGTTATGCAAATGATTACATTTAAGTACCAAGGAATTATATTAGGTGATCTTGAATGTCCCTTTCAGCTCTAAAAAGCTCTTATATTCCTAATCCAGTGTAGTGTATCTACCCTTGTTCCACTCAAACATTAAGTCCATGCTGCATAAATCTAAATTAATTTCCCCCTGATATTCCTTGCACTAGAATTGATAATATAGTACCATAATGTTATTCCTATAGTTAACAAATTTATTCATTCAGCAAATATTTATAAAATACCTACTATGTGCCAAGCTTTGCTTTTGTTTTTCACTGAAGATTCAGTAATGAAAATCTGACAGATACATCTCTTTGAGCATATATTCCAGTGCAGTAGACAATCAAAAAACAAATTTGTAGTGCAATACCAGATCCTAAGTGATAAGAAAAATAAAGATGGGCAAAATGATTAAAAATGATAGTGAAGCTTTCTTTTAAAGATAGATTGGTCAGAAAGGAACCCTTCTGAGGGAGTGACATACATTTATTTATTTATTTAGATTTATTTATTTATTCATGAGAGGCAGAGAGTGAAAGAGAGGCAGAGACATAGACAGAGGAAGAAGCAGGCTCCATGCAGGGAGCCGGATGTGGGACTTAATCCCGGGACCCTGGGATCACAACCTGAACCAGAGGCAGACGCTCAACCGCTGAGCCACCCGGGCATCACAGGAGTGACATTTAAACAGAGATTTGAATCAATGAGGGAATGATTTATGTGAATAACTGAGGGGAGAGCTTTCTATACAGGAGGTACTACTAGTACAAAGATTCTGAGGTGTGAACATGGAGTATGCAAAAAATAGCAATAAGGTCAATGTGGTTAGTTTATAGTGAGAGAGGCAGAAAATAAGGAGAAAGAGTAGTGAAGGTGAAATCATGGAAGACCTTGTTGCATGATGGAAAGCCATTTGAGGTTGAAAAGAGGGGAGTGGCAGTTATACAGATGAGGAAGACTGAAGGAGTTGGGAAGAGTGATTGTGGCCGTGGTGAATCAAGACTTCTGTTAAGTTTTAGACCCTATTATGCACCCAAGTGGAATAGAGCCTAGAATATTTGAACCTAAATTCTAGGGAAAGACCCAAACTAGAGATAAAAATTTAGGAGCCATTAGCATGTAGATGCTATTTAGAGTGTTTAGATTAGGTAAAAGTTACCTACAGACTTTAAACAAAAGAGAGGTCCAAGGAGTAAGGTCTAGGTTGCTCCAAAATTTAGAAGTTAGGAAGATGAGAAGAATGTTCACAAAAGAGGTGGAGAAACCAAAGGTACAGCTAGTGCAATAGGAACAAACCAGAAAAATTGTGTCCTGGAAGCCAAATGACAAAAATGTTTGAAAAAGGATCCTTTAAAAAAAAAAAGGATCCTTTTGACTAGATACATTTATTCTACTTATTGACTAAAAGGTATTGTTGTGGCTTCATTAAATTAACGTTTGTTAAGTAGAGCCAGTTCAACAAAAGAGCGCAAGAAAAGTTCATTATTCACAGGTCCTAGAGGAAGTAGGAGCAGGCTTCAAGGGGCCATGGGGGAGGGAGATGAAGGTAGGGTGAAAGCAAGGAAAGCTACAACCTGGGGGCCATGCCTTTATCAGAGTTAAGTTGGTGGAGTGCTTTGGGGTCCCTGGGCTAACTAAGGCCAGATTGGTAGATTCAAAACAAAAACAGCAGGATTTTGGTAAACTCCCGCACAGATCTTTCTAAGGGACACACAGGGAAAGAAAGGCCCTGGGAGGTGGAGGACACTGTTTCTCTGAAGAGCTAGGGACATCTTATCAGGAACTTACATCTACTTGTGACTCTGTGGGCTGCTATCTAAGTTGTGCTCTTTGGGAGGGACTAATGTCAGTTTAAGGCCCCTGCAGGCCTTAAAATAGATGCTGAAGCAGCAATATCATAGAGTACTTTAGCTAAATTCTGGACAGGTATTATACGTAAGGCATTGAAACCAGTAGAGAGAAACTAGTGACTTTAGAACTCTCTTTAAGTATTTTGTTGACACGTAGACTCATATCACACATCTCTTCTACTTTGCTGTTTGTTCAGATAGTGCACACAGAGTTGTACTAGATTTTTTCTTTTATTGTAGCTGACTCTATATTTCCAGATCAATCAAAATGTCCCCATTAAGTCGTCAACGAAATCACAAATAATTGCCATGAGGCATTCATTTTGTGTTTTTAGAGTCCTTTGCATTAAAGGCTATGAAATGCTTCGAACAAGTATTCAGTAAAATCTCGATTATCTGGAATTCCAGTAGCATATATTCCTTTATAGATAGCCAAGATTTCCAAGTTTGAGCATTAACCATTTGAATGATGGAATCATACCCTTTTATTCTGGGGATCGGGGTAGGAGGAAATATTGTTCTGAAGGCCATTATTATATTAATCACCAGCTTTATGCTAGACATTTTACTAGGCACAGCAACTATATCTTACTGCCTCCATAAACAGAATGTTTCAAATGTAATGTATTTTAGTGATATTGGATTATCAATTCCTTTGAAGTACTTTAGAAGTATTTGTCCTGGTGATACAGTATTATATTTCTCCATCCTACCTTAGGTCTCAAACTTTATTTCATTATTTGCTTTAACAATGTCACATTGGTGTTTTTGAGACACAGACAATTGCTTCTGTGTGTGAATGCATGTACATATGACTGTGTCTTTCTTAATTTTCTCTTTTGTAGTCTCTCTATGTGCATCTGTGTCTCACAGAAATACACACACAGACACACAGAACACATCATATATTTAAGGCACTTTATTGAAGCAAGAGTGGCTATTCATTTCCTGCCTACACATTTGCTCATGCCTTTGAAGCTATCAGAGCAACTTGGTCAGGTGTTTAATCAGCTCTCATACACATTTTGGAGGAGTTCCATAACTTTAAGGCCACCTTACTGTTGACCCTCCTCACCTCCCTCCCTCCAGGAATTCAGGGAAGGTCAATCTTCTGTCTCTTTAGAAATGACTTTACTCTCTGTAGTCAGTGTATACTACCCATGTTATTGCTCTTAATTTCTGCAAGGTTTTGTTCTACCATTATTTTTGTTCTAGTTCCTCATCAATCCAGGTCAGTACAGAGTAAGAGCATCAAACCTGGAGGCAATTGACAGTAGTGGAAATAAGAGACTCATTCAAAACATGTTCTTCCCCCTGGTAAAATGCTGGGGCATTGCATGCCTAGAGAAGAGTGGTACTTTAATAAGACCCATCTGCCAATAGCATGCAGAATGACTAAAATAAGGGAGTCATTGAAAATAGGAATATCACTTTAGAAAGCCCGGTATTTCCTAGGCAACAAGCACTATTCTGGGGCCTTCAAGTAGAGAGATTAATGAGACAGACAGTGCCCCTGTTTTCATGGAGCTTAAATTTTAGTTGGGGTGGAGCTGGAGGGAAAATTGGAGATTTGGTTGTGCTGAGTGCTACTGAAGGAAATAGAACAGTTATGTGGTTGTAACTGGGTACTACATTAGATTGGGAGGGCAGGAAACATCTTTGTCAAGCCGACATTTGAACCAAGTCCTAAAATATACAAGGGTTCCAGCCATATAAAAATCTGGATAAAAGCATTTGGGGTACAGAGGATAGCTTGTTCAAAATTGTGAAAATGGAAATAAGCTTAGTATGTTCAAGGAACAAAAAAAAAAAAAAAGCCAGTCTGGCTAGTGTGTGGTTAACAAAGGGAAAATTAATAGAAGATGAAAACTGAGAAACAAGTAGGAAATACATTTTGAGTTAGCATCTAAGTTAAGGTAGGTGCTAGAGATCTTGGAGAGAATAACTCATAGTACTTGCCCCAAAAGAGTTTGTAGTATAAATAATATTTTCTTTTAATTTAAAAAAATAATAATTTTGCTCACAACTTTGGAAAAACCAGTATTGGCTATTTCCTTTTTCTTTGTTTTATACAAATTATTTTGTATCATAAAGATCTGTTGCCAGCATTTATTTTGATGGTGAACTTTGAAGGTGTATGTTTCATTCACTCTCAGTTTGAACAGCATTATCTTTATGTGCTGTGCCTGAGAATTAGAGCAATGACTCATCATCCTTGTTGGAACACCACCAGGACATCTGGCAATGTCTAATATAAAGCAGCTATGCTATCGACCTCCAAACAAATGATTCTTTGGTGGTTGGATATCTTGTAATTTCTCCATTTATGTAATTCTGTGCTATAGTCTAACTTGTAAAGTGGAGTGGGAGAAAAGAAAAATTTAGAAATAAACATAGCACATGAACCCTTTATATGTAAAGCATCTCACATCTCAATTTCTGTTGTTTTAGTAAGGTGTGAAAATATATATATATATATATATATATATATATATATATATATATATAATTTTTTACTCTTGGGAAATTTTTTTAAAGATTTTATTTATTTGACAGAGAGAAAGAAAGAGAGAGAGGACACAAGTAGGCAGAGCTGCAGGCAAAGGCAGAGGGAGAGGGAGAAGCAGGCTCCCCGCTGAGCAGAGAGCCCCATGCGGGGTTCTGTTCCAGGACCTGAGCTGAAGGCAGACACTTAACCAGCTGAGCCACCCAGGCACCCTGGTGGGAATTTCTTTTTGATCACATATTTTTAATCACCTGATCTGTTTTGACCTTGTCTATAAAGAGAAATAACTGCTCTTTGTTGTATTTGTCAAAAATGACAAGCTGACTCTTTGAGCCAAAACCGTGTTCTTGAAACGTGATTTTTGTTGATTTTTTGAAATGTAGCACAACTTATTTTTGAAACATCTTGTACTGTGGTTAAGATTTCCATGGCATAGAACAAACTGCTTATTTTGAAGTTGCAACACATAGCTAATCTACAAGAATAAGCATTCTAATATCTGCTATCAAACCAAGAAATATGTTGCACAGGAAACGTGCACAAATAAAAGAAAAGATTTTCTTACCCAGGATGCTGCCTCTTGGACTGTGCATAGAGTTTACTTTTAAGATAAATCAACTCTCCAATTATCAATTGCTACATCTGACTTTGTACACATTAAGAATCTGCAAAAAGTTTCTAAGTTATCAATAATAAGAATGCTGTGTATGAAATGTAATGGTGTGTATCAGCTGGATTAGAGTGAGATATTGCAGTAAATGTTGCTCAGCTTTACCATTTGTTACATATTCTTTCTGTGTAATATTTTAATCCATTAAAATGTGGTTTTTTTTCTTTTAAAAAAGTAACCTACCTTAGGTTATAGGAAAAAACTATTAAGAACTAGTCTACCATTGACCTTTCCTTTCCAGTGTCCTACTGTTTTTTCTTTTTCTTTCTTTCTTCCTTATTATTTTTTTTTTGGTCTTTGTGCCCTCATTAAGATGAAAAATGAAATGACAATCCCTAGAAATAGAACATGCCAAGCTCCCAGTTGCACTGCTAACAAGTAGTAAGTCCCATTAACTTCTTAGCTTCTCTGACAAAAACTAAATTTGGCCATGAGACATTCTTTCTGAAACTACTTGTTCTCAGGAGCAGTGATTGAATGAACTTAGGACCTGCTTTCAGTAAGTGGAATGGAAAAGTCATGTCACAGAGTGTCAGTTCCTGCTAAGTGAATAAGATATTCCCTGGGTATAAACTACAGACTTCTATACATAACTCTTTTAGGGCACCCAGACCCCATTGATTTCTTTGCAACTTCAGTGTGTAGAGTCGTACTCATGTGATTTAAAAAACAATTCACAACCAAATTGTCCAACTTTGACCCCAAAATAGTTTACTCACCTGGGAGGGTCTGGTTCAAAATGGTCTCTTCCCTCTAATGAGTAAGTGAGCTCTTTGTACTCTGTTAGCTTGCTGCTCTCAGACCATTCAATTACAGGAACTTGAATGTCATTTAGAGCCATTTACCAAATGAACCATTGTGGTCTGAAAAAGTTAAGCACTATTGGGCCAGGCAATTTACCATAATTGAAAAGTTCTAGCAGAAAATACATAAGTTCTGTTTTCTAGCCAATTTGTGTTTGTGCAGTGTTGCTCTTGGCAACTCCCTTGGGTATTTTGAGTGTCCCACTCTTCTATTCCTCCTTTATTAGTTTGTAAAATAAAACAAAATAAAATTACTGATCCTTGAATGGTGCTATTACACATGCTTGAGTAATTTCATTTACAAAGAATTTCATTTATTTATTTTTTGCACCCTGTCTACTTTCAGAACAGTGTATACTGGCTTATTTTTAAATCTTTCAAGTTCAAATCAACAGAGAATTTTTCCAACTTCTACTATGAGGAACACTTATGTCATAAATACATTATTTCTCATCTACAGTGCTATAGTGACATGTTGGTTTTTGTGGCATTTCTCTGACCACCTAACAATAACTATATTAACAAAACATCATGGCTAGGGTCTAATATTATTTCTTTAGAAATGATATAGTCTACTGGGAAAGAATATGAAACTTAGATTAGAGTTATGTGCCTAGATTCATCAATTGTGTGATGTCAGAAAAGAAACTTGACATTTCTTGCTCAGATTAGAAGTAGAGGTAATTTGCATTCAAGTAATTGTCCCGTTCTTGATCACAGCTCAGGTCTTGGACCCAGGGTCATGAGTTTAATCCTCATGTTGGGATCCACACTGGGCATGGAGCCTACTTTAGAGAGAGAGACAGAGAGAGAGAAAAGAAGAAGAAGAAGAAGGAGGAGGAGGGGAAGAGGAGGAGGAGGAGGAGGAGGAAATAATTAATTAATTAATTTTGGGGCTGCTCTGGCAGCTCAGTCACTTAGGTGTCCAACTCTTGATCTCAGCTCAGGTCTTGATCTCACAGTTGTGAATTCAAGTCTCACATTGGACTCCACACTGGACATGGAGCCTACTTTAAATTTAAAAATTGTAGTGGTTAATGCTTATCTCTCAAAACCTGAAAGGGTAATAATAATGCAGTAAATATCAATTGCAGATAAAGTGTGTAAGTCCCACTTTTTGCCCATTGTTAATGCCAGATAGAGTAACTGTCCATTAAATTGAAACTACCAAGCACCTCCCATTTGCTCAGGCACTGTTTAGACAAATGGAAGAGAGAAATACTAACTAAGACAAGGTCCCTATATTAAGGAGCCCACAGTGTTGTGAGAGAAAGAAACAAGCACACAATGAATGTGATAAAATTCATGATGGAATCAGTGACACAAGTGAGATATCCAAAATGTCATAGCTGGCAGGAAGTGGAATTGATCAAGTCCGGCCAGGGGAACAAGAAAACATGGGAAATTACATCAAACCTCTTTATAGATACTAAGACACAGTCTAATTATGAATGCCACTTATTTATTTTAACATATGTTTACATAGTGTTTGCTATATGCCAGACACTGTTATAAATGTTTTACAAGAGTAGCGTATTTAATCCTGTTAACAACCATAGTAAAGTAGATGCTATTAACTTCATTTTATATGATGAGAAAATTGATATGGAGGAGCTACCTGCCCAAGGTTGCATAGCTACTAAAAGGAAAAGCTGATTTTGAGAAGGAGTTATTTGGACTCTGAAGTTGGCACCATTAACCAGGTTGCTGTACTGTTTTTCCATCACCCATTGACACAGAATTTGACACGTTTTCTTGAATCCAGTGCTAGAATCCCTTGTATGACATTCTGACAAGTGGTCATTTGGATCTCTGAGTACCTATAGAATCAACAAGGACCTAATTAGCTCTTGAAGCAAACAGCTACATTTTTGGACAGCAATAATTACCAAAGAGTTCTGAATTTGAGCCAAAATCTGCTTTTCCTGTAACTTCCACCCATTGATCCTGTCCATTTCCTGATACAACATTGACGAATTATACAACTTCTTCCACATGATGATTGTTAAAAGTATCCGAAAACATCTCCATCCTCCTGCTTGAATTCTGTATGGTCTTTTCTATTTGCTGGGCACCAAATATAAAAAGAAAGTGGCACATCAAAGTAATTCCATGATTTCATTGGGCACCTATTTATGAAGTTCCTACTGTGTGCAAAATGTTGTACCAGGTACTACCAATTGGAGAGAGAATGAATAGCAAAATATGTACTCTATACTGAGCTATCCAGTTCCTACCCAAGATGTTACAATTATCATTTAATATATAAACTGAAGAATAGAACTATGGTCTGTGCTTATTGAAATAAGGATTTAAATAAGTGGTGGCTTGCTATGTATACCTGTACACATATGTTACTTAGCCCACAGATTACAAGCCTGTAGGCTAATCCAATTTTTATTCCCAACAACTTGCATCAGGACTTGTGTAGAGTAAATGAACAATAAATATTTATGAATGAGTGAGAGAAATGTAGTATTCATTAATGCTGTGCTTCAGATAATCACTGTTATGCTATTCACATGTGGTCATATCAATAGGGAGAACAGCTTCACTTTGATATTTGAATTTCTTTAAAAATTACATTTGCTAAGCTAAATAATAGCACTAGAGAAGCAAATTTACCAGTAGAAATGTCTGAATGAAATGTTTGAAAGACAGCAAGGTATTTCAGCAGGCAGTATAGAACTTTAATAGTATTGATCAGTTCTCAGCTGTGTTTAAAAAGATTTACTGTTATCATCATCTGAGAAACTCTCTGACAACATGTAAGTCCAGTAGAGGCATTTTTCCAGATTGTCATCATGGAGTTTTCCTACATATAAATACTAAATTATATATATATATATATATATATATATATATATATATATATATATATAATAGACTACAAGCAATATATGTATAGTATATATAGTAGTCTGTGAAAACTTGCATGAATGGCAGAGTACTACTAATAATAAATAATAAAATGATGCATGCCCATGTTGGAAACTTCAATGAATACTGGTGAACAAGTTATTATCCCTTCTGCTGTCTCATTTGGCATAACCTTAACATTATGCATTTATGTGTGTTCCCTTACTGATAATTAACGATGATGGAGAACTTTAATGTAGCATAATCTGTTGAAAAATCTTTGAAAAAATAAGTCAATATTTTATTGGACAGGACTTCTCTAGGATGAAACCTAAAATATAATAGGATTGGAGAAGTTCTTTTATTATGTTAGAGATTTTGATAGTGCTAGGCTAGTGATAGTTACAATTAACATTTTCACTAATGATCTGTAAGGAACCCCAATAAACAATATTTTAATTACGTTCAGGAGTAATAAATTAATATATGCAGAAAGTACCAATGAAGGCAGGAAAATAATTCAAATAGACTAGAGAATTTAGAGGATATGGGAATGTAACAGGAATTCCATTAGCCACATGTAATCCCCTACTCCAGCAAATAAAAACAATATTCACTGCATTCTTGGGATATGGAAATTAAATAAACAAAAATAAATATCATTATTAACAATATCATGGCTATAAGAAGCAACAGCATTTGTTTGTGAAGGAGCTCTAAATATATTTCTACATATAAGTATTTTAGCTTTGTGCATCTTAGAAACAAAAATAATTACATCAAATGAATGGCAGGGATTGTAAGAAACATTTGTTCAACTAGCTATAGTCATTCTACATTTACTAAATGCAATCTACAAGACAATCACTATATTTAGGTACTTTACATACATTGTGTTTTGCAGCTTGTCACATTTTATAGAATCAGAGACATTATGAAAATTTCCAAGATCTCACATTGAAGGGGGAAATTTTGCAGTTAAAAATGGCCCCATGCTTGGGTGCCTCAGTCAGTTAAGCATTAACTCTTGGTTTTGACTCAGGTCATAATCTCCCGGTGGATCAAGCCCAAATCAGGCTCTGTGCTCAGTGCAGAGTCTCTGCTTCGGATTCTCTCTCCCTCTCTCTCCCTCTCCCTCCCACTCACTTTCTCTCTCAAATGAATAGATAAAAAATCTTAAAAAATGGCCCCAGAAGTCTGTATGACTAATCAGGCCACCTGGAGGCTGGGGTAATAGCTTTTTGGGGGTTTGGGGTTTTTTTGTTTGTTTGTTTGTTTGTTTGTTTAGATTTCTACTGAGTCAGTAAGCAGATTCACATGTTATTTGACATTGGTCATTTTAATGAATACTGGGGACTCAGGAAACTTTATCCACTATGCTGATTATTCCACATATTTACTCTTGGCTTTGACATCATAACCAGCAAGAAGTGGAAGTGGTCCTGTCAGTTTCCTTCTAATGGCTTAAACCAAATGAAACCTTGAAATTTTCACAGCAAATAAGAGTCATTATCAGTGTGTTTGTGTGTTTGTGGTAGAGAGAGTCTGGAAACAATTTCTTTGTGTCTAAACTACATGAATTAAACAGATGTTAAACACACATCTTTGAGTTCATTAGCTCATAAGGAACATATTTTTGAGAATCAGGAAGACGCTAGGTAATTAGAACACATTCTGGCAAAAAGAAACATAACTAAAAGTCATGTATCTTGTTGGTAGTGGATCAGTGAAACCATGTCAGTGTATAAAGGGCAATATTTTTCTTCCATTTTTCCAGTCCAAGTTTTAAAATATTATATATTAAATATTTAAATATATTATATTATGTATATGTATACATAATGTATATGTTTTGTTTTGTCTTGTTTTTCTTTGGTTGTCTTTAGTCCTAAAACTGTATGTTGTAGAAAAGGCCTTACCTTACTAATCCACTGCAGCAAGTTCCTTCCATGACTAAGTTGATACCTGTTGATAAGCCACGAAGTTCCAACCTCATCTAAGTTTTTTGTTTTACTACTAAGAGATGGAATATCCCCAATGAGATTCCTTCACCAAGCAAAAAATGTTTTAAAAACTTGAAAAGTAAAACAAAATTGTTAGCAGAAATGAAAAAATTATGCAGTAAGACTCAGGGTAGTATCTTCATTGAGAAACTTGTTTACCAACCAACTCAAATTTTTAGATTCTTCAACATAGTAAAGAAAATCCATTCAACCAAGAAGTTCCTATTAAGGACCTTTATATATATATATATATATATTTTTTTTCTATATTCTAAAAAATCCAATCCCAAAATAGCCTATGGCACAGCAGAGGGAAAAATCACCTTCAGAAGGGACTATTGGGAAAGACTTGAGTGGATATAGTGACTTTGACCAGTGTAAGGAAGCTTAAGCTTCTAAGACCCCAGCTGAGTTAAGAATACCTGATTAACTCCACTTAACGTCTCCTTCCACCAACCCTCCCACTGAATTTTGGAGCTATCCTTACCCCCTCTGATTCCTGCACTACTCCTCAGCTTGAATGCTTCTTTTCAGAGGACTTTAATCTAATCCACGCTATTACTCTAACTAGGAAAGATTTGTAGAATGACTATAGCTAGTTGGACAATTTCAATGCAAATGTATGAATTAAGGGCCATGTTTCTCGTTATTAGCATTACTGATTTTAACTCCCTAGAAAGAAGAAAGGTTTTGGCTTTTTGGTTTTTCTAGGGCTTTTTTAGGAATTAAATTCAATTTCTACCCCCTCCCTTTTTGTTATTGCAGTATAATTGACATGCAATGTTATATTAGTTTCAGGTGCACAGCTTATTCTTTTGCCAATTCTATAAATTACTCATTGCTCACCACCTTAAGCATAGTATTGACTATATTCCCTGTGCTGCACTTTTCATCTTTGTGACTATTTTATTTTATAACTGGAAGTTTGCATTTCTTGATCTCCTTTATCTATTTTGCCCAACCACACACCAACCTCCCTCTTGCAACCAGTTTGTTCTTTGTATTTAAGAGTCTGCTTGCTTTTTGTTTGCTTGTTCATTTCTTAAGATTCTACATATAAGTGAAATCAAATGTGATTTCACTTAACGTAATACACTCTACGGCCATCCATGTTTTCACAAATGGCAAGATCCCATTCTTTTTTTATGGCTGAGTAATATTACATTATGTATGTATTAATATACTACATCTTTTTGATCCATTCATCTGTTAATGAATATTTGGTTGTGTCCATATCTTAACTATTGTAAATAATGCTGCAATAAACATAGGGGGGTGCATGTATTTTTTTTCAAATTAGTGTTATCATTTGAGGGGGGTAAATACCCAGTATTAGAATTACTGGATTACATAATTCTATTTTTAATTTTTAACTAACCTCCATAATGTTTTCTATAGTGGTTGCACTACTTTACAGTGCCACCAAAGTGCATAAGGAGTCCCTTTTCTCTACATCCTTGTCAACATTTGTTATTTCTTGCTTTTTTTTTTTAAATAATAGCCATTCTGTGAGGTTTGAGGTGATATTTCATTGTGGTTTTGACTTCCATTTCCCTGATGATGAATGATATTAGGCATTTTTTCATGTTTCAGTTGGCCGTCTGTACATATTCTTTGGAAAAAAATGTCTATTCAGTTCCACTGGACTTTTTAAATTGGTTTTCTTGCTTTTTTTTTTTTCAGTGTTGAGTTTAAATGTTTGTTATATGTTTTGAATATTAACCTCTTATTAGAAGTATCATTAGCAAATATCTCCTCCTATTCACTAGGTTGCTTTTTTAAAGAAGGGGTTTTTTTCTTGTGTTCATGTAAATTCCAGTTAGTTAACATACAGTGAGATATTAGTTTTGAGAGTATAATATAGTGAGTTAACATTCCATATATCACCTGGTGCTCTTCGCAAGTGCACTCTCCATCACCAATTTAACCAATCACTCCAGTCACCTTCCCTCTGATAACTATCAGTTTAATCTCTATAGTTAAGAGTCTGTTTCTTTCTTTACCTCTTTCTCCCTTTTTTGTTTTTCCCTTAGCTCATTTATTTTCTTTCTTAAATTCCACTGAGTGAAATCATATGGTATTTGTCTTTCTCTGACTTATTTTGCTTAGCATAATATTCTCTAGCTCCATTCATGTCCTTACAAATGGCAATATTTCAGTCTTTTTATGCCAAATATTCCATTATTTATATATACTTTTTCTTCCTTATCTATTCATCAGTCATTGGACACCTAGGCTGTTTCCATAATTTGGCTACTTTAAATAGTGGGATGCACATATCCCTTTGAATTAGTATTTTTGTATTCTTTGGGTGAATACCTAGTAGTGCAATTGCTGGACTGTAAGGTAGTTCTATTTTTACCTTTTTAAGGAACCTCCATACTGTTTTTCACAGTGGCTGCATCAGTTTGTATTCCCACCAATGGTGCAAAAAGGCTCCCCTTTCTCCATCATCACCAACACCTGTTGTTTCCTGTGTTGTTCATTTTAGCCATTCTGACAGGTATGAGGTAATATCTCATTGTGGTTTTTATTTTCATTTCCCTGTTGATCAGTAATGTTGAGAATCTTTTCAAGTGTCTGTTGGCCATCTATATGTCTTTTTTTGGAAAAATGTCTATTCATGTCTTCTTCCTGTTTTTTAATTGGATTGTTATCTTGGTGTTGATTTGTGAAAGTTCTTTAATTATTTTGGATATTAAGCCTTTATTGGATATATAGTTTGCAAATATCTTCAAGTAGTTTCTAAATATTATCTTCAATAGTTTCAAAAATAAAGGAAGCAAGATATAAAAATATGTTTTGACTTTGTATTAGGTTGTTCTTAAATTGAAAGATTTTCTACTTTCTGTATCATGATACATTTTCTTTAAACCCAATTCTGAGAATAAAACTCATTATGTCCCCCTTAGGGTTGTTTTATATTCAATAGTGCTATTGAGACTCACATAGGACAAACATACAGATAAGGTATTCCTTATAAAAGTGATATATATTAATGTATAAACACATCATTGGAATAGTACAATCCATGTGGAAAAATTTCCTCTTTGGAATCTGGTTTTAGTAGATTAACACCCTTATTATTTACTATATTTGTAGCTATTCATGATTGAACAAATTTCTAGTCCCTTTTCAAATATTTATTGAAATTTACTGAAATTCATGGGTAGATCATTTAAAGTTCCTAATACCTCTAATATATAACCTAGAAGTACAGAAATTTTTTTAGAAGTTCTACAGGAAAGGTTAAGGTAAAACATTCATTGTGTATGCATTTGCAGCAAAATTCATAGGAAACTGTGGAAAAAGTATATTATAAAGCTCCCTAGCTTGATATATGTGACCACAACATGTAAATATGGCATTAATATTAAATGTACTAAGCGATGTTGGCACCAGGTACATGCTTATTGAAAAAGCTAGCCTTTTCTAATGTTAATTCTAGGAAAAGGGGGATTCTCTTTATTGAAAACCTGTGTTAGTATTTTTTTTTTTTTTATGATAGTCACAGAGAGAGAGAGAGAGAGAGGCAGAGACACAGGCAGAGGGAGAAGCAGGCTCCATGCACTGGGAGCCTGACGTGGGATTCGATCCCGGGTCTCCAGGATCGCGCCCTGGGCCAAAGGCAGGCGCCAAACCGCTGCGCGACCCAGGGATCCCAGTATGTTGTTTTTAAAGGAAAAATAACCCATTGTTGGGGAAATGAAATTTTTATTTACTGATTAAGAACTCAGATGTGTCAGTTATGAAGTTTAGGGAGTGGGGAAACTAATTTGTCAAAGTATACTCTATGGAATTCAACAGTAAACTAGATAAAATCTCCCAGTCTTATGTATAAAAGAAAGCACCTGTATTTTGTCTTAATGTGCTTTTGCCTTAGCTGCAACTGAATCACACCCAGAAGTGCTAAACTATAATTCCTAGTAGCCACTTTTAATGCATTTTTGAAAGAATGTATCCAAAAAACAGACCGATTGAAATAAGAAAAATCATTATTTTATTAAATTCATCCTTAATTATTTCCTTTTATTTTCCTCTTGATAGATGTACTTTATGTTTTTGCTTTTTGACAAGTTTAACCAGAGTCATGCTGTAAGGAAAATGCGGTGAAAAACAAATTCTAACATGATAGTAGAAGCTCTCTGAATTAATTGATGCTCATAGTTTTTTTTTTTTGTACCGTACAAAAAAATGTTCTTTTCAGTATTACAGAATAAAACAATCATGACTTGTGTCACGATTTACAGAAAAAATTTAATGTACTTACATGTTTTATGTTCTCTTATATTTCTGGCATTTTTACCTATTGAGATACTAGAATGTCATAGCATAATTAGATGTCCAGACGTATGTTTAGAAATGAAGGATAATGGTGGATGACAAATACCGTCCAGATCCAATTTAGGTGTACTGGGTATCACTAAATGAGTTATATAAATTCATGTGGTTATATAGTCAGTTGGTAGCCAAATCATGGATGGCACATGTGTGTGAATAGCTTTTCGTTTACTTATTGGTAAGGAAAGCTATATTTGTTTTGCATAGGTTATTTCCCTTTTATTTTGTGTTTATTTTTTAACCCTTATCATAAGTGAAACTATTCATGGATGTCCTGTCTGATGATGATGGTGACAATGATGAGGATGACCATGATGATATCAGTCTATTAGAGAGCCACTATTCTTTAATTCTTAAAACTGAGGCTTAAAGAAGTACAAATATTTGCCCAAACTTGCATAGGTAATACGTTCACAGAGCTAGGAATCATACTGAGTTCCATCTGAAATTCAAAACCCTTATACTTAAAATAATGATTAATGAATACTTTAAAGGGAAGACTGTTCCATAGACATGAATGTCTTAAGAGCTTATTCCCATTTCTGTATGTTTGTAGTCAAATGAGGACCTTGTCTACTTGGCCAAGTTTAATATCTCCTTGTACTTACGGGATAATATTTAAACTGACTGATATGCCATGAGCACTGGCCAATCAGAATGGATGCAATTATAGGCTGGAATAGGGTCCAGGAGCCCATACTTTGCCAGCTTACCTTTTAGTTGCTATATCATGGGCATATCTGGGGAATCCTTGGATAAGGGGCTAAGGCAGCTAGGATAGCAGTTATTTATCAGCTGGTATGAAAGTATTTTTAGCATTTTAATAATCAGCATGGCAATTTCAATGTGTAATGGATGAATATCAGTGCAGTACATTGTCTGGTAGGCCAAGATAATTGACAGTGGTGGTTGTCACATTTATGAGTACATATCTTACTGTACTCATATTGTATTTGGTGCATAAGTGTGACAAGATTCCTCATAAGCAAATGAATATGCTCTGAGCCTTTGTAGTAACATAGACTGCATGAATCAGCCCCATTCTTCCTTCCTTCAGCCCCCAGGAAATTCTCAAACTGTGAATATTCTGGAGGTACAGTGAGAGACAGAGGGAGAGACAGACAGAGAGAATGCTTGGTGTGCTGTGTCTTACTGGAGGATTTTTCTCCTATCTAGACTATGACTACATAGAGGGCAAGGGCTATATCTTACTCTTCACTGTCTCTAGAGAAGTACTTGGCACAGAACAGGTCCTCAATAGTTATTACATGAATTAAAGCATTGAACTCTACTAATGAAATACAATTCTTTTGTAATCAAGAGGCATAAGTTAAAGAAATAAGCTCTTTAATCTCACCAGAGTCATTAACCTAGCTGTTAGATTACTTCTTTACCTACCAAAGAAAAAAAAGTACAATGTCCTTATTGCATGAAGTGCGCAGTAAGCTGACAAATGTTCATAAAAATCAGATTGTCAGGGTAAGAAATCTGGAAGCAAACCCAGTTATTTAAATTAGTTATTCCCCTTTTACCTGTCTTGTATTTTATGCATCATGACATGAACCTTTCAAATTTTGCTTTTTTACAATACCTGTAAGATTGGCTAGGTTGTTTTTTTTTTTTTACAATACTTATCATGGTTCAGCTGATATTCTATATGAATGCTTCAAAAACTATGTTGCATAATTTTGTAATGCAACATCAAGATTTCAGTATAAAGGCTACAAATTTGGTTATTGCTATAATCTTATAACTTGTAACCCATATGTTGATCAAGCAAAATCTATAGAAGATGATCAAAATGTTATTGTGTTCCTCCGGCTACCTCTTAAACATTTATCCTGTGAGGATTATCTTGCCCTACACCAGAGGAAAACATGGACAGTCCCAATGGCTTTTAGATCTCTGAAGTCTCTCTAAATTTCAAGCAAAATCTCAAACCAGAAATTAGAATGCTTCTTTGTAGCATGCTAGTAATACTAGCAATCTAAGCTCACAGATTTAAAGTTGAAAATACAATTTTTCTCTGCTTCCCAAGCTAGAAAGTTGCAGTGACAGAGAGCAAGGTTATTACCCTGCTTGGGGATTCTCCCCTAAAACTCCCTTGATATGGGTTAATGCATTTTTTATGGTTTGCCACTCTGCTTTGTCCCACTTTCCTTAGAGCTTCATGCCACACACATTATAAGGATTATCTGTCAGTGTATGCCCTACCCTCTTAAAAGTTCCACTTACATAGCACTTAAATACAGGCTCCAGATCATCTCTCTCTCCCCTCCCCCACCCTGGACTGACTTTTAGTTCATGGAAAACACTCATGAGGTCCTTGCCTGAGAAAATCTGTGAGTAGAGGGATCAAAACCTAGCTGTCTCTATGCTACTGGCCCAGGTTATTTAAGCTTCTTCAGGAATGACTCAGGTACTCCTCTTCAGTGTCCCCCAACTTCAGAGAACATATTCATGCCCTGAATATTCTGATGGAAGCCCCCTTCTCTAAGCTTGAATAGTGTAGCATGTGCATACACACACACACACACACACACACACACACACACACACACACCTTTGGCAAGTGTCTCATGTCATTACAACTGCATTCTCCAAAGAATCTCTAGAAATCCTCTCTTCCTCCAGTCTACTTACCCTTTTATATTTATAAAGTGAGTGAAAGGAAGCTCCCAACAGAGGCAATTATGAAAGGCATGAAATTGATTTCAAAAATTCTTTCTTGAAATTTGGGATATGAAAGTCTATCTATAGACATTTTTCTATCTAATATTTATCTGGTATTGGCATGTCATCCAAAATGAGAAGAGTCCGATTTTTTAAATTTAAATTTTGTTAGTTACCATACAGTACAATATGGTTTCTAGAGTAGATTCAATGATTCATCACTTACATACAACACCCAGTGTTTATCACAAGTGCCCTCTTTAATACCCATTATCCATCTAGCCCATCCCACATCCACCTCCTTCCATCAACCCTCAGTTTGTTCTCTATGATTAGGAGTCTCTTATGGTTTTCCTTCCTCTCTTTTTTTTCCTTAAGAGTCACTTATGAGTTATTTACCTCTCTCCTTCTTTTCTTTTCCTCTTTCCCATATGTTCATTTGTTTTCTTTCTTAAATTCCACATATAAGTAAGATCATATGGTATTTGTCTTTCTCTGACTGACTTATTTCACTCAGTATAATACACTATAGCTCCAGCCACGTCATTGCAAATGGCAAGATTTCATTCTTATTAATGGCTGAGTATCATTCCACTGTGTGTGTGTGTGTGTGTGTATATAACATCTTTATCTATTTATCAGTCAATGGACATTAGGCTTTCTCTGTAGTTTGGCTCCTGTTGATAATGCTGCTATAAACATCAGGGTACATGAACCTGTTCCAATCTAAATTATTGTATACTTTGGGTAAATACTTAGTAGCACAATTGCTGGATCTTAGGGTAGTTCTATTTTTAACTTTTTGAGGAACTTCAAAACTGTTCTCCAGAGTGGCTGTACAAGTTTTCATTCCCACCAACAATGCAAGAGGGTTCCCCTTTCTCTGCATCCTCACCAACATCTGTCGTTTCTTGGGTTGTTAATTTTAGCCATTCTGACAAGTGTGAAATAGTATCTCATCATGGTTTCTATTTGCATTTCCCTGATGAGTGATGTTGAGCATCTTTTCATGTTTCTGTTAGCCATCTGGATGTCTTCCTTGGAAAAGTGCCTGTTCATGTTTTCTCCCCATTTCTTAACTGGATTATCTGTTTTTTGGTTCTTGAGTTTGATAAGTTTTTCATAGATTTTGGATACTAATCCTTTATTAGCTATGTCATTTTCAAATATCTTCTCTCATTCTGTAGGCTGCTTTTTAGTTTTGTTGATTGTTTCCTTCACTGTGCAGAAGCTTTTTATCTTAATGAAGCCCCAGTAGTTCATTTTTCCTTTTGATTTTCTTGCCTCCAGAGACATGTCTATAAGAAGTTGCTGCACCAAGGTCAAAGAGGTTACTACTTGTGTTATGCTCTAAGATTTTGAAGATTCCTGTCTCACATTTAGATGTTTCATCATTTTAAATTTATTTCTGTGTATGGTATAAAAATATTGTCCAGTTTCATTCTTCTGCCTGGGGCTGTCCAGTTTTCCCAGCACCATTTGTTGAAGAGACTGTTTGTCCATTGGAAATTCTTTTCTACTTTGTTGAACATTGATTGACCATATAGCTGTGAGTCCATTTCTGGATTCTCTATTCTGTTCCATTGATCTATATGTCTGTTTTTGTGCCAGTACCACACTGTCTTGAAGACAGCTTTGTAATATAGCTTGAATTTCTAGAATTGTGATGCCTCCAGTTTTGTTTTTCTTTTTCAGAATTGCTTTGGCTATTCAGGATCTTTTGTGGTTTCATACAAATCTCAGGATTATTTGTTCTAGTTCTGTAAAAAATGCTGGTGATATTTTGATAGGGTTTGCATTAAATATATAGATTGCTTTGGGCAGTATAGACGTTTTATTTATTTATTTTTTTAATAAATTTTTATTTATGATAGTCACACTGAGAGAGGGAGAGAGAGAGAGAGAGAGAGAGAGAGGCAGAGACACAGGCAGAGGGAGAAGCAGGCTCCATGCACCGGGAGCCCGACGTGGGATTCGATCCCGGGTCTCCAGGATCGCGCCCTGGGCCCAAGGCAGGCGCCAAACCGCTGCGCCACCCAGGGATCCCAGTATAGACGTTTTAATAATGTTTGTTTGAAATGGAAAAAAAGCATGGAATGTTTTTTCATTTCTTTGTATCCTCTTCAATTTCTGAAATTTCTTTCATAAGTGTTCTGTAATGTTCGGAGTACAGACCTTTACCTCTTTAGTTAGGTTTATGCCTAGGTGTCTTATTGTTATTGGTGCAATTGAAAATGGAATCAGGGATCCCTGGGTGGTGCACCGGTTTGGCGCCTGCCTTTGGCCCAGGGCGCGATCCTGGAGACCCGGGATCGAGTCCCACGTCGGGCTCCCTGCGTGGAGCCTGCTTCTCCCTCTGTCTGTGTCTCTGCCTCTCTCTCTCTCTCTCTCTGTGTGTGTGTGTGTGTGTGTGACTATCATAAATAAATAAAATTAAAAAAAAAAAAGAAAATGGAATCAATTCTTTGATTTTTTTTTCCTGCTGCTTCATTATTCTTGTATAGAAGTGCAACAGATGTCTTCACATTGATTTTATATCCTGAAACTTTGCTGAATTCATGTATGAGTTCTAGCAATTTTTGGTGGAGTCTTTCAGGTTTTCTCCATAGAGTATCATGTTGTCTACAAATAGCGAAAGTTTGACTTCTTATTTGCCAATTTGGATGCCTTTTATTTGTTTTTGTTGTCTGATTGTTAAGGCTGAGACTTCCAGTACTGTGTTAAATAGTAATGGTGAGAGCTGTCTTATTCCTGACTGTAGGGGAAATACTCTCAGTTTTTCCTCATTGAGGATATTAGCTATGGGTCCTTTATATATGGCCTTTATGATGTTGGGGTGTTTTCCATCTATCATCTATCCCTACTTTGTTGAAGGTTTTTTATCAAGAAAGGATGGTGTATTTTGTCAAATGCTTTTTCTTCATCTATTGAAAGAATCATATGGTTCTTATCCTTTCTTTTATTAGTATACTGTATCACATTGATTGATTTGTGAATGCTGAAATACTTCTTCAGCCTAGGAATAAATTCCATTTGATGGTGGTGAATAATTCTTTTAATGTATTATTAAATTCGATTTGCTAGTATTTTGTTGAGAATTTTTGCATCCATTTTCCTCAGGGATATTGGCCTGTAATTCTTTTTAGTGGAGTTTTTTTTCTGGTTTTGGAATCAAGGTAATGATGGTTTTGTAGAATGAGTTTGGAAGTTTTCCTTCCATTTCTTTCTTTTGAAACAGTTTGAGGGAGAAGAGTCTAATTTTAATACCTAATTACACATTAGGTATTTTGTTTTTGTTTTTACACATAGAATGCTTCATATGTCAGTAGTCCATGTAAGATTATGAAAGACAATTTTGTATTTGGTGGTGTATGTTCTTTCATTGCCCATCACAAATATGCAAATTACATAATCAGTGTAGACGGCATAGTATTTAGAATTCAGAATTAAGCTCTCTTTTTTTAATTATTAAAAATTTCATTTAAATTCAATTTGCCAGCATATACTATAACACCCAGTGTTCATCTCATCATGTGCCCTCCTTAATGCCTGTCACCAAGTTATCCTATTCCCCCATACTTAGCAAAGATCTCATACCCATGAAGTTGGACCTGACTTTAATTATATCTTGAAGTTAATGGATGACTGGAAAAATTTATGCAAAGCAATCACTTGTGGTTCATTATAAAGATTGTTCTGAGTACTGAGTGGAAAACTTGGATTGTTGGGATGAAAGACAAGGTACTACCAATGGCTTTTTATGGTGTGTCTATCTGCATATTTTTTCTGTGATTTTTAACTCTTATGGCAGTAGTAGTGATAGTAAGAGTAATAGATTCCATTAGTATAATACTTAGACACTTTCATATACAGTATAGTCATTTAATCCTTCAACATCTGGTCGTGAAGCAAGGATATGTTATTATCTTTGGTTTATAGATAAGGAAAGAGTTAAATGACTGGCCAAAAATTACATGACTAGTGATTGATGTATACAAGATTGCAATCAGCCTTTCTAACATATACACTTCTGATATTTCTCTACTAACAGCTTATTTTCTTATTAACAGCTATTTATAGAAGCATTCTTTAAAACATCTATTTGTACAATATTTTGGTGGATTTTACTAAACTACATTTAAAGTCATTGTCTACTATTTTCCAAGCCCCTCATTGAAAGACCCACAAGATGGATTTTTTAGTTTAATGCCAAGGAGAGTTTTGTTTTTGTTTTTGTTTGGTTTTTTTGTTTTTTGTTTGTTTGTTTGTTTGTTTGTTTTGTAGAAAAAAATTGTCTGTTTTCTTTTAGTCAGACATTTAAAAATGTTGCCTACACCACTTTTTAGCCTGGCTGCCAGTGAATTAATATTCAAACTCAACACCCAGTTTTCAAATTAGCTCATCTAATTCCTCAGTTCCCTCTAGATAGTGCCTACTGTTTTTATCCTTGACAGTGCTATTTTCACATTATAGTTACATTTCTTATATTAAATTTAAAAGTTACTTAAAATATGTTTGGAAGTAGGGTATAAATCCTTACTTAATAAACTAAATGATAACCATTTGGAAATTTATTCAAAAGAAAGAAGAAGCACAAAGGAGTGGCTGAGCAGTAGTATAGCAGATTTACCCATTCAAGCTTGTTAAAGCAAGAAGTAGCCGACAAGTCAGATAAGCATTTCGTAATTAAATGAAAGAAAAGATTGAATGATCACAGGAGAGTTAAAAAGCATTTAACTGTCTGAATCTACAAAATCATGTTTGAATCTACAAATGACTTAGGCCAACAAATCTTTTAGAGATTGTATAATATCACTGTGGATTCCAATACTACTGTGTCCTAACCAACATCTCTCAATTTTTTACTCTCATGCTTAGTCCTCATAATTTTTATTTTTATTCTCTCTTTTGTTGACATGTCTTTATTGTTATTATTTTGTGTATATCATGATTAGAGATTTAGATTCTTGAAGTTCTAGTCTTTCATACTAGATATAACAACTAAATTTTGGAAATGTAGGTTTTATAAATATTTGGTTATTTTTATTTACTGCAATGTTTAGATTATTTTAGATATTTCTTTGTTGTAATTTAAGCAGTTGGACTTAATTATACTCCAGGGGGGAAAAAACATTCTTTTAATAGTCTTAGTTTTACATTTTCTTGATTTTTTTTTTATTTGCTTCTAACTTTTACACAAATAGTGATCATAGTTGAGTATGGCTACTGTAAGAGATAATACTTGAATCTGAAAAGCTACCTTATACCTTTTATGAAAATAGCATGTTAGAAGTATCTAGGGTAAGGCACCTTGGTGGTTCAATCAGTTAAGCATCTATCTTTGGCTCAGGTCATAATCCTGGAATCCCAGGATCAATCCCAGGACCATATTGGGCTCCCTGCTCAGTGGGGAGTTTACTTCTTCCTCTGCCCTTCACCCCACTCATGTTGTATCTCTCTCAAATGAAAAAATAAAATATTTTTTAAAAAAGTATCTAGGGTAAAATTTTAGAATCAGAGGCCATACAGAATACAAGCCTGTGTGTATAGAGGAGATCCTATAGAAACAGCTTGAAGGAAGTTATTTAGCAGACTTTACTGGCTGGATCTAATGTCTAGTCTACCAGTCACCCCTACACCTGAATGGATTCCCCTCCTTCTTATCCTAGATAGGTTTGCAGTTTATCTTGTTCCATACCAGTCCTTGTTGTCTACCCCGAACTTCACCTCTCTAGGCACAGACAGCTCTAACTTTCACTCATAGGTATCTTATGCTGACCTGGCCTGCCTCCTGTTTTGTTTTGTTTTGTTTTGTTTTGTTTTGTTTTGTTTTTTCTTTCAATACCTAGTGCCAGACTATCCAAGGAAGATTTTTAGTATGTGTATATTTTGGGGGCCCCTGGGTGGCTCAGTCAGTTAAGTGTCCAACTCTTGATTTTGGCTCAGATTATGATCTCAGGGTGGTGAGATTGAGGCCCATATTGGGTTCCATGCTCAGCAGAGTCTGCTTAACATTCTCTCTCTCTCTGACTCTTCCCCCACTCATGCACTCTCTCTTCTCTCTCTCTAAAATAAATAAATAAAATCTTTAAAAAAAAGATTGTATCTTTATTAGTACTTGTAAGTGGTTTAGAAATATTCCAGTCCATTGGTCTTAATTTATGAATGGGGAATCTGAGACTCAGAAAGAAGCTGTGATTTATAAACAAATTAAATTCCATTTTATAATCTTTTTATTGGAATCTGAATATAGAGATTGTTTCTATAGAGCTTTGTGGAGATTTTTTTACAGAAATTATATTTTCTTTTGAGTAATTCAAGTTTTATTAGTTAGAGAAGGCAGACTAGTTTTTTTTTTTTATTATTTCACATGGATAATTATAAGAATGGAGAGCAACCACAAGAAAAAATATCAATAGTATTTGCGGTTCCTGGCAGGCTCAGTTGGTTAAGCATACAACTTTTGATTTCGGCTCAGGTCATGATCAAAGGTATGATCCTGGAGACCCGGGATCGAGTCCCACATCAGGCTCCTTGTGTGGAGCCTGCTTCTCCCTCTGCCTATGTCTCTGCCTCTCTTTCTCTCTCTCTCTGTATCTGTCATGAATAAATAAATAAAATCTTTAAAAAAAAACTCTTGAAACTATTTGTTATATACTATCATCATTTTATTATTTTCTCTAGAAAATATATAGGTCTTAGAATTGAATTATAAAACTGCAAATAGTTTTTATAATTTAAGGAAGTTTCAACTGATGTTCATGGAGTTCCTACATGGCATTATATCTTAATTACTCTGTTAACATAGTAGATCTTGCCTTTGGATATGAAACAATTCGTTTGCTTTTAACTCTTTTTCTCTTCCCTTTTTTCCCCTCCATCCCATGACAGTCTTATCCAACCCCAAACTTCAATCAGTCCTGCAGCATACAGGACTATTAGGTTTATATCTTCCTTGTTTGTCACTCTCCCACATACCAGACCTAATGTTCTAATGATTAGCTGCATATTTTTACCTAGATATATATCCCCACACCTTCAAACTCACTATTTTTAATACTAAATGTTCATTTTTGGCTGGAACCTATTTCTTATAATGTTGGTACCACTCTCCTTAGTTGTATAGGTTCAATCACTAGTGATATTCTTGACTCTTTTCTCTCCCTTAACTTCCCATATCCATTTAATAATAATAATTTTAACATATATTTAGCATTTATATGTCAGGCCCCATGCCAAGTACAATTCTATGAAGTAAAAGTTGTTATGATTCCCATTTTACAGTTGGAACAACCATGTATAGGGAAATTAGGTAGCTTCCTTAAGCCAGAAGATTCATAAATGGAAGAGCTGGGATTCAAACCCAAGCAATCTTGCTCTCTAATCCAGGCTCTTATCCACCACATTAAATTGCTTCCTAAATGGATATGTGTAATAATTTCTGCTTCTAGAATAGATTTGTAAACATCTAGTCACCTTATTACCTCAGCACTCTTACCGGTGCTATTGCAGTAGTGGTTTAGCCAATTTCTTTAGATTCTCCCTTTCTCCAGTCATTTCCATTTATCCTGTGATAAATCTTCCCAAAGCATGGCTAGGTGATTTAAACAGTCCCTAGTCCAAAAAGAAAAAAAAAATGGAGTGGTTCAAAATATACTAGGTCCTACAGGAATCTCCCCTCTCCACCCTTATTAATCCCGTGCTATAAGCAGACCAGTATCTTTAAGTAATGATGTATCTATGCTGGTAGTTGTCAGATTTATGGTCTTATTTATGTAAGATTTTATAATTATCCATCATCCTATGTACATATATCTCTGGGTATAATAGCCATCATATGGGTATGTTACTTGTTTTCCCTCTGAGATTCATAGAGTTCTCCAACAGATAAGCACACATTGTTGATTTATTCTAAAAATGTTTCTAATGTGTAATTGTGGTTTTAGAACATAATTTCCCAATGTTTATGTGAACATAGATGGCATTTGAATACGAAAAAGAGACTCCTTACTCACTGTCATTAGAACATGTACTTTGAGATGGCTTAAGAGCTTCATCTATACCTTCTCTAGTTCATCTTTTTATCAAAGGCATGAATCTGCACCCTGGCTGGTGGCTGTAGTTATAGGTACTAGCTACAAAATCTTTTTTTTTTTCTTTCTACACAAGCAACAAATCATAAGAAACACCAGAACTGTAAGATGGCCAGCCTATTGGAAATAATTTTCTAAAGAGCATATCCAAATTGAGACCTGCATTTAGCACCATATGTCAAATTCTTGATCCTGCAGAGTTGCTTATTTTAAAAGTAAAAAACAATATAATAATAGCGGTAGAGATTGAAAGTAAGGAAGTTGTCCTGACATACCATCTTTTTTCTTGTATAATGCAGATTTATATAGAAACAAGGGCTCTAACTGTCTGTAATATGGTTTTTGTCATTTTTCCTGCAGATTTTTATTCATGAAAATAGCATTGGTGGCAAACATGAACTAGTGAGTGAAAGTATCCTACACAATTCCCCAAACTACTCTGCCAGTTTATTTCATTGATTTGTAGTTCCCTGTTGTTGTTGTTTTTCCTTTATTATTGGACTAAGGCAGAGAACAAGTGAAAATTGCTACAGTTCTAGTGGTTTTGTTCAATAGGCACCAAAGATTACCACTGGACTAACTCTCTCCACCCAAGACAAGCAATATTATTACTACAATTTTTTTTTTGATTTTGCAAAATCTGGGGTGGAATCCAATTGTTTTTATTATGAAAACTAATGCCTATTTCTGTTTTCCTTCTGAATTTCATGACTTCATTAAAATCCTTTAGTTTGTATGTTATAGTTACCTCCTCCATAAGACACATATACCATAATATTGAGATTGATATAAGAATTAACAAGTTTATCAGTCTTTTGGACAAATTAATATAGAACACATTTGCATAGCCATAGTTGTTTCATAGGCCAAGAGCAAGTATTGAATTGTATACGTAATTCTTATGATTTTTGAGGGCTTAAGGCATGTTCCTTCAATTATAATTAATGTTGTATTTCTTGACTCTTTATATTTGTTACCTTAGCTAAATTAATTTTCTCCTCATACCCTGATGCTAGGCATTTTGAATTTACTAAGTAGTTGAAATTTGAATAGTGAATATAATGTAACTGAAAAAATTTTTGAAATGACTAAAATAGACACATTAATTGAACATGATATCTAACACTGATGATACTCTACTAAGTAATAAAAAGGAATAGTGAAGAAAGTCTTGTTATGGTTTCCTTATATGTTTTAAGTGTAGAAGTGAATCTAGTACATGATAAATACACCATAGCTTATCTAACTCTAGTTATATTTAATAAAAAATGAAAATTAGATGATAACATTTAAGAAATCATGCTTGCAAAACTCATTTGAATAAGTCATAAGTTTAGGAATTCATCATTAAGAAACTGAGGACAAAGCATTTGTTAATAATCAATGAAATCATAGGTTTGATGTTTGTTATTTTCACATTTACTATCAAAGAACTCTCATTTCTCTTTTCTCTCTTTCTGGGTTTGTGTCTGCCACACAAACTAAGCAGGATGTTAATTTGCTAGACGACCTCTCTTGAGCTGTTCACCACATTTTTGAGGTAGAATAAGAAAGGACTTATAAAGAGGGAAAATAACAGGAGCTAGCTTTGAGAATTACATAATACAGAGACATAAAGAGCCCAGCATAGATATGGCATATAGTGTCCTATAAATAGTAATAATGATAATTATTATTGATAAGGCTTTGAAGTAAACTAGACTGGAGGCCTGGAATTAGCATTAATTATGATAATGTTAATATTAGCATTATAAATACTAGTATATTTTGAGGTGACAAGGGATACACATGAAAATATAATGATCCAGGCTTAAATATGATGAAGCTCTCAGTGACGTTTACCATCAACCCATCTGGATAAAGCATTATGTTTTGAAGAATGCTGGTAAAAAGTGCTAGAAGGAAAAGTCAGAGAATCCTCTATTACTGACTACATAGCTTGAACTTTATCTTGTAAAGTTGCCTTGATGAAAAATGTTTTTTAGGAAGATCTAAATCATAGATTCAAATTTTAGGGACTTTAAACATCACTGAGTGTAACCCCACTCATTTTTGAGATAGGCAAGGTTTGAGTGATTTGCCCAAGGTAACACCATTTGTTAGTGGCAAAATAAGGTATCAAACTTCAGACACCTGATGTAAAGTTAGTCCAGTGCTCTATTTAAACAATCTGACAATGTTCAAAACGGATATTATAAAGTGAGTGCCAAATGTCACTCTAAAGCAAAATATTTTTGCATTTCAATTAAAGAATGAAGAGTTATGCACAAACATTGGAGATGATGTAACTATAGTAACCAAAGTAAACAGACTTTTAAATTTTTAATTAAGACACTTAGCAAAGCTGCCTGACAAGTGATATTTATAGTTAATTTATTCCCTATGTCACACATTTAAAATGCATTCAAAATCAAATATCAAAACTAAATTGTACTGCAATGGAAAAAGCCATGGTAATTTTCTTTTTGTCCAAATACTTTTGTTGAGATTTGTTTATTGCACCTCTTTCTTTTAAAATAATAAAAACTAATAAAAACTTTAGAACTATGTTTGGTAATATAAGAAAGCATGATTATTGATATAAGTGATATAACAAGAATTCTATTCCCAATTGTTTATTGTAAGATTGACAACCATTGGATTAATGTAGAATACGTAATTTGTAACTCAATGCTATTTACAGAGATACCATATTTTGCTATTCTTAGGAATTTGCATATGAGTTTGTTCTGGAAGTTTTCTGATACAGAAAGACTTTAGTAATGACAGAATTTTCCTATACTAACTGATGAAATATATTACACATTGTTCTCCCTAGAGTACATAACTCTCTCTTGTACATATAGTGATATAGCTTCTTAGGGTGATTAATAGCTCATAAGATATAGAATAATAGACTTATTCAATAGTGAAGTACCCGTTTGAATTTGTGGACACATTGTGATTGATGATAACCAACAGTAAAAATATTTGAATGGCATCTTGATTTGTTTCCTAGTTGGCAAATGGACACATTCCAGAACATACTAGCAAGATTTATTATTATTTTTTAATAATACATTTATTTTTATCGGTGTTCAATTTGCCAATATATAGAATAACATCCAGTGCTCATCCCATCAAGTGCCCCCCTCAGTGCTCGCCACCCAGTCACCCCCACCCCCCGCCCTCCTCCCCTTCCACCACCCCTAGTTCGTTTCCCAGAGTTAGGAGTCTTTCATGTTCTGTCTCCCTTTCTGATATTTCCCACTTATTTTTCTCCTTTCCCCTTTATTCCCTTTCACTATTATTTATATTCCCCAAATGAATGAGAGCATATAATTTTTGTCCTTCTCCGATTGACTTATTTCACTCAGCATAATACCCTCCAGTTCCATCCACGTCGAAGCAAATGGTGGGTATTTCTCATTTCTAATGGCTGAGTAATATTCCATTGTATACATAAACCACATCCTCTTTATCCATTCATCTTTCGATGGACACCGAGGCTCCTTCCACAGTTTGGCTGTTGTGGACATTGCTGCTAGAAACATCGGGGTGCAGGTGTCCCAGCGTTTCATTGCATCTGTATCTTTGGGGTAAATCCCCAGCAGTGCAACTGCTGGGTCGTAGGGCAGATCTATTTTTAACTCTTTGAGGAACCTCCACACAGTTTTCCAGAGTGGCTGCACCATTTCACATTCCCACCAACAGTGCAAGAGGGTTCCTTTTTCTACCCTAATACTCCTCCCCATAAAAGTCAGGGATTGCTGCTTTAAGGATCTTCTCTTTATTTTTGGAATTTGCAAGCTTAACTATTAAATGTCGAGGTGTTGAACAGTTTTTATTGATTTTACGGGGGGATCTCTCTATTTCCTGGATCTGAATGCCTGTTTCCCTTCCCAGATTAGGGAAGTTTTCAGCTATGATTTGTTCAAATACATATTCGGGCCCTTTGGCCCTTTCAGCGCCCTCGGGAACCCCAATTACACGTAGGTTTTTCTTTGTCAGGCTGTCGTTTATTTCCCTTAATCTAACCTCATGGTCTTTTAATTGTCTGTCTCTTTTTTCCTCAGTTTCCCTCTTTGCCATCAACTTGTCTTCTGTGTCACTCCCTCGTTCTTCCACCTCGTTAACCCTCGTCGTTAGGACTTCTAGTTTGGATTGCATCTCATTCAATTGATTTTTAATTTTTGCCTGATTGGATCTAGATTCTGCAGTCATGAAGTCTCTTGAGTCCTTTATGCTTTTTTCTAGAGCCACCAGTAGCTCTATAATAGTGCTTCTGAATTGGCTTCCTGACATTGAATTGTAATCCAGATTTTGTAACTCTGTGGGAGAGAGGACTGTTTCTGATTCTTTCTTTTGAGGTGAGGTTTTCCTTCTAGTCATTTTGCTCAGTGCAGAGTGGCCAAAAACAAGTTGTATTGGGAAAAGGAGAAAAGTAGAGGAGAGAAAAAAGGAAAGAAAAAAGAAAAAAGGAAGAAAAAAAGAAGAAAAAGAGAAAGAAAGGGAAAAAAAGGGTGGGGGAAGCAAACAAATCAAAAAGCAAAACAAAACAAAACAGAAAAAAAAAACACGGGGGAGTATCTTCTTATTCTGTATACTTTAAGTCCCTTGACTTCCCCTGGAACTTGTCCGTCTAGCTGGTCTTCTGGGGGAGGGGCCTGTTGTCCTGATTTTCAGGTGTTAGCACTTGGGGGAGCTGCTCTGCCCCCTGCCTGGTGCAGGGCTCGGCCAGTAATGTTTAAGCTGCTTATCCGCTGAGGCCACTGTGAGTCTCAGAGGGGGTTGTTTACCCTGTGAGGCCCCAGGAGGAACAACCACAGTGGCGGCGGCCAGTTCTGGAGCCCTGGAATCAGCCCCCGCAGTAACTCCAGAGCTCTCCGTCTGCAGGGCCTGGAGGCTCTGGGGCTCCGCTGATCTGCTCAGCTCCAGGCAGGAGTGTCCTCGCTGTCCTGGGCCCTCCTGGCCTCTGCCTGTCCCGGGGGGAGGTCGGATCCCGGGCTGTGTCCCCGCGCCCTGTGCTCCCGGGCCTGCAATGTTGGATTCGTGCTCCTGCCGCGCAGCTGCCTCTCTGCGGAGCCGCCGCCCGAGCCCCCCCGAGCTGCTCCCTGGTCAATGCGTGCGTGCACTGCATCGCTTTATGGAGCTCGGCGCACTCTCCCGGGGCGCAGGTGTCTGTTAGTGTCCCCGGGAGCCCGAGGGCATCCCCGCCCTCCTGGGGTCCTGCTCTAACTCCCTGCGAGCCCCTTTCCGTCCAGGAAGGTTGGTGCAGCTCCTGCTTCTCCGGAACGGAGCTCTCCTGTCCTGGGGACACTCGCCCCGTCCTTAGCCCGGCTCCTCGTGGGGCCCCTCCCCCTTGGATGCCTTTTGTTTCTTTATTTCTTTTTCCCCGTCTTCCTACCTTGATAGAAGCGCGAACTCTTCTCACTGTAGCATTCCAGCTGGTCTCTCTTTAAATCTCAGGCCGAATTCGTAGATTTTCAGGATGATTTGAAGGTTTTCTAGGTAATTTGGTGGGGACAGGGGGTTTGGGGACCCTACTCTTCCGCCATCTTGCCCCTCCCCCTGTTTTTTAAGTCTTAAACAAAACTGCATACCTAGAGATTTGTCAGAACAAAATGGTGAAATTAAAGAGATGCAGTTCATTTTCTGAGAAAATTGTTATTAATGAGAGGTGACTTGACCAGTGCTAGTTGTGATCTATACGTCCCCATGTAGGGACAGCTGATTTACATTCTGCACAAGTTCCTTATCTCGTAGTGAACTGGGCCTTTGAGTAGCATTTTATTTGCTCATTTGATTTGTTGAGATCAATAGGGCTCAACAAAGGACCACAGAAATGTATGTCCCATTCAGTATGTTAGACTTTTATTCAACCTTTTATAAAAGCACTGGCAACTCAGTTTATTCATCTTCTGTAGTCAGTGAAACTGAGTGAGGACAAAATATCTCTTTCATATATATCACTTTGGTGCAGCTATAATTTCTGATGTATGTGCTCACCCTGAGACCTGCTATTAAAATGATTCTGGGGGAATGCATATGGACTCATACAACTAGCCATCCTATATACGTTGCATAACCAAATTATGAGGAACACTTGTTTAATTAATATCTAGATTCCGTTTTGTTTGGGTGCTCTTGATACTCTTAGCACTTGATATAACTTTTGGTATTCAGATTTGCATGTCACTTTTATTTTTTCACTTTGTATACATAAAAGTCTTATGTTCTTACTAGTTTGAATTTTGATCATAGTGTCTTTGATTAGTAAGAAGAAATAATTTGGTTTAGCATCCAATGTATTATGGTCTGTCTCCCAATTACTTTTCCTTTTCAGCTTCATCTGGACACTGGAACATTAGATCATCTTGTTTTTTTTTTTACTAACAGGAGACACTTAACTGTAACTTGCATATGTTATAAAACATATAGAAAAGGTTGCAAATTCCCAATGTTGTCCTCTATGTTTTAGTCCCCTACTGTTCAGACAATACTTCATACCAGTCTTGATAAACTAGCATTCTTAGGAAAGAAGTTTGTGATAGGTTGTTGCTTTGAGATATTGAAATGATATCTAATTATACATGGGATATATTATTTATTTATTGAGTTTAGTGCCCCAAATTGTGTTCTATGGAGTATTGCTCCATGAGATATTAAATTAATTTTTTAAAATCAAACAAAAAGAGAAGATGTGTGTGTTGGAGGGAGGGTAGTGAGGTATGGATATGCTAGGTTAACAAAGATCAACAAGTATATTTACTGCAGTTTCTCCTGAGTTAATATTCTACTTTTAATGTAAAATATTATATTTTTATTATATATTTCTAATAGGAGCTGTGGTAGGAAATGTTCTCCAACTTATTTAGCCATTGTGTGTATGTGAGTGTTTAATACCTTTTAATATCTCAAGCATGGTGCATAGTTTAGGAATAGGTGATGCAGAAAGCATAGGTGAAATGGGGACAGGACAAAATTGTTAAATTCTTCCCCCTCTTCCTCTGCCTCTTCCCCGACTTGTGCACTCTCTCTCTCACTCTTGCTCACTCTCTTTCTCAAATAAATAAATAAAATCTTTTAAGAAATGCATTGGCAATAATACCCTTGAATATTGAATATAGGAAAGAACAGAATATTTTTAGCTACTATATAAATAAACAATATGTATTATATTATACCTAGGACTTTAGAACATTATAAAACTATGCATGAATGCAATCTGATCACTGCTAATTAGTAAGAAAGATGTTGCTTTCAGAACACAGGATCTATTTACACTAACATATAAACACTGTCCAGAAGGATTTTAAGTTCGTAAAATATTATTTGTTGTGTGAGTTACTTAAATCATTTTAAAGGTGTTTAACAATAGAATTAGTTAATATGAGAATAAATCACAATGGCTAAACTTGAATACTTCTAGCAGCAATATTAAAAACGTGGGACTTCAATGAAACTGTGATTATGAAAGACCCTCATGTACAGCATAAAACACTCTATGAACGATTAATGAGAACAGAATAACACTGAAAAAGCTCAGATATATTGCTGGAAATGATTGCCCTAGTTCTGTAATTTCAAATTGAAGTCACAGAGATTCCCATTGGGAAAAACACTAGTACATATCTCTGTGATAGTGTTCATCTCATGATTTTTTATTCCATTTTGATGGGTTTGTGACAGCACGATTCCTGCTGTCACTATGATTTGTGTTTATATAGCTATTTGCTTTTTAATGAAGGATGCCGTTGCATATAAACACTGACATGAAGCTATGTTTTTAGAAACTGCATTCTGGGGCGCCTGGGTGGCTCAGTGGTTGAGCATCTGCCTTCAGCCTAGGGTGTGATCCCAGGATCCTGGGATCGAGTCCCGCATCAGGCTCCCCATGGGGAGACTGCTTCTCCCTCTGCCTATGTCTCCACCTCTCTCTTTGTGTCTCTCAGGAATAAATAAATCAAATCTTAAAAAGAAATTGCATTCTGTATGTTGCTATAGTCATTGCAGTGTTGTACGTAGTTTTCTATCAATAGAGAGATTAAGATTATGTTTCTTAGTGTATTGATTAGTATGGGTTTTTTTGTCATAAAAAGACCTAACATTATCTTTATTTGTACTTGTTTTCAGTGGTTTACACTTTCAAGAAGAAATAGGGAAGTAGGCAGTATGATGTTGCTGAAACATACCTTGATAGAAGAATAGTCCTCCTAGAGGACTGGGCAGAGGAAGAAACTAGTATGCAGAAAGTGGGAGGACATCATATTCACCATAGTCCAAGAGTCATAAAGAAAACACCCCAAGTCAATAGGCATTATCTCTCCTAAGCTGAGCTGAGGCAGTGTCTACTGCCATCACCAAGAGCAGGAGCGAAGAGATCCCAGGCTGAGAAAATATTCATAGATTAAGAAGCAAGAAGGCAGGGAGCTGTCACTAGAGCAGACTAGCCAGTTTTGCTGAATAGTGTTTTTCTCACCTGGAGCTGCTGTTAACAACCTTATGCCCAGTGGCATTTTAAAGTTGCTGTCTAGCTGCAGAAAGGTTTTTCTGTAAAATAAATTAAACAAGGTTAAATAGAGAGTATATAAAAAAGAAGCTTCAAGAGACCTGATGTAATTAAAGTGATTGCAGGGCTGTGAACACTTGGCTAGAACACTTGGCTGTGTTCTAGCCAAGTGTCACTGAAGGCATTTCTGATCACATACAGGCTAGCAATACGCTCAATCCCACTACTCCTCTCCTTTTTCCTCCCTCTCTCTTTCTCAGGTTAGAAAACATTACCAATCTAGGGATCCCTGGGTGGCGCAGCGGTTTGGCGCCTGCCTTTGGCCCAGGGCGTGATCCTGGAGACCCGGGATCGAATCCCACGTTGGGCTCCGGGTGCATGGAGCCTGCTTCTCCCTCTGCCTGTGTCTCTGCCTCTGTCTCTCTCTCTGTGATTATCATGAATAAATAAAAAAAAATTAAAAAAAATTAAAAAAAAAAAAAAGAAAACATTACCAATCTAGTTAGCCAAGGAACCAGGAAGTAATGGCAGAAATACATAAGGCAGAATTCAACATAGCTCTCTTTGGCCCCCAGAGTTGCATCAAGGGATGGGGCCCTTGGTGGTGGGAGGAAGTGATGGTAAGTAGCAGTATTCCTACTGTCCCCTTACTGTAAGCTGTCTCTGTCTCTGGAAAGTTTAGTTCTTGCTATACCACTGCTCTTTTTCACACACATCTATCATTACCATTCAGAAAGCATTTTTACAATCTATGCATTCTCATTTAATGGAGTATTTACAAACACTGGGCTTTCCTCATCACTGAACCAAATTCAGCCTTACTGGTACCAAGACCATGGGCTCTGTCTGGAGGAAGATAAAAAGCGTCACTACCTTTTATCCTGGACCAATACCTCTTTCCCCACTTCCCTGCAATCACTTTATCATACCTCTCCTGTCCACATGCACATACACTCTATGATAACCTTTTATCTGGATGATTATGATACTACCTTATTTTTTGGAGCACTATAGTCACAGATCTATTTCCTCATGGGCATTTTGCATTTATTAACATAGCTTCATGGAAGCACCTATGATACATAAACACTTGCTTTAGAGCTTTATACTCTACCTCAAAGAAAGTGACTTCCAGCTATGTATCTGAAGTAGAAATGGAAGACTTTCCATACCAAAGGGAAACTTAACAAAGGCTGAGAAGTAGAAAAACCTGAAAGTTAAGTAACCGTGAATTAGTATATTTAATTGGATTATTGGCTAGATAAAAATACTTTGAATAAGAGAGTATGAAATAAGGTTGGAAATGTCCATTGAGACCAGCTTCTTCAGAGTCTTCAGTGCCTAAGTAAGAAGCTTTTATTATATGTATAAATAAGGTGAGTAGAGACTCACTGTGAGGGGGAAGACATGAAGGAAAAACCAGTATTGACCAAAATGACCTTGCTAGTTATAGACTTCTCACCATAGGAAGCTAGAATTTTATCCCTGTAAGATAGAACTAATCATAAGTACAGAGAGAGAAAAATGTGAAGAACGTTTATGCAAAAGCCAGGAGTGTTCACTAGCCTTTCAGGTTTAATGCTTCTGTCCCATTTGGCAAACCAGCTTTGCCCTTGGTCTGAAACAGTCTTGCCCTTTGTCATGAAGAGAATCTCTTTTGTGAAAGAATGATAGTAATCTTTTATGAAAATTAAATAATCAGTTGATTGGAAGAAGATTATAATAAGTGTGATTTATAAGCAAGAGATTCTTGCCTAATAAGATTTTGAAGCCATGTAAAGATTTTCTTTCTATTTTTTCTTAATATTTACAAAGCTTGCATATTCAGCCTGAAAAGAAACTAAAATAAGCATTAGCTATATAAATTTCATTACCACATATTGACTGTTAATTGTAAGAATGCATTATCAAAGACTAGACTGATATTTCTCAACCTCATTTACAAACTGATTATTTCTACCTAGTACTTTTACTCCAGCCATTGAGACACTGGGCACTAGAGTAGTATTTGTGGCTTGAAAGGCAGATCGTATAGATTCTCCAAGCATAGCTTAACAAGTCTCAGAGATAGTATTTTCATCTAGTTCTCAACAGGTTTTGATATTAAAAGGAATCATTTTCAAACAGTGTCACTACTGTCCAAACACTAATTAGTTAGACATACATATTAGAAATGATTTTTAAAAAGACTGAGAGGCAAGGTTTTAAAGAAATAGAATGACCTAGGCCTAAATCACATACCTTCTTAATTAAACTAAACAGTATTTCATTACTACTTAACCTACTCTGGTTTTATAGACTGACCTTAACTCACTTCTGGGTCAGAAGTCTTCCCACACTGCGCTTATTATGTCCTCTACTATTTGAAGTGTCAATGATGCTATAATCTCCAAATATTGCCACTTTGGTTTGTTTGCTATACTCCAATTTCCCTTCACTTCTCTACCATCTACAGGGCATATGTGTTAAAAAAAAAAAAAAAAAAAAAAAAAACTCTCCTAGTAGATTTTTATTCAACATTTCTTTTATCAGTGGCTTGCTCAATTTTACTTTAGACCCAGTTTTCATTGATGCATTCTCAAGGTTTAAATAATAATGAAGCACCTGTCACATGTAATATTTTCTGATTCAGCGTAAGCTTTAGCAGTAAGGTAACTTTATCAAAGAATAACCTAAAGGAATTGTAGTTACACTTTTCAAAGGATTTTCCTCATGTTACTATATAAAATAGCATAAAATGCTATTTTAACAATGGTATTTCTCTGAATCTCCTTATACCTACCAGAATGTTTCTCAGCAACTTTTTTTATGTCTACCAAAAAAGTGCTATAAACATAGCACTTTTTTGGTAGACTCCTAACTCTGGGAAACAAACTAGGGGTGGTGGAAAGGGAGTGGGGTGGGGGGTGGGGGTGACTGGGTGGTGGGCACTGAGGGGGGCACTTGACGGGATGAGCACTAGGTGTTGTTCTGTATGTTGGCAAATTGAACACCAATAAAAAATACATTTATTATTTAAAAAAATAATAATATGCCAAAAAACACAAACTCTAAAAGGGAAATTGATAAAATAATCAAATTAAAAAAAAAAAAAGAAACTGGTCACTTCTTAACCATTATCACAGATTAAACAAAGCTGCAGATAATCTAAGATTGTATTTCCTCTTATGGGGGATCTCTATGAGTCCTTGAGAGAGAGAGCTACTTGGTGAAGAAACTCAGGCAGCAGTTTTAGGGCCCAAGGCATGGTAAATTCACAAACCTATTTCTCCTCTGCCAATTCTAATCTTTATGTAACAAGAAAGTTGCTGGACAAGCAGTCATGACCATCCTGGAGTGAAAAAGAGAAAGGAAAGAGATGTAAAGGAAAAGAAAAGGTTAGGCTGATGTTCTATTCCTAAAGAATGCCAGACAGAAATTTAGAGATATCTTCACTATACTGCTTTACCTGGTCTCCTCCTAGATTAACTTAATGATTTACAAGACAAATGAGACTGCCTCATTCTGAAGTTGCAGAGGGACAAAACTGCCAGTAAAGAATCAGCCTGATACGTCATTTGCAAATATCTTCTCCCATTCTGTAGGTTGTCTCTTTTAGTTTTGTTGACTGTATCCTTTGCTGTGCAGAAGCCTTTTATCTTGATGAAGTGCCAATAGTTCATTTTTGCTTTTGTTTCTTTTGCTTTCATGGATGTATCTTGCAAGAAGTTACTGTGGCCAAGTTCATAAAGGGTGTTGCCTGTGTTCTCCTCTAGGATTTTGATGGACTCTTGTCTCACATTAAGATCTTTCATCCATTTTGAGTTTATCTTTGTGTATGGTGAAAGAGAGTGGTCTAGTTTCATTCTTCTGCATGTGGATGTCCAATTTTCCCAGCACCATTTATTGAAGAGACTGTCTTTCTTCCAGTGGATAGTCTTTCCTGCTTTGTCAAATATTAGTTGACCATAAAGTTGAGGGTCCACTTCTGGATTCTCTATTCTGTTCCATTGATCTATGTGTCTGTTTTTTGCCAGTACCACACTGTTCTGATTTAGTTCTAATTTCAAAGCATTATGGTCTGAAAATATGCAGAGGACAATCCCAATCTTTTGGTATCAGTTAAGACCTGATTTGTGGTCAAACCACAAATTCATACTGGTCTTAACCAGTATGTGGTCTATTCTGGAAAAAGTTCCATGTTCCCTTAAGAAGAATGTGTATTCAGTTGTGTTTGGATGTAAAGTTTTGTAAATATCTGTGAAATCCATCTGGTCCAGTGTATCATGTAATGCTCTTGTTTCTTTGGAGATGTTGTGCTTAGAAAATCTGTCAATTGCAGAAAGCCCTGTATTCAAGTCTCCCAGTATATGTGTATTATTATCTATGTCTTAACCTTGGTTATTAATTGATATACTTGGCAGCTCCCACATTAGGGGCATAAATATTCACGATTGTTAGGTCCTCTTGTTGGATGGATCCTTTTGGTATGATATAGTGTCCCTCATCATCTCTTACTACAGTCTTTGGGATAAGCTTTAATTTATCTGATATGAGGATGGCTACCCCAGCTTTCTTTTGAGGACCATTTGAATGGTAAACGGTTCTCCAAACTTTTATTTTCAGGCTGTCAGTGTCCTTAGGTCTAAAATGAGTCTCTTGTAGGCTGCAAATAGATGGGTCTTGCTTTTTATCCAGTCTGAAACCCTGAGCCTTTTGATGGGATCATTTAGCCCATTCACGTTAAGAGTTACTATTGAAAGAAATGAATTTAGTGTCATCATAATACCTGTTCAGTTCCGGTTTTTGTGGATTGTTTCCTTGGACTTCCTGTTTCTTTTACAGAGTCCTCCTTAATATTTCTTGCAGAGCTGGTTTGGTGGTCACATATTCTTTCAGTTTCTGCCAATCTTGGAAGCTCTTTATCTCTCCCTCTATTATGAATGAGAGCCTTGCTGGATAGAGTATTCTTGGCTGCATGTTCTTCTCATTTAGGGCCCTTAATATATCCTGCGAGCCCTTTCTGGCCTGCTAGGTCTCTGTGGATAGGTCTGCTGTTAATCTAATATTTCTCCCTGTATAAGTTAAGGATCTCTTGTTTCTTGCTGCTTTAAGGATTTTCTCTTTATCTTTGGAATTTGCAAGTTTCACTATTCAATGTCAGGGTGTTAAAAGGTTTTTATTGATTTTAGGGAGGGATCTCTCCATCTCCTGGATCTGAATGCCTGTTTCACTCCCCAAGATAGGGAAGTTCTCAGCTATGATTTGTTCAAATACCCTTTCTGGTCCTCTGTGCCTTTCAGCACCCTCTGGAACCCCAAGTAAATGTAGATTTTTCTTTCGAGACTGTCATTTATATCTCTTAACCTCTTCTCATGATCTTTTGATTTTTTTTCTCGTTTTTCCTCAGCTTCCTTCCTTGCCATCAACTTTTCTTCTATATTACACACTCGTTCTTCTACCTCATTAACCCTAGTCATTAGGACCTACAGTGTGGAGTGCATCTCATTTAATTGATTTTTAATTTTGGCCTGATTAGATCTAAATTCTGCAGTCATGTGTATTAGCATAAATATGCATTGATGTGTATCTGTAAAATGTATATGTCTTTTACATATTTTTCTCAAAAGAGGACTTGTATGTATATGTATGTATGTACATTTCATGTATATATTATGACAAGATTTCTCAAAAATAATACTATTGAGACTTTGTATTGGATAATTAGTTGTTGTGGAGTTCTGTCCTGTATATTGTAATGTATTTAGCAACATATCTGGTTTAAATCATAAGATGCCAGTAACTCCTTCCACTGCCCCCTGTTGTGGCAATTAAAACGTGTCTATACATCGCTACATGTCCCCTGGGGGCAGCATGTCCTCTACCCTTGCCCTAGTCGAGAACCACTGATATAAGAGAAGGTGTTAGATGGATGGATGGATAGATAGATGGATAGATGGATGGGGTGGTAGTGAATGCTGGTTTGTTGTTATATTGTGATTAAAAGCTTTATCTATAACAGGATCTATTTATGTATAAGTCAATACTCAACAGCATATCAATTATGTCAATTGGTTTGGGGGTCAACTTAAAGAACATCTTTTTTATATTCTTTGTGAGCTTGTATTGATATTATTGTTATTTCTTATTGCGCACTAACCGTGCTAAGTGTCCCCCATTAAAACTCAATTATACAGTACAAATAAATAAATAAATAAAAAATAAATTCTGCAGTCATGACGTTTCCTGAATCCTTTATGATTTTTTCCAGAGCCACCAGTAGCTTTATAATTGTGCTTCTGAAATGGCTTTCTGACATTGAATTTTAATTCAAATTCTGTAACTTTGTGGGAGAGAGTACTATTTCTGATTTTTTCTTTTGTGGTTAGTTCTTCTAGTTATTTTGCTCAGTGCAGAGTCGCTAAAAACAAGTTTTACTGGAAAAAGGAAGGAAAAGGGGGGGGAATGGGGAAGCAAAGAAATAAAAAACAAAAAAACCAAGGAGGGGTATCCTCTGATTCTTTTTTTTTTTTTTTTAAGATTTTATTTATTTATTCATGATAGTCACAGAGAGAGAGAGAGAGGCAGAGACATAGGCAGAGGGAGAAGCAGGCTCCATGCAGGGAGCTCGACGTGGGATTCGATCCCGGGTCTCCAGGATCGCGCCCTGGGCCAAAGGCAGGTGCTAAACCGCTGTGCCACCCAGGGATCCCTATCCTCTGATTCTATATACTGTAAGTCTCTTGACTTCCCTGGAGCTTTACAGCGCTGCTTGGTTAAGAACTTGCTCTTCCCCTGTCCTTCCAGCTGGTCTTCTGGGGAAGGGGCCTGCTCTGCTGATTCTCAGGTGTGTTCATCTGGGGGAGCTGCCCCACCCCCTGCCGGGTGCACTGTTCTGTGGGAGCTGTTTATCCTGTGAGGCCCCTGCTCTCTGGCGGCCCTGCTCAGTCCCAGGCACAAGGTGACACCAGGAGGAACAACATCAGTGGCGGTGGCCAGCTTTCCAGCTCTGGAGTCAGCTTCCGCAGTAACTACCACAGTTTCCCAGTCTTCAGGGGCCTGGATGCTCCAGGGTCGGGGCGCTGATCTGCATAGTTTGGGGCCACCTGGAGGCAGGAGCATCCTCGATGTCCTGTGTCCTCCCGGCTTCTGCCTGTCCTGGGGGGAGCGCCGGATTCTGGGCTGTGTCTTCCGACGCCTTGGGCTCTGGGGCCCGCGCCACTAGAATCACACTCCCAGGGCCGTGCAGCCCCCTCTGCCATAGAGCTGTCGCCTGAGCTGCTCCTGGCCTTTATGGAGCTCCGCCCGATTTTTGTGGCCTGCTGTCCCCCATAGCACAGTTCCTCTGTTAGTGACCCCGGGAACCTGCGGGCTCCACTGCCCCCTCCTGGGATCCTGCTTGAGCTCCCTGTGATCGCCTCTCCCTCCTGTAAGATTGCTAAAGCTCCTACTTCTCCCGGCCTGGGCTTTCCTGTCCTGGGGGCACATGCTGGGGGTCCTTAGCCTGGCTCCTTGGGGGGCCCCTCCCCCTTGGATGCTTTTTTATTTGTTTTTCCGTCTTCCTACCTTGATAGAAGCGTGAACTCTTCTCTCTGTTACATTCCAGCTGTTCTCTAAATCTCAGGCCAAATTCGTAGGTTTTCAGGATGTTTTGAAGGTTATCTAGGTAAGGTGGTGGGGACAGTTGACTTGGGGACCCTACCCCTCCACCATCTTGCCCTGCCCCTCTTGCTTCCAGTCTTGATTCAAAATGATATTGGAAATTATTTTGATTTTAGGCATATTCAAACAAATGATATGCTAATGTATACCTTTAGAAATATATTTACATGTGCCTCCATTTGTAAGGATACAATTTTATTTAAGTATTTGGACTAACAAATGTTAGCATCAAATGCAAAAACTCAAAGAATTGAAAATTTAGTTGTAACAAATTTTAATATGTTCATCAAATACATATCCCACTGTATGTAATTAAAATGTATTGTTTAGATATCTCACTTTGGAAGATATAAAAGTGTACTTTCAAAACCGAAAATGGTCTACATAGTTTGTGAATTGGAGCCAATGCTCTCCTGAGTTTATTCTTATTGTAATGCAATTTTTAAAAAATGTGTTTAGAAGCCTAATAATACTAGTTAGGGTACAATTTCTGTAAATTTAAGCGTATGATTCTTTAGCGTAGAGTACAAAAGAAATAAAGTGGATTTTGTGAGTTAGAGGGGAAGTTGCACATAGGATATAGAAGGGGTAATGCCAAAAGGCAAGGAAATGAGTACAGGGAAAGACCATATTTTTAATTACTTTCGAAGCACACTGGTGTATGTTCTATTACTGTTTCTCTCTGTTTTTATGAAGCGCTAACTCCTTGAAGCACAAAATTACATGTGTGTACCTAAAGACATATGGAAAGAAACCATACCAGCAACCATTGCTGACTTTTGGCCACTAGTTTAATATGTACAGTTTTGGAGAGGTTTGGGAGTCCAACTCAATTTACTTATTTTGATTAGTTGTTTAAGAAGAAAAAAACTGTTTCAATTGAAACCTACCACTTAGAATTTAGATTATAGATGGTACTTAGAGATTTTCTTCCTGACTAAAAAATAGGTTGTTAATAGCACAAGCTCTTTTGCAATTCTATTTGCTGTTACCTACAATATATCATTGCAAATAGAAGTCTTTTAACATTTATTCTTAAGTTCTTCCCAGTCCTTAAAAAGCAAGCACAGAAAAGAGGGGCTCTTTATAGGCCAAACCTTATGTATTCAACATCTAAATGTTATAATTTGACCCTGCTAATAACCAACTTTAAGGAAACAATTACCCTTTGGTGACTAAATATGACTCTGCTTTTAGTAAAGCATATTTAAAGAGATAATGAGTGTTTTACTGGTAATTCAGAGGCTTCTGTGATATTCGCATTTGGGAAGCTGCTTTCTCTAATGATTCTAACAAGTCTTCAACAGAGGGTGATGTGGAACTCATGGAAAGCAATGCATTGTTTACTTCTGAATAGAAAACTTTAATAAAAGGATCAAATAAATGCTTCATGTAGCTAAAAGTCAGATGTGCCACTTAATATTTTGAGGAGGCAACTGCACTGTCATTTCATATAAAATTCCTTTCACTCACTATAAAAAACAGTGCCTGCCTGTCAGGCTTTGAATGTCCCGCTTTTAACTTTAAGAGTAAATAGTAGAGAAATCACACATTTCTAGAGTTTTTTAGGATATATTTGAAAAAAAAAGAAAGAAAAGAAGAAACCCCTTTATAGTTTACTAGCATTAATTAACATCTTAGAAAAGAATGCCATAGTGATTGGAAAGCATCACAAGATCAGTATAATGACAAAATAGTCAACCCCACATTCACAGTAGATACAATAAACTTACTACAATAAACTACAATAAACTTTTTAAAATAAATTTTAAAAATCTTTTATACTTTTTTTTTGCTTTTCATATCTTACATTTTTTAATGATGACATCTCAGTCTTCTTGTTTTTCTGTCGAATCTAATAGACATATTTTGGTGGTTGCACTCAAATACCAAGGTTTGAGATATCTCGAAGAACCTATATACAATGCAATATAACAGCCCTGTGTAGCTTCAGATTCCAATGTATCGATACCGAGAGGAAAACACCACTGATCAGCTTTTTCTGTAGTCTCTCTTCAGGCAGTAATAAATTAAACCATTTATATGAGACTGCTGGAAATCTATAAAAGTAAATTGTTATCCTCAAACATATATAGCTCTCAACTTTGAGTTTAATGATAGTGACCCTAGTGATGATCACCATTTGTGCATATGGCTGTGAATGAAGAGGCAAATGGACAAGCTATACAATTCACATCATGCATGTGAGCAGTGACCAGAGTCTATTGTAATCCATGATGTGCCTTCTTAGTGCGGAATCTGCATCTGCAACTTTGCTTCTTAAAGACATAATGTACTCGATAGCATTGCTCAAGGGGAGAAAATACATAGACACATCATCAGAAATACAGGACCATCTGACTGGAATTACCTTTTTTTTATTATTTTATTTTGTATTTCTTAACTGGAGTTCCATTTGCCAACATATAGCATAACACCCAGTGCTCATCCCATCAAGTGCCCCCCTCAGTGCCTGTCACCCAGTAACCCTGTTCCCCCAGACACCTCTCTTTCCACTACCCCTTGTTCATTTTCCAGAACTAGGTGACTCTCATGTTCTCTCACCCTCACTGATATTTCCCACTCATTTTCTCTCCTTTCCCCTTTATTCCCTTTCACTATTTTTTTGTATTGCCCAAATGAATGAGACCGTATAATGTTTGTCCATCTCTGATTAACTTACTTCACTCAGCATAATACCCTCCAGTTCCATCCACCTTGAAGCAAATAGTGGGTATTTGTCATTTCTAATGACTGAGTAAAATTCCATTGTATATGTATGCCACATGTTCTTTATACGTTCATCTTTTGGTGGACACCGAGGCTCCTCCCACATTTTGGCTGTTGTGGACATTGCTGCTATAAACATTGGGGTGCAGGTGCTGCTATAAATATTGGGGTGCAGTTGTCCTGCCATTTCACTGCATCTGTATCTTTGGGGTAAATCCCCAGCAGTGCAATTGCTGGGTCATATGGTAGTTCTATTTTTAACTCTTTGAGGAACCTCCACACAGTTTTCCAGAGTGGCTGCACCAGTTCACATTCCCACCAACAGTGCAAGAGGGTTCCCTTTTCTACACATTTTCTCCAACATTTGTTGTTTCCTGTCGTGTTAAATTTCACCATTCTCACTGGTGTGAGGTGGTATCTCATTGTGGTTTTGATTTGTATTTCCCTGATGGCAAGTGATGCAGAGCATTTTCTCATGTGCTTGTTGGCCATGTCTATGTCTTCCTCTGTGAAATTTCTGTTCATGTCTTTTGCCTATTTCATGACTGGATTGTTTGTTTCTTTGCTGTTGAGTTTAATAAGTTCCTTATAGATCTTGGATACTAGCCCTTTGTCTGATAGGTCATTTGCAAATATCTTCTCCCATTCTGTAGGTTGTCTTTTAGTTTTGTTGACTGTTTCTTTTGCTGTGTAGAAGCTTGTTATCTTGATGAAGTCCCAATACTTCATTTTTGCTTTTGTTTCCCTTGCCTTTATGGATGTATGTTGCAAGAAGTTGCTGTAGTGAAGTTCAGAAAGGGTGTTTCCTGTGTTCTCCCCTAGGATTCTGATTAATTCTTGTCTCACATTTAGATCTTTCATCCATTTTGAGTTTATCTTTGTGTATGGTGTAAAAGAATGGCCTAGTTTCATTTTTCTGCATGTGGCTGTCCAATTTCCCCAGCACCATTTATTGAAGAGACTGTTCTTTTTCCAGTCTTTTTTTTTTCCAGATTTTGCCAATCTTTCCTGCTTTGGCAAATATTAGTTGAACATAGAATTGAGTGCCCATTTCTGGGTTCTCTTCTATTCCATTGATCTATGTGTTTGTTTTTGTGCCATTACCACACTGTCTTGATGACCACAGCTTTGCAGGACACTTGAAATCCAGCATTGTAATGCCCCTGGCTCTCGTTTTCTTTTTTAATATTCTCCTGGATATTCAGGGTCTTTCTATTTGCACACAAATCTTAAGATGATTTATTCCAACTCTCTGAAGAAAGTCCATGGTATTTCTATAGGGATTCCATTAAATGTGTAAATTGCCCTGGGTAGCACTGACATTTTCACAATGCTAATTCTTCCAATCCATGAGCATGGAGTATTTTTCTATCTCTTTGTGTCTTCCTCAATTTCTTTCAAAAGAGTTCTGTACTTTTTAGGGTATGGATCCTTTACCTCTTTGGTTAGGTTTATTCCTAGGTATCTTATGCTTTTGGTTGCAATTGTAAATGGGATGGACTCCTGAATTTCTCTTTCTTCTATTTCATTGTTAGTGTGCAGAAATGCCACTTATTTGGGGGCATTAATTTTGTATCCTGCCACACTGCCAAATTGGTGTTTGAGTTAGCAATCTTGTCATGGACTGTTTTGGGTTTTCTATGTACAGTATCATGTCATCTGCAAAGAGGAGGAGTTTGACTTCATCTTTCCCAATTTGAAAGCCTTTTATTTCTTTTTGTTCCCTAATTGCTGAGGCTAGGTCTTCTAGTACTATGTTGAATAGTAGTGGCAAGAGTGGACATCCCTGTCCTGTTCCTGATCTTAGGAGAAAGGATCCCAATGTTTCCCCATTGAGAAAGATATTTGCTGTGGGCTTTTTGTAGCTGGCTTTTAAGATGCTGAGGAATGTTCCTTCTATCCCTACACTTTGGAAAGTTTTGATCAGGAATGGATGCTGTATTTATCAAATGCTTTCTCTGCATCTAATGAGAGGATCATATGGTTCTTGTTTTTTCTCTTGTTGATATGATCCATTGCATTGATTGCTTCACGAGTGTTGAACCAGCCTTGCCTCCTGGGGCACATCACACTTGTCATGGTGAATCATCTTAATGTATTCTTGGACCCTATTGGCTAGGGTCTTGTTTAGAATGTTTGCATCTGTGTTCATCAGGGATATTGGTCTGTAATTCTCCTTTTTGGTGGGGTCTTTGTCTGGTTTTAAAATTAAGGTGATGCTGGCCTCATAGAACGAGTTTGGACGTATTCCATCTCTTTCTATCTTTCATAACAACTTTAGTAGAATAGGATTTGTTTCTTCTTTAAATGTTTGATAGATTTCCCCTGGGGAGCCATCTGGCCCTGAACTTTTGTGTCTTGGGAGGTTTTTGATGACTGCTTCAATTTCCTCCTTGGTTATCAGCCTGTTTAGGTTTTCTGTTTCTTCCTGTTCCAGTTATGGGAGTTTGTGGTTTTCCAGAAATGCATCCATTTCTTCTAGATTGCCTAATTTATTGGCATAGAGCTGCTCATAATGTATTGTTCTTTTAAAGATTTTATTTATTTATTCATGACAGAAACAGAGTTAGAGAGGAGGCAGAGACACAGGCAGAGGGAGAAGGAGGCTCCACGCAGGGAGCCTGATGTGGGACTCGATCCCAGGACCCCAGGACCACACCCTGGGCCGAAGGCAGGCACTAAACCACTGAGCCACCCAGGGATCCCCTCATAATATGTTTTTAAAATTGTTTGTTTTTCCTTGCTATTCATTGTGATCTCTCCTTTTTCATTCGTGATTTTATTAATTTGTGTCTTTTCTTTTTTGTTTTTAATAAGGCTGGCTGATGGTTTATCTATCTTATTAATTCTTTCAAAGCACCAACTCCTGGTTTGTTGATTTGTTCTACAGTTCTTCTGGTCTCTATTTCTTTGAGTTCTGCTCAAATCTTTATTAACTCTCTTCTTCTGTTTGGTGTAGGTTTTATTTCCTGTTCTTTCTCCAATTCCTTTAGGTTCAAGGTTAACTTGAGTATTTGACTTTTTTCCAATTTTTTGAGGGATGCTTTTATTGCGATGTATTTCCCTCTTAGGATTGCTTTTGCTGTATCTCAAGATTTTTGAATGGTTGTCTCTTCATTATCATTAGTTTCCATGAGTCTCTTTAATTATCTAATTTCCTCATTGACCCTTTCGTCTTTTAGCAGGATGCTCTTTAACCTCCATGTGCTTGAGTTTCTTCCAAATTTCTTCTTGTGATTGAGTTCTAGTTTCAAAGCACTGTGCTCTGAAAACATGCAGGGGACAGTCTCAATATTTTGGTATCGGTTAAGACCTGATTTGTGACCCAGTATGTAGTGTATTCAAGAGAAAGGTTCATGTGCACTTGAGAAGAATGTGTATTCATTTGCGTTTGGGTGGAAAGTTCTGTATATATCTGTGAAATCCATCTGATCCAGTGTATCACTTAAAGCTCTTGTTTCTTTGGAGATGTTGTGCTTAGAATATCTGTCATTTGCTGAAAGTGCCGTGTTGACGTTTCCTACTATTAGTGTATTATTATCTAAGTATGTCTTTACTTTGGTTATTAATTGACTGATATACTTGGCAGCTCCCACATTAGGGGCATAAATATTCATGGTTGTTAGGTCTTCTTGTTGGATAAACCCTTTAAGTATGCTATAGTGTCCCTGTTCATCTCTTACTACAGTCTTTGGGATAAACTTTAATTTATCTGATATGAGGATGGCTACCCCAGCTTTTTTTGAGGGCCATTGGAATGGTAAATGGTCCTCCACCCTTTCATTTTCAGGCTGGAAGTGTCCTTAGGTCCAAAATGAGTTTCTTCTAGACAGCAAATAGATGGGTCTTGTTTTTTTATCCAGTCTGAAACCCTGCATCTTTTGATGGGATCATTAATCCATGCACGTTCAGAGTTACTATTGAAACATATGAATTTAGTGTCATCGTAATACCTATTCAGTCCCTGATTTTGTTGATTATTTCCTTGGGATTCCTCTTTCTTTTACAGAATCTTCCTTAATATTTTTTGCAGAGCTGGTTTGGTAGTCACATATTCTTTCAGTTTCTGCCTATCTTGGACTCTTTTTATCTTTCCTTCTATTCTGAATGAGAGCCTTGCTGGATAAAGTATTCTTGGCTGCAGGTTCTTCTCATTTAGGACCCTGAATATATCCTGCCAGCCTTTTCTGGCCTGCCAGGTCTCTGTGGAGAGGTCTGCTGTTAATGTAATACTTCTCCCCATATAAGTTAGGGATATCTTGTCTCTTTCTACTTTAAGGATTTTCTCTTTATCTTTGGTATTTGCAAGTTTCACTATTAAATGTCGAGGTGTTGAACAGTTTTTTATTGATTTTGGGGGGGTCCTCTCTATCTCCTGGATCTGAATGCCTGTTTCCCTCCCCAAATTAGGGAAGTTCTCAAGTATGATTTGTTCAAATATGCTTCCTGGCCCTCTGTTGCTCTGGGCACCCTCTGGAGCTGCAATTATAGACAGATCTTTCTTTCTGAAGCTGTCATTTATTTCCCTTAACCTTTCCTCATGGTCTTTTAATTGTGTTTCTCTTTTTTTCTCAGCTTCCTTCCTTGCCATTATCTTCTGTTCTGTGTCACCCACTCTTTCTTCTACCTCCTTAACCCTCATCCATAGAACCTTCAGTTTGGATTGCATCTCATTTAATTGATTTTTAATTTCAGCCTGATTAGATCTCAATTCTGCATCATGAAGTCACTTGAATACTTTATGCTTTTTTCCAGAGCCACCAGTATCTTTTTAATTGTGGTTCTGAATCGGCTTTCTGACATTGAACTGGAATCCAAATTGTGTTACTCTGTGGGAAAGAGTACCATTTCTGATTCTTTCTTTTGTGGTGAGTTCTTCTTTCTAGTCATTTTTCTCAGTGCAGAGTAGCTGTATTAGCGGGCTGCATCAAGAGTATCAACCACAACCTAAGGAAATTTCACACTAGATGATTCTACAGAGGTCAGAGATTAGAAATTGAAAACAAAGATGAGAACAAAATAAAACAAAGGACCACTAAAGTGAAAAACACATTTTAAAACAGTAGTAAAAATAATAGGCCAGGAATCCTAAAGAAGAAGAGAAAAAAATAGAAAGAAAAAAGAAAAGAAAAAGTAAAACGAAAGGGGAAGAAGCAAAAGGGGTGGCCTGGGAGATGGTGGTGGTGATGAAGTTGTAGTGAAGGGAGAATGTAGTCTACCTGACGGTTTCTAGAGGTCGATCCTCTTGTAGGTGACTATATTAAGTTCTAAATATTAGAAGATGCTCAGTCCCAAATTTATATACTCCAGAAATACTTGTAGATGGCCCCAACATTGACCACCAAAACATAAATGAGATAAAAGAGGGGGCCAGAATGGGAATTAGGAATCTCACAGAATGAAGCAGCATGGTATACCAGTTGGTTCTGGGTACATGCTTGTCATATTTTAGATAGTATTAACTTCCATCATTGTTGAACAAAATGAGGCAGAGAAAACAACAAAAAACAAAACAAAACAAAAACATATCTTGTATATCCCCCCAAATTAAGTAGAGTATGTTGAAGGGAATCTAGAAGTGGAAAATATATCTAGGACCTGTAATTGTAGAAATATGAAAGTCAGAAAGGAAGAATCTTAAAAATGAAGAGGTGGTAAAATATTGTAGTTAAGGTGGGAAAAGAGAAAAAAATTGGAAATTTACAGTCTGATACAAAACCGAGTTGTACTGGAAAAAAAAAAAAAAAAGGAGGAGTATCCTCTGGTTCTATATACTGTAAAGCCCTCGACTTCCCCTGGAGCTTCCAGCACTGCTCTGTCAAGAACTTGGTTTTCCCCTGTCCTTCCAGCTGGTCTTCTGGGGGAGGGGCCCGCTGTGTTGATTCTCAGGTGTGTGCACCTGGATGAGCTGCCCAGCCCCCTGCCAGGTGCAGGGCTCAGTGGGAGCTGTTTATCCTGTGAGGCCCCTGTTCCCTGGTGGCCCCTCTTGGTCCCAGGCACAGGGTGACACAACGAAGAACAACAACACTGGCGGCGGCCAGCTCTCCAGCTCTAGAGTCAGTTCCCTGCAGTACCTACTGCAGTCTTCGGGTCCACACTGGCCTGGATTCTCCCGGCAGGCGGGTCATTGATCTGCATAGCTTGGGGACGCCCGGTGGCAGGAGAGTCCTCCGCTGTCCTGTTCCCTCCCCGCCTCTGCCTGTCTCGGGGAGAGCTCAGGATCGTGGGCTGTGTCCCTTGCTCCCTGGGATCCCGGGCCTGCGCTGCTGGAATTGCGCTCCCGGGGTGCAGCCCCCTCCGCCCGGAGCCGCCGCCTGAACTTTTGAGGCTCCGCCGGGCGTGCTCCAACCCTTTATCGGGCTTGGCCCACAGTCTGTGGCACGCTCTCCCCCGGTACACTTACTCTCTGAGTGACTCTGGGAGACTGAAGGCTCCACTGCCCCTCCTGCGATTCTGCCTGTTTTCCCTGCTAAGCGCCTTTCCGTCTGGGAAGAATCCGGTGCGGATTTTTAAAGTGCTTCCTCCGGACTGGGCTTTTCTGTCCCAGAGGCTTTTACCACCTGTCCTTAGCTTGGCTCCTCTTGGGGCCCCTCCCCCACCTGATTCTGTTTTAATTTTTTTCCTCCTTCCTACCTTGCTAGAAGTGAAAACCCTTCTCTCTGTCGCGTTCCAGCTGTTCTCTTTAAATCTCAGGCCGAATTCGTAGGTTTTCAGGATGATTTGAAAGTTACCTAGGTAAGTTGGTGGGGACAGGTGACTTGGAGACCCTACTCCTCTGCCATCTTGCCCCGCCTCCCTGGAATTACTTTTAATGGCCACACCGAATATTCGTAGTTGATCGTAAATACAGAGAGCAGGGAGGACATGCATTGCAATGCACGGCAGTGGCCCAGACTTAGGCAAGAGTACATTTTGTTTTTTGTTTTGTTTTGTTTTGCTTAGATTTTCTTCCTAATATTACTTTAGGTATTGGACGTGTGGTGCCTGGCTTTCAATTTCTTATTAACTGCTTTGTAATGCCTACTTCTTAGGAGGCCTTTTAACATGATCTTTATTTCATCTAAGCCATTTGCAGCATTGTTTTTGTTCTTTAAATTAGTCAAAGGATAGTTAATTATTGTACTCTGGAGTTAAAAGTCTTCGTGAATTCAGATACACATTATATAGATGTCTAAAAACAAAATACTCATTTTTAAATATGGTGAAATATAAATTGAAAGCAACTTCCATCTGTGGAAAATTTTTCATAAATTTTTTGACTAGAGGAACAAAAGAAGATTCCTACTGTATACCAGCCTTTATACATTATCCAGTAAAATGGCATTTCAATAGATTCACAGTGGGTAACATATGGAATACTCCATAAACCCTGATTAGATTTAATAATGTTTGTATCACTGTTTGGGAACATGTACAAGGAGATGTGACAGCCATATATTATTAACATAAAAATAACTCAGAAAAAAAGCTCCTAATTAAAGCAGAACTGATTTAGAAACTTAGCAAATTTGCAGCCAGAAATAACCACCTACCCACCTGCCCAGGACTTGGGACTTTCTTTTATGCATTACAAAACAGGCTTGCTTCTTAGGACTGCGAGATGGCCACTACGAAAATTTTAATGGGCTGTGACAATACCATTTTCAGCCTGTCCAGAACAGCACAAAACCTAGTCTCAGGAAGGACAACATTGCTGTTCAGTTAAGATTTCAGCCAAGTGGCATCAAAGGAAAGCAAGATGTGGTCTGCAGTTGTGCTGAGCTGCATTAAATGGCTCTCTGTAATTAATTAATATCCTCTTGCTTGGCAAATGCGCATACATTAAACTCAGCATCACAATAGCAAAGATTCACTCATGGTGGGCCTTGGTAATGGATGCACACTTGTCCTGTGGAGCAATGTATGTAGGGCATTTGTGTTTTCATAATAGGAGTCTCTGTGCTTTTTTAACTAGGTCATTTCTAAAAGAGGAAAGAAGCAGCAGGTTAAAGTAAACAGGAGAAGGAGGTTGCTTGATTGGACAATTTGAAAATCTGGTTTAGAAAGATTCTCCGCAACTTCTAAACTGAGTAGTTACAATTAATTTCTGTGCCTGTGTTCTGAAATATAAGCATGTTCAACAGGCTTTATTTTTGTAAACAAGTATCTGTGGGCTTAAGAAAGTTCTTTTTTATTAATTTAACCGTTTTTCAGGGTTGACATTTTCCTAATACTTAAATTGCCTTTATTTTAGATGAAATTTTTCACACCTTTCCCTAACAATCCATATAATTCATTCTTTCTTAACTCATCTGAAAACAAAGATGCCCCTCCAAAAGCAATCACTCTTTTTCCCTGTTGTAAGCTTTGAGGCATATATTTTCCTGTTTTGTAATAATATCAAACCATATGGGTATGTAGTATTGTTGGGTATATTTTAATTATATTATTATCTTGCCCTAAAAATGTATTAGCTCTTTAACTATTAGGTTATCATTTTCCCTAGATCTAGCATCTGTCATTGCTCTTGTTTAATGTATCTCAGCTTCAGTCCAATCTAAATAAAATGTCTTTTTTATTGGCTGAGAGTTCTAAATTGGTAGTAAATGTGCAAATATTTAAATTATTTTCCACATGTTCTTTTTAGATACTTATCCTTATTTCCTACTTTTATCGTGACTGGGAAAAATAATTTATAAGCTGAATAAATATTCTATTTGATTCGTAAAATAAGTTCAAGATAATTCTTATATATATTAGTCTATGTAGCTATATTCATCATTTTTGCTAGTCTATTATTTTTATGTAAACTGTTTCATTCACCAATGAATATTAGAAAGCACTATACATCATTAAAAATCTTTATTCATAGATTAAGTATTTCCCAAGATATATTACTATATAAACATATTCTTTCTCCTTCTATCAAAAACTGTCTGTAAGGCATCAAGATAAAAATGATAATGTATTCTACAGACAGGATAAATCAAAAGTGATAAGGATGAAAAAATCAGATTAGACATTCCATTTGCCTACTCAATATGGTGTCTCTTGCTCAGGTTTCCATCTTTACAGAACTTACTGGGTATGTTTCACCCACACTGCAATCAGATTTTCTTTTGTCTACCATCTACTGTTCAGTTAATATGTGTTTAGAAGTGTGTTTTATGCAAAAATAACTAACTGCCTAACATTTTGGCACATTTTGCTCTTATGGCTTGACAATGCCTGGGCATTTGTGGATAAATGACATATATTTTTTTCTTTGTACATGAGTGAAAATCACTCCCCCCAACTACATACCTCACTTAAAATGAGAATACATGAAGATGCTAAAAGGAAAACTCCAGTAAATCTTTTATCAGAATGATTCAAGTATATACAGTAGAAGCGTGCATTAACAGAGTGTTTTGTTTTGAGACTTTAAACTGAGCACTAGGGGATCCCTGGGTGGCGCAGCGGTTTAGCGCCTGCCTTTGGCCCAGGGCGCGATCCTGGAGACCTGGGATCGAATCCCACGTCGGGCTCCCGGTGCATGGAGCCTGCTTCTCCCTCTGCCTGTGTCTCTGCCTCTCTCTCTCACTGTGTGCCTATCATAAATAAAATAAAAAAAAAATTAAACTGAGCACTAATATACATAACCTGTTCTATCATTTATTTGGAGCTTATCTCTGCATTTAAATTTCCTTAGACCATTCAATGACTGCTTTCAGTATTTTCAGGCATCAACATGTCTTCTTGGGCACCTGGGTGTTACAAAAGAGAGAACACACAGGAGGAAACCAGCCAGGTTCTCTACTTGTGGGCAGCTTAATCACAGATTATTCTTATTGTTGCTATAGCTCTAACTCCATTGCTGTTCTCTGGGTGACTCTGCTGAATACTTAGAAGTCTTCTCTTGCCTTTTTGACAAAGTAGCCCTAAAATGTAAGTGTCAAAGTCTATCTAGGCACATCCACTGGCACTTTTTCTCTCCTCCCTTCATTTCTACATGGAGACACACACACATACACTTCCTCTGGGCTCCTAAGCAAGGCCTATGCAATATTAAATTGCCAGGGGAGAAAGAGAAAGTCACTGACCCCTCTAACTTCAACTGGCACAGAACCCTGAGACTACTTAGATACATAAGTAAAAATTTGGATTCATTAAGAGTGTGTGTGTGTGTGTGTGTGTGTGTGTGTGTGTGTGTTGAGTTTGTGATCTAAGTAGAAGTTTGCCTTTTTATTACTGTGGTGAAAAATACCTGAAATCTACCTTCTTAACAAAATTTTAAGTAAAATACAGTATTCTTAACTGTAAGCACAATGTTGTATCACACATCTAGAAGTTTTTCATCTTACATGCCTGAAACTCTATGCCCAATTGAATAGTATCTCCCCATTTTCCCTTCCCCCAGCTCCTGAAACCATCATTATAATTTCTGCTTCTATGATTTTGACTACTTTGGATACCTCATATAAGTGATATCATGCAGTAATTGTCCTTCTGTGTCAGGCTTATTTCACGTAGTATAATGTCCTCCAGGTGCATCTATGTTGTAGCGTATAGCATATTTCTTCTTTTGTGTGGTTGAATAATATCCTGGTGTATGTATATGCCACATTTTCTTTACCCATCCATTGATAGACATTTAGATTCTTTTCACCTCTTGGCTATTGTGAATAATGCTGCAATGAACATGTGAGGACAAATATCTCTTTGAGATCCTGCCTTTTTCTTTTTTTATCCCAAGTGCTGACTTTGAATAATACAATGACATTGAAACATACATGGTTCCTGAAGCTTCATGAAGGTGGTGGGCGTGTTCTGTTACTCCGCAGCCCACTGGAATCTGTGCCCATCCGTCCTTCCCAAGCCGACGCAGACGAGCCAAGTTGGCCATGCCTGAGAATGTGGCACTGCGGAGCAGGGTGCTTGCCGAGGCTACTGGTGGCTGCAGCAAAACTGCCTATAAGGACCATGACAAGCTGACCCAGATCCGCTTCAGCAACATTCCTCGGCCAAAGCTATTGCTGATGCTATTAGAACAAGCCTTGGACTAAAAGGAATGGATAAAATGATTCAAGATGGAAAAGACGATGTGATCATTAGAAATGATGGTGCCACCATTCTTAAACAAATGCAAATGTTACATCCAACAGCCAGAATGGGGGTGGAGCTGTCTAAGGCACAAGATATAGAAGCAGGAGTTGGCATCAACCACATCAGTGGTCATCATTCCTGGCTCTCTTAGATTCCTGTACCAAGCTTCTTCAGAAAGGGATTCATCCAACCATCATTTCTGAGTCATTCCAGAAAGCTTTAGAAAAGGGTATACAAATCTTGACTGACATGTCTCAACCTGTAGAACTCAGTGACAGAGAAACTTTATTAAATAGTGCTACCACTTCATTGAACTTAAAAGTTGTCTCTCAATTATTCAAGTCTGCTTTCTCCAATGAGTGTAAATGCAGTGATGAAAGTGATTGACCCAGCCACTGCTACTAGTGTAGAACTTGGAGATATTAAAATAGTTAAGAAACTTGGTGGGGCAATTGATGACTGTGAGCTGGTAGAAGGGCTGGTACTTACTCAAAAAGTGGCAAATTCTGGAATACCCAGAGTTTCAAAGGCTAAGATTGGGCTTACTCAGTTTTGCTTATCTGCTCTCAAAACAGATATGGATAATCAAATAGTAGTTTCTGACTATGTCCAGATGGACTGAGTACTTTAGGAGGAGAGTACTTTAGGAGAGTACTCAATTTAGTGAAGCAAATTTAAAAAATAGGATGTAAACATACACCACATCTTCTTTATCCATTCATCTTTCGATGAACACCGAGGCTCCTTCCACAGTTTGGCTATTGTGGACATTGTTGCTATAAACACTGGGGTGCAGGTGTCCCGGCATTTCATTGCATCTGTATCTTTGGGCTAAATCCCCAACAGTGCAATTGCTGGGTCATAGGGCAGGTCTATTTTTAACTCTTTGAGGAACCTCCACACAGTTTTCCAGAGTGGCTGCACCGTTTCACATTCCCACCAACAGTGTAAGAGGGTTCCCTTTTCTCCACATCCTCTCCAACATTTGTGGTTTCCTGCCTTGTTAATTTTCCCCATTCTCACTGGTGCGAGGTGGTATCTCATTGTGGTTTTGATTTGTATTTCCCTGATGGCAAGTGATGCAGAGCATTTTCTCACGTGCATGGTGGCCATGGTACTAGAGGGTATTATGCTGAGTGAAATAAGTCAATCGGAGAAGGACAAACACATGGTCTCATTCATTTGGGGAATATAAATAATAGTGAAAGGGAATAGAAGGGAAGGGAGAAGAAATGGGTAGGAAATATCAGAAAGGGAGACAGAACATGAAGACTCCTAACTCTGGGAAACAAACTAGGGGTGATGGAAGGGGAGGAGGGTAGGGGAGGGGTTAATGGGTGACTGGCACTGAAGGGGGCATTTGACGGGATGAGCACTGGGTGTTATTCTGTATGTTGGCAAATTGAACACCGATAAAAATAAATTTATTATTAAAAAAACATTCTTGAAAACAAAAAAATTTAATTTAATTTAAAAAAATAAAAAATAGGATGTAATGTCCTCCTCATACAGAAGTCTATCCTGAGAGATGCTCTATGTTTTCTTGCATTACATTTCCTGAACAAGATGAAGATTGTGGTGGTTAAGGATGTTGAAAGAGAAGACATTCAATTCATTTGTAAGACCACTGGAACCAAGCCAGTTGCTCATATTGACCAATTCACTGCTGACATGCTAGGATCAGCTGAGTTAGGTGAGGAGGTCAATTTAAATGGTTGTGGCAAACTGCTCAAGATTAAAGGCTGTACAAGCCCTGGAAGAACAGTTACAATTGTTCATGGATCTAACAAATTGATGATTGAAGAAGCTGAGCGCTCCATTCATGATGCCCTATGTGTTATTTGCTGTTTAGTGAGGAAGAGAGCTCTTATTACAGGAGGTGGTACTCCAGAGATAGAATTGGCCCTGCGGTTAACTGAATATTCACGAACAATAAGTGGCATGGAATCCTACTGCAATCATGCTTTTGCAGATACTATGGAAGCCATTCCATCTACACTAGCTGAAAATGCTGGCCTGATTCCCATTTCTACAGTAACAGAACAAGGAAACCAGCATGCCCAAGGAGAAAAAATTACCAGCATTAATGTCTGAAAGGGTGATATTTCCAACATTTTGGAGGAACTGGTTGTCCAGCCTTTGTTGGTTTCAGTCAGTGCACTGACTAGCGACTGAAACCATCCAGAGCATTCTGAAAATTGATGATGTGGTAAACACTCAGTAATCGGATTAACACTGGCCAACTGGTGCTGCTGTGGCCACTAACTGCTGTGTGCGTCTGGAGTGGAAAATCACCTTCGTGTTTTTGCTTTTTAGAAGATTTGTTTCCTTTATGAATCCCTACGCCTGGTCTTCCAGTTGGCACTTGCTTGAAAAATTGTATTGACACAACTTAATTAAAATATTAAATGATTTCAAAAAAAGAGAAACATATACATGGTTCCTAAGATCATGTAATTTTTTGAGATGTCAAAAATACCTACAGACAGCAAACACAGTAAAGATAGATTTGCAAACCTAGTTTACATCTATATCACAAACTGAACACTACTGAAGGTATTTGGTTATTGTTTGTTTTCCTCAAGCAGAAAAATTTCACACGGCATAATTTATCTTTCCAACAAAAGAAAGAAAAAAAGGAATGCATTCTCAGGAAGTAATACCACTGTATTTCAAAAACTTCTTCCACATATAGCATCTAAAAATGCCTTTCAGAATTAAAGAATGTGATTTCATACTTAAAACATACATTAAATTGATGTTAGAAAAAGCATAGCATCTATTAGGGATGCAGTAAAATCAATAAATTCTTATATATATCCATGTATAGTCACATATACATATACACATAAATGTATACATAGAAAATCTTAAAAATTAAATGAAGAGTTGTTAACAAGCATAAGAAATATGTTGCAAAAATTATCTGTCTAAAAAAACTCTAACAAGAATAAAATTTTCCTAGTGGACATTCTGGCTCAGGGTCAGTCCAGAATAAGCTATTACCATATTGACTAAACTGAGGGAAATATTCTGAAATGTTTTTCTTCCATGATGAAGATACTATTAGATTAGTGCTCCTTATATCCTGAAATGCACTTGTTTTCAACCTTGTAAAAATTTTTAGTAAGTGAGGACGAGATTAGGGTTATGGTTAGGGTTACATGAACATCTAAAGAAAGTTCATATAAGGTGATGGCATGAATGCATTCTGATAAGTGAATATAGATCTTCAAAGCTCAGGGAATTGGGAGTTACAAATTTAATGTCAGGAGTGACAAACAGCCCAGATTGTAAACAAGCAAGAGTCCTCGATAAGCAATCAGGTTAGAAATACGAAGTATATTTCAAGGCCATTTTTTTTTTATATTCGAGTAATATGCCTGTCTTTATGATAGTTTATTGTAGGTAAAATTTAGGATGATGTTGCCATGTACTTATTTGATCCTTTAACCCTGTTTTAGAGATCACAGGACATACAAAAGATGTGCAAAATTTACTTTAACTATCATTTGCCCTCAATCTAGAATTGGAAGGCTTACTGTAAAACATACAACTAATTTAAATAATATGTTCAAGTATTTCCATTAAAGAAATCAAAGTATTCACTTTTTCTCATATTAGTGCTTCCATTTTATCTGAATACTTAAAGAATCTAGCATTATTTACAGCTGGTAGTAACTTTAAAAAATTTCCATTCTAGTTGCTTATTTTGCAATGGGAGACATGAATCCTACAGGTTACCCTGCCATGGAAAAAAGGCATGAAATCTCTGTGTCAGTTCATAGGTCTTTCAAATATACAGATTTGGCTCTTTATGAGTAAATTTTGTTTGGCAGACTTTTCCCTTTTTGTTGCCACTTCTTTACCACGTTGGTGATTTTAGTTAAGGAAAGATAAATAAATGACAAAGCATTATCAGCTGAATTTGAAACTACAACTTGGACTGAAAATGCATTATTAGAAACTATCTATAATTCAGTACAAGAATCCCAAAACCTGAAATGGACCATATTAAAACAAATGTAAAAAAATGATAATAAAATGCCCAAAGAATTCAAAGAACTATTTTACAGTAAGAAATCAGTTCCAAATACCTAGACATTCATTCCAAAGCAGCAGCAGATATAGCAGAAGTACCTGGTATAGTAAAAATTTAAAAATAAAAAAAACAGTGTACAGTAATGATGAGAGTTATTTGCAGATACTTGGCATCATGTCTAATTAATTTCATAACTATATATAGTTATTGTTGAGTCTATAATATTATGTCTTAAAGTCCTTTATACCCTACTCTGTCACTCCCCAAAATAATAAAAGTCAATTCCTCAGGGACATACCCTTTGCCAAAAGTCATACTGACTACATATTTTGCATCATTGGCATTTGTAGTTAAATGACTTTTTATGGTCATTGGGAACTGTTACCACAGATTATGGGATAGGATATTTTGCTCTCTTAGCTAAAGTTATAATTCCAGACTATTCTGTGTTTTGAGGATGTATCAAAGCCAAACAGGGATCCATGGGTGTCTTGGCGATTTAGCGCCTGCCTTCAGCCCAGGCCGTAATCCTGGAGTCACGGGATCAAGTCCCTCGTTGGGCTCCCTGCATGGAGCCTACTTCTCCCTCTGCGTGTGTCTCTGCCTCTCTCTCTCTCTCTGTCTTCCATGAATAAATAAATAAAATCTTAAAAAAAAAAAAAAGCCAAACATATTCAGACCAAGAGCATGTTCATTGAATCAATAAGAATGTTAATGGAGCGCTGTTAAGGTACCACCGTGATCTAGATTGGATTAGATGAGAGGAAGTCTCTGTTCTATTTTCCTTGGCTTTGCAGTTCTCACTGTTTTCATAGAGGCTTATCTCCAAGTTATCAAAGAGCCCAAGTATGGAACCCCGTGTTTCATAGATGGTTCAATATGTCATCTTCCAAACAACTCTTCTGTTACCAGTTAGGTTCCTACAAACAAGTAAGATGATACTCCTCTGTATAAAAATCATTGATTACTTGCCTCAAAGAAAACTTGAGAACCCTAATATGCATTCAGTACCTTCCCAGGTATAGGGAAGAAAAGACTTGCCATATGTTCCTAAGTTTGATAGGTGGCTCTATACAACAAACTGATAATAGATTAAAGGAAGAAAAGATACACAGATTTAGTAATGCTTAATATGATGTACACAAGGACATCACAGGGGGAAAAAGTGGATACCTAAATAAGTGGTGAGATTTGAGAGCTTTTATGCCATCTTATGGGAAAGAAGATATAGGCTACTTAGAGGAAAAGACTTTTAAGAAAGATGAATAGGAACATAGAAGAATAAATGGAAGATATGATAGTGTGTGACACAGTTTGGGTCATATGTCAACTTCTAGTCTCCTCTTCTTTTTTAAAAAACGATTTATTTATTTAGAGAGAGAGCAAGTGGGAGGAGGGGCAGAAGGAGAGAGAGAATTCTGAAGTAGACTCCCCACTGAGCATAGAGCCTGCCAGGGGGCTTGATCCTAGGACCCTGATATCATGACCGGAGCCGAAATCAAGAGTTGGCTGCTTCGCCAACTGAAGCACCCAGGCACCCCTACTCTCCTTTGATAAGAGTCAATCTTCCTTGGTTGATGAAACTCCCAGGAAGATTTATAACACATGAGTTCCTTTTAGAGGATATGTCATTAAGCAGATAAGGAGAGTTCAGAGAAAGCTTCTCCTTACATTTGCTGTTTTTCCAAGTGCCTTCAACTCAAAATCAATCATATGTCAAAGAGGCATGTTTTAGGTGGCCTGTTCTGCCACCTATCACAGTCTTATCTTCCTCTACATCTCCCTGCATACTCAAACTATGTTTTCCCATAATAGTTAGAGTTCTTTGGTAACTCCGGATACATTTATATCTTTCCTCATGCTATTCTCATTGTCTGGAATGTCTTCTCTCTAGATTGAGAAATCCTTCCTATACTTCAAGATGGAACTCAAAAGTTACTTCCCTCTGAGATCGTGCCTAATAATCTCAGAATCACTTCCTGCTATGCATTTCCACATCGTTCTTGAATTCCTCTATGGAGCTTAGTTTATGTTACTATGTATTTTTATTTATTTATGTAACAGGGGAAGCAGTATAGTATGGTGGTTAAATACATAGTTTTGTGTTGTGGGAGAATGGGGAAAGGTACCCAGATTCAAATCCTTAATCCACCACTTATTACTGAGATGGCTTACTTTTGAGGAAGTCAGTTGATCTCCCTGAGGCTAATTTCATCATGTGGAAAATTGAGTTAGTAATAGCATATATGCATATAGGGCCATTGGGAGGGTTAAATATGACAAGACTTATAAAGCATTTAACTCAGTGACTACTTTATTGTAGAGTTCAATAAACATTACTTTCTGCTATTGCTGCTCTGCCTCTCAACACTAGTTTATAAATTCAGTGAGGGTTAGAAACCATGTCTCATCACTTTACTTTCTTTAGTTAGTCTCTAACAGTTTTGTATACAGTGTTGCTACATGATAAATGATGCTGAGAACTAAATATACAGTAAAGCTGGAGGTTGGACTTGATCTAATTAATGTATGTCCATGCATGTTATGAATATTAAATAACAATACTGACCTTCCAAAATATCAAACTCAAATTGTATAATCATAACTTTTACGTTACTCTAAATACAACTGTTTATATGCCAATCTGCATAGTTATGTATTGCCTAACACCTGCTATTTTTTAACTGCCTTTGATTCTATGTAACATTCTTAATAATTTATTAAATATGCTTTAATCGAATATTCATATAATATCCACTCTTATCAGTAGTTAGGAATTAACAAGTAGACTTACTATTAATAATCTGTGTTCCATTAGTCCTAAGAATGTTTTTGTTATTATTGTTAGTGTGGAGTGTGTGTGTGTGTGTGTGTGTGAATGTAACTAGTATCTCTTATGCCTTTGAGCAGAAGAAAACTGATCCTATCACTTCCTTATTTAAAACTCACCAAAGACTTAGAATTTTCTCAGGAAAAACTTCAAAATGCTTAAGAGACCTGTAGAATCTGGCCCCTAAGTACCTCAGGAACTTTCTACCTCCTATCTCCCACTTACTCCAGAGGCTCTCACATTCAGGCCTTTTCCTCTTCTTTGTGTTCCTACAATATTTAATATCTATCAGAGCCTTCATACACCCTTACCCCAGTGTCCCTCCTCTTGGCTCTTCCCTTTCAGGTCTCAGTTAAGTCTCCCAAATATGCATTCTTTAATAGCCTCTGCTTTACAATCACATTTATTTTTCAATTTGTAATTTTATTTTATTTTTTTCTTTGTGTTTAAAACAATTTTTTTAATTCATGAGAGACACAGAGGGAGATGCAGAGACATAAGCAGTGAGAGAAGCAAGCTCTTCACAGGGAGCCCTATGTGAGTCTTGATCCTGGGATCCCAGGATCATGCCCTGAGCCGAAAGCAGATGCTCAACCGCTGAGCGACCCAGGCATCCCTATTGCTTTGTTTATTGTATGTCTTCCCACAAAACTATGTCTATGAAAGCATTGACCAATGACTTTTTGTGAATATTTACTACCATATCCTCAGCACCTAAAAGATACCTGACACATGGCAGGTACTTAATAAATATATTTGAGTAGATAAATGAAAAAATCACTCTGCTGGGTGTCTAAGAATGCGAAGGTAGCCCGTCTTCAAAGGAAGGGTAAAAATAAATCTACAAAAGATGAAAAGGAAGTAAATAATGAAAGGAGGTAGAGAAAAGCAGTTCTGAGTGTACCTCTTACCTTTGTCATCACATTTGTAGCTTTAAGTGGAGACTGATTTAAAAACATTTTCTTTATACATGGCTGAATCAGGCCATCTGTGGAAAAGTGGGGTCATTACAAAATGGTTTCATCTCTCCAGTAACATAATTGCCTCCTATATGTTAAAAACTGGGGATCCTAGTTCAAAATTTTTATAATTAACTATGCTATCTTTGTTATATTGTGTCCTATCCCTAAGTTTTGTAATATGATTTTTTTAAAAAATTTTGTAATCTATATCCTAAACTATTTTATTGTGTTGAATCCAAGTGGAAATTAAAACATTCATTCCTTATTGTCCCTGCTAATGTTTCACATTTTAAAATATTTGTCCACACATATTCATCACATAATGTGTGATTTATAAGTAAATTCCGACTACTTTGATATATCTTAATATTATTTTTAAAGGATAAATTTCTATGAAATATAAATTTTTACTAAAAATATATTCAAACTGAAACATTAATATTTTGTTTTTAGCATTTAGAGAAATGTTTTCTGGCAGGTTATGGAAAGAAGAAATGATATTTATAATCTTCAATAGAGTGTATATTTGTAACTTCCTTTTATTTTAATGAATAATTATGCCATGTTGCTAACGAAAGCTTGTGTGAAGGTTAAGTGGATCTCAAGTTGATTTTCCCCTGTTCTCAACAATCCAGCAATAACACTATTTCAAATTTCAAGTTTTTTTAATTAAATGCATAACTAATGTACTCCCTATGAAAATGAGAAATTTTAAGAACTGATTTAACTCAATTACCTGTGAGATACATAAACTCCTTCATTCCCAGTGCCCTGCTAGTGCTTATTTTGGTTCTACTGGAACAAATTTTCTGTGGTAACAATTACTCTTTATATCAAAATGAGTAAAATGATAAATAGTGTTCTCTGCCTAGTATTTGATAAAGCAATACTATGTAGGGTAGGAAAAATTTTTCCTCACCCCTCTCAGGGTCTCTGGGTAGGTCTAAAAATTAAACTGACAAAGAGATTAAGAGGAGAAAAGCATACAGATTCATTGAATATAACTTTGACATGACATGGGAACCTTCATTAGGAAATTAAGAGCCAAAGAAATTGTTAAACCTCTTTTTTATGCTAGATTTGATAAAGCCTAGGAAGTTGTGGAAAGATATAATAGGGCAAAAAGCATACGTTAAATGTATTAAACTGAGGGGAAATTAGCAAGACCTGTCCATTCAGAATCTTTTCAGTATCCTTCCATCTTGGAGATAAGGGTATTTTGTTTCCTCAGGGTATAAGGAAGGCACTTTACACATGGAGGCCTTATAACTTGCTTCAGGAGAAAGTCAGAGTGACCTTCCTGCTTCCTCCTTTCTCTTAAAATTTTGAATATGCCATGGCGCCATATTTTGGAGTAACATGTCCTGAACCCTATCAGCTACTTTGCCAGTTAGAGGGCGAGGGTTAATAATACCTACCTTTAACAAATTTATAGACAGGTAGGTACAGCTACCAAAAATAGTGAAAACCGATATATAATATACCTAAAAGTGTAAAGAAAATAATTTGCTTTTGAGTAAATGCCTATGGATGAATACAGCTGTTTCAGGTTGAATTTTAAATCCATACTATTGCAGTATTACTAAGGAATATACTCTATAAATTTACATATATTCACACAAAAATATAGATGATAAAGTTCTATATAATTCTGTATAGTACATAAATACCCAAGTAACTGAAGATTGCTTCCCTAGGTCAGATTGTCAAGTGAGTTAATATAAAAAGGCTTTGTGGGATCTATGATATATGTTTTATAAATTAAGTATCCAGATTCGGATCAACATTAAGATCAAATGGTTTAAAATGAATATTTAGGGCAGCCTGGGTGGCTCAGCGGTTTAGCGCCGCTTTCAGCCCAGGGCGTGATCCTAGAGACCCGGGATCGAGTCCCACGTTGGGCTCCCTGCATGGAGCCTGCTTCTCCCTCCGCCTGTGTCTCTGCCTCTCTCTCTCTCTCTCTCTCTCTTTCTCTGTGTGTCTCTCATGAATAAATAAATAAAATATTTAAAATAAAATAAAATAAAATGAATATTTATAAAAGTTTAACATTTTACCTGCTACTGTTTTAAAATGTTGAGCACATTTTAGTTTATCAGCCTTGCAATGAACACTTATCTTAGGAAAAAGATGATGTGTTTTAATTCACAGTTATTTTGATGAACTTCCAAGCTGGAAAAATTAAAAATGTCTTTGTAGAAGGAGGAATTTGAGTCAAATGGTAAAAGAAAAATTACTCTAAGTTGCTTTTCCTACCTTATCTTTGATAAGTTTTTTATATGTATTAGATATGCTCACTTTACCACCTTAGACTTATACTTATTCTGAAGATATAAAATACTATGATTACCCCATCTTGGAAATTCTTCTTGGAAAGCACATTGTTTTCTAAGGATTCTTCTCTCTAAATATTTCAAAAACTCCCAAGGTTGTTTAAGCAGGTGGGAAAAGGTCATTCCACTTTTCAATCCCAGGATAGTCTAATCATCCTCCCCAAAGTACCCCATAATTTTTGTCACTCATAATATTCCTGTTATGTGCTAGGCACTATTGTAGGTGTTGATTTTATTTTCAGTCAATAAAACATGAAAGGTCAACTCAGGGGCCACATTTTTAAGTAGGGAAAGACAGGCAATAAAGAATTAAAAAAAGAAAGATAATGTCTGATAGTTATAAGTTTGCATAATAAAACAAAGTAAGCAAGAGTAATAGTGATGTAAGTGGATATTTTAAGATTTATTTATTTTAGAAAGGAGGAGGGGCAGAGGGAGAGGGAAAGAGAGTCTTAAGCAGGCTCTGCTGCTGACTGCAGAGCCTGATGCAGGGCTTGATTTCATGATCCTGAGATGGTGACCTAAACCAAAACCAAGAGACAGTAGCTCAACTGACTGCACCAACCAGATGCTCTGAAAGTGGATATTTTAGATTGAGTGGTTAGGGAAAGCCTCTGTGAGGAGGTGACTTTTAAGCTGAGATTGATTGATCTGGTGAAAAGAGAAACACTCTAAGCAGGAAGAACAGCAAGTGCAAAGGCCCTTAGTTGGGTATGAAAGCTTGGTATATTCAAGGGGAAAAAAAAAACAACAACAAAAGGTTAATGTGGCTCAGCGTAGTGCTTAAGAGGAAGAATGAGATTCCATTAGGTTCCAGGGGTGAGTAGAGGCCAGATAATGTGGATCATCATAAACCCTGAAAAGGAGTTTAGATTTTATTCCAAGTGTTGTAGTAAATTGTTATAGGGTTTTCACGAGAGGATTAACATTTTTGATACCAAGAGAGTCCACTTAAAAGGACAACAACAGTAACATTCGAATAGAGATGACAAGTAGCAGTTGAATTCCTCAGGGGACATATTGGGGCTAGATATATAATTTGGAGGGGGACAGTCACCAATATACATGGTATTTAAAGTCATGTGAATTACTTAGATCAGTTAAATAGCATGTAGATAGAGGACTCAGGACCAAGCCTTCAGGGTACTCTAAAATTTTATAGAAGTTACCAGAAAAGGAGAGGAGATAAGACAATATTTTAAGCATGAGGGTGGGTGTCATAGAAACTGGCTAAATGTATCTGAATCTACTGAGACATCAAAAGGAGGACAGAGGGGTGAACATTGAATTTGGTAATATGATGGTTGTCATAAAGAATACATTTCTAGGGATCCCTGGGTGGCTCAGCAGTTTAGTGCCTGCCTTTGGCCCAGGGTGCGATCCTGGAGTCCCGGGATCGAGTCCCACGTCAGGCTCCCGGCATGGAGCCTGCTTCTCCCTCCTCCTGTGTCTCTGCCTCTCTCTCTATGTCTATCTTGAATAAATAAATAAATCTTAAAAAAAAAAGAATACATTTCTATCATATCAAAAGAACACTAGACTAGGCATTATGCAAGGGACTATCATGATGTCTCCAGTAGGTGAGGAAAAATAATTTTCCCTCTACCCTTCTGACTCCCTCACTGAGACTCCCATGTAATAAAAGATAGATTAACCAAAGAAAATCAAACAGAAGTTTATTAACATATATACCTCATGAATACATGGAAAATACCCAGGAAAAATGAGTAACTCCCTGAGGAGCCTAAGGTACCAGTTTCTTTTTTTTTTTAACTTAAGGTTTCTTTCTTTTAATTCCAGTGTAGTTAACGTACAGTGTTATATTAGTTTCAGGTGTACAATATGGTGATTCAGCAATTCTCTACATTACTCAGGGTTCATTATAAGTGTACTGTATATATATATATATATATTTTTTTTATTGGAGTTCAGTTTGCCAACATATAGCATAACACCCAGTGCTCATCCCTCCAAGTGCCCCCCTCAGTGATGTGTACTCTTTAATCCTCATCCTTATTTCACCCATTCCCCCAACTCAACTCCCCTCTGATGACCATCAGTTTGTATTCTATGGTGAAAGTCTGTTTCTTGGTTTGTCTCTTTTTTCCTGTTCTTGTTTGTTTTGTTTTGTTTTGTTTCCTTAATTCTGTGGAATTTCCAAATTCTGTGGAATTTTTTTTTGACAATTTACTCTTTATTGATTAAAAATGAAGGAAACATGCAGCAAAATACAAAGTCAAAAAAAGGGAAGGGGGAGGTAAAATATTTTACATCTTCCATAATCTACCAGACATCATAGGAGGAACCTCCATTTATTGATACACCATTATTCTATCCTCAGATTATTAAATAGTATCAGCTGGCTCTAGGATTTGGTTCAAAACTTAAGCAAAAACCCCAAACAAATCCATTAGTCACTTAGAATAAGACCATACATTTCACAAATGGCATTGGCACATGTTATCTTGTGCTAAATTAGTCTCTACCCCAAGGGACCTGGGGATCCTGGGGACCTAGAGACAGAGGTGCACCCTAAGCCACTGCTCCTGGAGAGAAGCAAGGTCGCTCACTAAGGTCGCTCATATGAATGAGATAATATGGTATTTGTCTTATTCTGACTGACTTATTTCCCTTTGCATTATACTCTGTAATTCCATCAATATTTGTTGCAAATGGCAAGATTTAATTATTTTTTATGGCTGAATAATATTCCAGTGTGTGTGTGTGTGTGTGTGTGTGTGTGTGTACCACCTCTTATGTATCTATTCATCCATACATGCACACTTGGGCTGTTTCCATAATTTGGTATTGTAAATAATGCTGCAAATAACATAGGGATGCATCCCTTTGAATTTGTGTATTTTTGTATATTTTGGGTAAATACCCAATAGTGTAATTACTGGATCATAGGGTAGTTCTATTTTTAAATTTTTGAGGCACTTTCATACTGTTTTCCATACTGGCTGTACCAGTTTATACTCCCACCAACAGTGCAGGAGAGTTCCTATTTCTCCATATCCTCTCCAACACTTGTTTCTTGTGTTTTTGACTTCAGTCATTCTGACAGGTGTGAGATGATATCTCATTGTAGTTTTGATTTGCATTTTCTGATGATGAGTTATGTTGAGCATCTTTTATATGTCTGTTGGCCATCTGGATGTCTTCTTTGGATAAATGTCTGCTATGTCTTCTCCCCATTTTTAAAATTGGATTATTTGTTTTTGAGGTGTTGAGTTCTATAATTTTCTTTATATATTTTGAATACTAAACCTAAGCTACCAGTTTAAATACCATCTTCAGCTAAAGATAAAAGAAAGAAAGGTGTAAGGACACTCATTATGGGGAAGGGGCATATGGATAAGGAGGGAATTCACCATAAACAAGGGTACAGTTTTTATGCATATTTAAATCTTCAACTTAACCAGTGATACTCTGGATACCACTGAATCTCTTGTGATATAGAGTCATACTTCTCTTCCCACTACAGAGAAGGAGACATCCTTTGTAAATGTAAGTTTCCCTTTCAAAAAAGTAACTTTTACTCTTTTCAGAGCTTTTCTTGTGTCTACGGTTTCTCAGTCATCTCAAAATAATCGATAACATCTGCCTATTTCTTAAATGGATTATTTGTGTTTTGGGTGTTGAGTTTGGTAAATTCTTTATAGTTTTCGGATACTATACCTTTATCAGATATGCAAATTTGCATTTCCAAATATCTTCTCCCAGAGAAAGACAAATACCATATGATTGCATTCATATGTGGAATTTAAGAAACAAACAGATGAACATGGGGCAAAAGAGAGAGAAACAAACCATAAAACAGACATAACTCTAGCAAAAAAACTGAGGGTTGCTGGAGGGGAGGTGGGCAGGGGGATGAGTTCTATGGGTGATAGGTATTAAGGAGAGCACTTGTGATGAGCACTAGGTGTTGTATGTAAGTAATGAATCACTGAATTCTACTCCTGAAATTAATATTTCACTTTATGTTAACTAACTGAGGTTAAAATTAAAATATGAATAAATAAATAAATAAATAAATAAATAAGCCAAGGAGGCATATTTTAGGGTGGCATATTCTGCTTCCCTTCACTAAATGCTAATCCTAGATGGATGGGTGCCTTCTATCTCTTTCTACAACTCTGAAGTTTGAATACTAGTATTTCACTGCCTTTTTGATAAGATTACTCAGCTATTAGAAATGACAAATACCCACCATTTGCTTCAACATGGATGGAACTGGAGGGTATTATGCTGAGTGAAGTAAGTCAGTCGGAGAAGGACAAACATTATATGTTCTCATTCATTTGGGGAATATAAATAATAGTGAAAGGGAATATAAGGGAAGGCAGAAGAAATGTGTGGGAAATATCAGAAAGGGAGACAGAACGTAAAGACTGCTAACTCTGGGAAACGAACTAGGGGTGGTAGAAGGGGAGGAGGGCGGGGGGTGGGAGTGAATGGGTGACGGGCACTGGGGGTTATTCTGTATGTTAGTAAATTGAACACCAATAAAAAATAAATTAAAAAAAAAGATTGTTATGAAGAATACAGAACATAATAGAAGGGAAAGTATATCGTAAATGGTAAAATTCCATACAAATGCAAATTAATGTTAGAATTATTTCTAATACTAGATTATAAACTATTTAAGGGGCTGGATTGGCTTTAATGATCATTACATCCATCACAATGCTTAGCATAATACTAACTAGTGAGTTTAATGGCTGCTCAAAAAACTAAAATAAAAATTTCCTAAATGCAATAAAAGGATGAAAAGGAATGATAGTGTCTACTAGCTCTATTTTACCTGCAGTTCCAGTTAGGATTTGTGACTTCCTTGCAATTGTGAAAGATTTCCAATGCTGACTCATGCCATCTATCCCTTTTACAAGATAATCACTTTGAAGACAATAAGTAAAGGACTTGGAGATTGGTCTGCTTTCCATTTGTTATTTCTAAGATAAGCCATGCCCAGAATTTTTCAAATTTTCTCACTTTGGTATACAGAATTTCTGAATTTATTTTTTGTCTAGGAGAACAAATTTATGAAGTTACGTATCATTACATAGACATTTGTAGCTGGTAAGAAAAATGTTATGATAGATGGGAAACATAGTTTTTTTTTCCCTTTTTTATCTTTTGCTTTTCTCTGTGTGGTACAGATGTTGAGCCTTGTGAAATATACAGTTTAGTACTTTGCATTGCAAATAGAGTACAAGTAAGTGACCTTTGATAACTTTTATGCCTAGCAACAGACTCTATGGCATGAGTCTGTTAGTTTAGGTAAGAGAGACTAGCAAACAAAAATCTCACTTTCATTCTGTGCTAGGAAATGAAGAGTATTCATATTTCTGCAACTGTTAAACAAGATGTTTAACAATTTCTTAAAAGTCAAAGAATATATGGTAATAGTCTCAAATGTGTATGTAGCAGTATATGAGATCCATTTTTGCTAAAAAAAGAAAGAGTCAGAAATGCATTAATTCTTTCAGTCTATTAAGGTCAAAATGGACTTGGGGATTGAAAGATTTAGTGTTAATTGTTATAGCAAGGGAAAGTTTTGGTGTTGCTAATGTGAATGCTAATATTTAAGTAGCATAAGAAAGAACATAGGTAGGGTCCTGTGTCACTTTTAAAAATCACCTTGTATCCAATAAGTTTCAGCTGCAAAGTAATTTTCCAGAAATGGTCTGAGAAAAAAAAAAAAAAAGAAATGGTCCAATGTTCTCCATTGACTTCCATTGTAAAACAAGAGCTGTGTTCTCCTTGAAAATAAATTTGGCCCCAAGTTAATAATAAAGCATACTGCAGAATTCAGAAAATCTTAAATATATAAGATTTATCTTTTTATAAATCACATATTTATATTTGTAAATTTTAAGATTAATCTTAAAATAATAAAATCACATTTTTAGTGCTGATGAAATAATAGTAAAATAATAGTACCATTTCTTAGTGCCTGATGAAATAATACTATCATAAAATATTAATACACTATAGTGGACCTTATAATAGCATGCCCCAAACTGTGTTATTATCCTTCTTTTTCAATTCTAAGCATTTTACCTTTCATGTAAAAACATTTTACTTCTGTGATCATTATATTTTTTAAATGTACCTCTAATATTTATTTTTTTAAGATTTTATTTATTCATGAGAGACACAAAGAGAGAGAGGTAGAGACATAGGCAGAGGGAGAAGCAGGCTCCATGCAGAGATCCCCATGTGGGACTAGATCCCAGGACTCCCGGATCACAGCCTGAGCCATAGAAGAAAGACTAGAAGAAAATGCTCCAAACTGTTCACAATATTTGCTTCTGAGTTTATTGGAAGTTATAGTTTATTTGTTTTTGTTTTCTAACTTGCCCAAAGAGATTTTTTTTTTTTTTTTTTTTTTTTTAAGGAGAGAGAAAGAGAGAGTGGCAGAGTTGGTAAAGCACCCAACTCTGGGTTTTGGCTCAGGTTGTGACCTCAGGGTTCTGAAATTGAGCCTGAGTTGAGCCTTGCACTCAGTGTAGATTCTGCTGGGCATTCTCACTCCCTCTTCCTCTGCACCTCTCATGTATGTATGTGCTCTCTCTTTAATAAATAAATAAATAAATAAATAAATATATATATATATATATATATCTTAAAAAAAAGAGAGAGAGAAGAGAGAGTGTGCACACATGTGTGAGTGGGCAAGGGAAACAGAGGGAAAGGGAGAGAGAGAATCTTAAGCAGGCTCCAGGCCCAGCATGACATGAAACAAAAATCAAGATTCAGAAACTTAATCAACCAAAACATCCAGGCACCCATAATGAGATAATTTTCTATATCCTCTATAATCAGAAGAAAGTACTGTAATTTCTTTCTTTAATGATAAATTTATATATAATGATGTCTTTAGTTAGACACATAAATATATTTGATTCATTTCTATTTTGGTACTGGTTATTATCACTTTTTTGATAAAATTTTAAAAACAATGATGTAATTAATTTCTGGATAAACAACTTGTCTAGAGCATACTTCTCAAGGTATATCCAGGACTGGCAGCCTCAGCATCACCTAGGAAATTGTTAGATATCTAATTCTCAGGCTCCTGGGCTCAATCCCAGCAAACAGCAATCTGGGTTTTAGCAAGCCCTTTGGGTAATTAAGATTCTAGAACAATAACAGAATTTCTCCCCATTCTCTTTCCTCTCACTTTCTCTCTCTCCCTCTTCTCCCTTTTTTTTCATACCTTCCTCTTGCCTTCTGTCCTTCTCCTTTTCCCCCCTCTCCTTCCCCTCTTCTTGTGGGATACACACACACACACACACACACACACACACACAAACCATATATATACAGCCTATATATAGAATTCACGGTTACCTCTCTCTGAATAGAATACGTGTATTTAGAAAGAGAATATTTTTTTCTAAGTTTTTTGTTATTTGTTTCTGACCTACCTTGTTCATTAAAAGATAACTAAGTTTTCTGGTATTTGTACTTATATACTTTCATTTAACAAACATGTTTTGCATTGTTATACATTAGATAGTTCTGCATAATTTACTAATTTTTTAACCTCATTAACCAATATAATGATTCTAGCATATTATTATAAACTGAATTGTGTCCCCCTCCAAATTCTTATGTGAAGCCCTAGCCCCCCAGAATCTCAGAATGTGACTGACTATATTTGGAGATAGGGTTTTAAAGAGGCAATTATATTAAAATAAGGTCCTAGTTTCTGCCCTACTCCAATATGACTACTGTGCTCATAAGAAAAGAAGATGAAGACACAAACACAGGTAGAAGTACTGCTATGTGAGGATATACTGAGAAGGTGGCCATCCATAAGCTAAGGAGAGAGGCCACAAAAGAAACCAAACTTGCCAACACCTTGATATTGGACTTCTAACCCCAGAATTGTGAGAAAATACATTTCTATTGTTAAAGCTAGTCAGTCTGTGGTATTTGTAATGGCAACCCTAACAAATTAATACATAAGTGTTTATAAAAATGATATAATTCAATCTTAACATCTAGTGATTGCCTTTAAGATACTATCAGGTCATGTTCCTTGACAGAAAGCTACAGCTTTACAAAGAGTGCCAGAGACCAGTATGAAAAACTGCTCACCATGCACAACAACATGCTAAAGCTCTATGAGAATCTTGGAGAATACTTTATTTTTGACTCTAAGACAGTGAGCATAGAAGAGTTCTTTGGTGATCTCAGCAACTTCCGAACTTTATTTCTGGTGAGTAATACATTTTAAAGGATTGCAAGACCTGTTGTTTGTGTTTTTTAAATAATTTATTCTGTTAGCATTTTATGTACCTATTGCTCATACTGATTTCATGTTATAGTCCTTTAACGGGAATTGAAAGGTATTTTATACTTGTGACATAGATAAAAATGGTTGGCTGATTTAATATATAATGGGGACTTAAAAGAATTGTCTTCAACCTTAGATATATATCTGAATTTTTCTTCACAAATTTTATAAGAAAATGAAAAAACTGGTACTTAAATGTTGTTGATTTTTATACAGCATACTATTATAATTTGACCTAGCTTAAAAATTAATACCTAAAGTAATCTTTCAATTAATACGTTAACATGCTATGATTTATGAGTAAGTTTTTGTTATAGTCTATACAAGAAATCAATTCTAAATTAGACTACATAAAAAACATGGAATATTAAATTTTATTTCATAATGTAGGCTCCAGTTTCCAACTAGAACTCTTGGGGATAACAGTAGATATTAGCATTAGTTAGAGATGGATAATCAGGGTGTGAGTTGTGATGCTAGAGGGAAGCAAAAGCTTCACTGTATAAGTGTTGTGGAAATACTTCTCTGCACTCAGTGAAAGAGTAGAAGAGCACAGATTCCAATTATGATAGTAATAGAAAATTATGCATAATAGTTGATATCAAACAAGTAAAGTTACATGTATTTTAAAGAATGAACTCTAGCAATTATCCCCAACAGGAAGATCAGTTAGCAAACTAATTCATTGAGGTATGTTTCTTTTTTTAAATTTTTTTTTAATTTTTATTTCTTTGCGTATATTTTTTATTGGCGTTTCATTTGCCAACATATACCATAACACCCAGTGCTCATCCCATCAAGCGCCACTCTCAGTACACGACACCTAGTCACTCCGTCCCCCTGACCACTTCAATTCCAACCCCTTGTTCGTATCCCACCGTTAGGTGTCTCTCATGTTCTGTCACCCTCACTCATATTTCCTACTCATTTTCTCCCCTTTCCCCTTTATTCCCTTTCACTATTTTTTTATATTGCCCAAATTAATGAGACCATATAATGTTTGTCCCTCTCCAATAGACTTATTTCACTCACCATAATACCCTCCAGTTCCATCCACGTCGAAGCAAATGGTGGGTATTTGTCGTTTCTAATGGCTGAATAATATTCCATTGTGTATATATATATACATACTAAATGTTCTTTATCCACTCATCTATCAATGGACACCGAGGCTCCTTCCACAGTTTGGCTATCGTGGACATTGCTGCTATAAACATCGGGGTGCAGGTGTCCTGCCGTTTCACTGCATCTGTATTTTTGGAGTAAATCCCCAGGAGTGCAATTGCTGGGTTGTAGGGCAGTTGTATTATTAGCATTTTGAGGAACATACACACACTTTTCCAGAGTGTCTGTACCAGTTCATATTCCCACCAACAGTGCAAGAGAGTTCCCCTTTCTCCACATCCTCTTCAACATTTGTTGTTTCCTGTCTTGTTAATTTTCCCCATTCTCACTGGTATGAGGTGGTATCTCATGGTGGATTTGATTTGTATTTCCCTGAAGCCAGTGATAAAGAACATTTTCTCATGTGCTTCTTGGCCATGTCTGTGTCTTCTTCTGTGAAATTTCTGTCCATGTCTTTTGTCAATTCATGATTGAATTGTTTGTTTCTTTGCTGTTGAGTTTCATAAGTTCTTTATAGATCTTGGATACTAGCCCTTTATCTGATATGTCACCTTCAAATATCTTCTCCCATTCTGTAGGTTGTCTTTTAGTTTTGTTGACTGTTTCTTTTGCTGTGTGGGAGCTTTTTATCTTGATAAAGTCCCAATAATTCATTTTTGCTTTTGTTTCTGTTGCCTTCATACATGTATCTTGCAAGAAGTTGCTGTGGTCAAGTTCAAAAAGGATGTTGCCTGTGTTCTCCCCTAGGATTTTGATAGATTCTTGTCTCACATTAAGATCTTTCATCCATTTTGAGTTTATCTTTGTGTATGGTGTAAGAGAATGGTCTAGTTTAATTCTTCTGCATGTGGCTGTCCAATTTCCCCAGCACCATTTATTGAAGAGACTGTTCTTCTTCCAGTGGGTAGTCTTTCCTGCTTTGTCGAATATTAGTTGACCATAGAGTTGAGGGCCCATTTCTGGATTCTCTATTCTGTTCCATTGACTATGTGTCCAGTATTGTGCCAGTAACATACTGTCTTGATGATCACAGCTTTGTAGTACAACTTGAAATCCGGCCTTGTGATGCCCCCAGATCTGGTTTTCTTTTTTAATATTCCCCTAGCTATTCAGGGTCTTTTCTGATTCCACACAAATCTTAAGATGATTTGTTCCAACTCTCTGAAGAAAATCCATGGTATTTGATAGGAATTGCATTGAACGTGTAAATTGTCCTGGGTAGCATAAACATTTTCACAATGTTTATACTTCCAATCCATGAGCATGGAATATTTTTCCATCTCTTTGTATTCTCCTCAATTTCTTTCAAAAGTGTTCTGTAGTTTTTAGGGTATAGATCCTTTACCTCTTTGATTAGGTTTATTCCTAGGTGTCTTAAATGGGATTGACTCCTTAACTTCTCTTTCTTCGGTCTCATTTTTAGTGTATAGAAATGTGACTGATTTCTGGGCATTGATTTTGTATCCTACCACACTGCCCAATTGCTGTTCTTTCTCTAGTTCCTTTAGGTGCAAGGTTAGCATATGTATTTGAGTTTTTTCCAATTTTTTGAGGAATGCTTGTATTGCGATGTATTTCCCTCTTAATACTGCTTTTGCTGTATCCCAAAGATTTTGAGTGGTTGTACCTTCATTTTCATTAGTTTCCATGAATCTTTTTAATTTTTCTCTAATTTCCTGGTTGACCCTTTCATCTTTAGCAGGATGTTCTTTAACCTCCACGTGTTTCAGTTTCTTCCAAATTACTTCTTGTGATTGAGTTCTAGTTTCAAAGCATTGAGCTCTGAAAATATGCAGGAGACAATCCCAATCTTTTGGTATTGGTTAAGACCTTATTTGAGACCCAATATGTGGTCTATCCTGGAGAAAGTTCCATGTGCACTTGAGAAGAATGTATATTCAGTTGCATTTGGATGTAAAGTTCTGTAAATATTGTGAAATCCATCTGGTCCAGTGTATCATTTAAAGTTCTTGTTTATTGGAGATACTGTGCTTAGAATATCTGTCATTTGCAGAAAGTGCTGTGTTGAAGTCTCCCAGTATTAGTGTATTACTATCTACATATGTCTTTGGTTATTAATTGATTGATATACTTGACAGCTCCCATATTAGGGGCATAAATATTCATGATTATTAGGTCCTCTTGTTGGATAGATCCTTGTAGTATGATATACTGTCCCTCATCATCTCTTACTACAGTCTTTGGGATAAACTTTAATTTATCTGATATAAGGATGGCTACCCCTGCTTCCTTTTTAGGACCATTTGAATGGTAAATCGTTCTCCAACCTTTCATTTTCAGGCTGTAGGTGTCCTTAGGTCTAAAATGAGTCTCTTGTAGACAGCAAATAGATGGGTCTTGCTTTTTTATCCAGTCTGAGACCCTGCGTCTTTTGATGGGATCATCAACCCATTCACTTTCAGAGTTACTATTGAAAGATATGAATTTAGTGTCATTATAATACCTATTCAGTCCCTGTTTTTGTGAATTATTTCTTTGGGTGTCCTCTTTCTTTTACAGCCACTTAATATTTCTTGCAGAGCTGGTTTGGTGGTCACAGATTCTGTCAGTTTCTATGTATCTTGGAAGCTCTTATCTCTCCTTCTATTCTGAAGGAGAGCCTTGCTGGATAAAGAATTCTTGGCTGCATGTTCTTCTCATTTAAGACCCTGAATATATCCTGCCAGCCTTTTCTGGCCTGCCAGGTCTCTGTGAAGAGGTCTGCTATTAATCTAATAGTTCACCCAATATAAGTTAGGGATATCCTGTCTCTTGCTGCTTTAAGGATTTTCTTTTTATCCTTGGAATTTGCAAGTTTCACTATTAAATGTCGAGGTGTTGAACAGTTTTTATTGATTTTAGGGGGGTACCTTTCTGTCTCCTGGATCTGAATGCCTGTTTCCCTCCTCAAATTAGGGAAGTTCTCAGCTATGATTTGTTCAAATATGCTTTCTGGTCCTCTGTCTCTTTTGGCACCCTCTGGAACCCCAATTAAACATAGATTTTTCCTTCTGAGGCTGTCATTTATTTCCCTTAACCTTTCCTCATGGTCTTTTAATTGTGTTTCTCTCTTTTCCTCAGCTTCCTTCCTTGCCATCATCTTGTGTCAGTCACTCTTTCTTCTACCTCATTAACCCTCGTCGTTAGGACCTCCAGTGTGGATTGCATCTCATTTAACTGATTTTTAATTTCAGCCTGATTAGATCTAAATTCTGCATCATGAAGTCTCTTTGATCCTTTATGCCTTTTTACAGAGTCAGCAGTAGCTTTATAATTGTGGTTCTGAATTGGCTTTCTGACATGGAATTGTAATCCAAATTCTGTAACTCTGTGGCAGAGAGTACTGTTTCTCATTCTCTTTTGTTGTGAGTTCTTCTTGTCATTTTGCTCAGTGCAGAGTGGTTAAAAACGAGTTGTACTGGAAAAAGGTAGAAAAAAAAGGAGGGGTACCCTCTGGTCCTATATACTGTAAAACCCTCGACTTCCCCTGGAGCTTTGCAGTGCTGCTTGGTTAGAACTTGCTCTTCCCCTGTCCTTCCAGCTGGTCCTTTGGAGGAAGGCGCCTGCTGAGCTGATCTCAGGGGTGTGAACCTAGGGGAGCTGCCCCGCCCCCTGCCAGGTGCAGGGCTGAAGTGGGAGCTGTTAATTCTGTGAGGCCCCTGTTCCCTAGTGGGCCTCACTCTGTCCCAGGCACAGAGTGACACAAGGAGGAACAACCGTACTGGCCACGGCCAGCTCTCCAGCTCCGGAGACAGCTCCAGCAGTAACTACCGCAGTCTTCCAGTCCACACTTGCATAGATGCTTAGGGGGTGAGGGTGCTGATCTACACAGCTTGGGGACGCTTGGTGGCAAGAGAGTCCTCACTGTCCTGTGCCCTCCCCACCTCTGCCTGTCCCAGGGGGAGCACCGGATCCTGGGCTGTGTCCCCGGCGCCCTGTGCTCCGGGCCTGTGCTGCTGGAATCATGCTCCCAGGGCTGCGACTCCCAAAGGCAGCAGGGCACAGCCTCCTCCTCCCGGAGTTGCCGCCTGAGCTTCTCCTGAAGCCCCGCCAGGCGTTGGCTCCAGCCCTTTACCGAGTTCAGACTGTGGTGTGTTGTTTTGTCTCCCCTGGGTGCACTTCCTGTGTTATTGATCTGGGAGACTGGAAGCTCCACTGCCCCTCCTGTGATTCTGCCTGGTTTCCCTGCAAGCGCCTTTCTGTCCGGGAAGAATCTGCTGTGGGTTTTTAAAGTTCCTGCTTCTCCGGGGCCGGGCTTTCCTGTCCTGGAGGCTTTCGCCATGGGTCTTAGCCCGGATCCTCACTGGGGCCCCTCCCCTACTAGATGATTCTTCTTCTTCTTCTTCTTCTTCTTCTTCTTCTTCTTCTTCTTCTTCTTTCTTCTTCTTCTTCTTCTTCTTCTTCTTCTTCTTCTTCTTCTTCTTTCTTCTTCTTCTTCTTCCTCTTCTTCTTCTTCTTCTTCTTCTTCTTTCTTCTTCTTTCTTTTTTATTACTATTTTTTTTGTCTTCCTACCTTGTTAGAAGTGCAAACTCTGGGCAGCCTGGGTGGCTCAGCGGTTTAGCGCCACCTTCCGCCCAGGGCATGATCCTGGAGACCCAGAATCAAGTCCCACGTCGGGCTCCCTGCATGGAGCCTGCTTCTCCCTCTGACGGTGTCCCTGCCTCTCTCTCTCTCTCTGTGTGTGTCTTTCATGAATAAATAAATAAAATCTTAAAAAAAGAAGAAGAAGAAGAAGAAGAAGAAGAAGAAGAAGAAGAAGAAGAAGAAGAAGAAGAAGAAGAAGAAGAAGAAGAAGCACAAACTCTTCTCTCTGTAGAGTTCCAGCTGTTCTCTTTAAATCTCAGGTCGAATTGGTAGGTTCAGGATGATTTGAAAGTTATCTAGGTAATTTGGTGGGGACAGGTGACTTGGGGACCCTACTCCTCTGCCATCTTGCCTCGCTCCTTGAGGTATATTTCTATCCCCAAAGCAGATATTTGCTAGATAGGGCTCTCTTTCTTAATTGACTGTGTTGCTCCATGAAATTGTTGCATTTTGGTATGACTTGCACAGTCTATGAGATACAGTTATTTTTGTGGAAAGCATTTGCTTTTATCTACTGAGTTAGGACATATAACCCCAAGCACATCCTATTTTTGGTGATATAAGTTGAATAAGAAGCTTTCATAAATATGATCATTTGTCTTTTTTTTTTAGAGTATTAGCTTATTTTGGTTTTTGGTCTTTATCCCTTAATATACACGCATATTTAACTTTTTAGCTGGACAGTAAGTAGTAAAATGTGTTCTGGCAATGACTCATCCAAATATTTTCAAAACTTAAAAGCTGTTAATATGCCATGAGCCTATGATACCATGTTATATCTACTTGGAGTGTTTTCAAGAAGAAAAAAGTATATGTTGAAAAGGAATGGAGACTAGAAAAATACACTTCAGTTGACACATTGAGAAGATAATTCTAATAAATTATTTTTGTAACATCAATGTCTATGAGTAAATGGAGATGAATATAATTAATATTGTCAATTTCTATTAAAAAGTGCCTTGTTTTAACATGGATTGGTTGTGAAAACACTGTCACATTAGTGCTCCTCACCTCCCTGATACATAGTCACAAAATAGAATTTGATGTACTCCCATTTTATAACATTTCGTTAAGGACAATACCTGCGTGGCAGCCTATGTTTAATCGTATTAAGCAGATGCTTAGAAATCTTGCTAAGAACTAGAACTATACTTGTAATTACTTCTCAATCATAAGTCGTTGTTGTTGTTTTAAATGTGATGACACCATTGTTAGGAAGACCTGATTCTGTGGCCTAGTGCTGTCACTAATAAGCTGTGTGAATTTATATAAGTCATTTATCCCTTGTAGCTACATATTTATTTATAAAATTAAGTGATTATACTCCTGATCTCTAAGAATTTCTTCCTCTTTAAAAGTCTATGAGTCCTAGAATTTCAGAGAGTCATGTGGATTACATACATAAATAGGATATATTTGTCTACTGGCTTCACTGTGTGTGTAGCATGAATACAGGGAAATAATTTGCCACAAATCATTCTCATTGTAAATAACTTGACATTCTGAAGTCCTGTTTTCTGTGCATTTTTGTTAATTTCTTGAGATCCTGCTAAGACTGATTTCCAAAGCTTTCAAAACAGGTAACCAACTCCTACAATGTGTCATGGTCAGCTGCCTGCCATCTGCTTTTCAGAACACTATTACAATAATTTTTTTCTACAAATTATTATTGACTTGCTGGCATGAAAACTAAGTGTGCAATTTATTAGTTGTTTTGAACTTTAGTTGGTTATGTAATCTCTCTGAGCATCAGTTTCCTCATTTATAAAATAGAGGTGATTATTCCCAACACATCTTTCTCTATGTTTCACTATGTGAAAACACCTCATAACCTATGCTATGCAGATGGAGAGTATTATTAGCCATACTCTGTCCATCCATTTGATTAGTATTTATTGAGAACCAATTTGATTCTGGTAATGCTCTAGTCCAGAGTTAAAGGGAAGAAAACAGTCTCTCTCTATCCATGAATGAAAAGAGACAGACAAGTAAATACAATGTAATTTGATAAGTGCTGCCTTAGGAATATCAAGATGCTATAATAATGTAAAGGAGGATCTGCCTAACCCTGCCTGAGCTGGCCTGAGAAGCCTTCACAGAGGATGTGACATTTGAGCAGAGTCTGGAAAAGCCCATAGGTGTTTGACAAGTAGACTTTGACAAGCAGGTTTAAGGATTTTACACCTGACCTATAAGCTAAATACTCCTAAATCAACATCACCAACTTCAGTCAATCATTTGTGCTCACCAGGTTCCTGTTTCATAGTGAGATTAAAGTGATTTCACTCTCCCAGGGGAGGGAAGAACCCTGAAAGACAGACAAAAATTGTAATCACCAGAAGTTCCCATTTTCTTAGTGTTTTGTGTGTTTGGTTTCAGGGTTCCTACTGTTAAAAACATATTGGATTATAGACAGAGACAATAAAATACCAGTATTGCTGAGAAGAAAATAAGAGTTCTGATTCAGGTGCTACCTAAAAATCACTTCCAAATGAGCTCAGAGTTTCATCTTGGGAAATCTATTTGGCATGTAAAGCATAAACAAAATTCACATACCAAAAAATCTTCCTCAGAGAGATATCCTCCAAAAGATGAGAAAAATGGAAATAAAAGGGTTTGACATTATGGATTAAGACCTTTTTCAAAATAATCAGAAGCAATTTAATGAAAACAAAATTGGGTATATGAGATACTGCTATATTATTCACATCATTCATATTAAATATTACTCAACTGAGGATATTAAAGATATTCAAGATGAATGTCCTATATATTAGCATGAAGGTATATGTAATTGAAAACAGTTCTAAATTCATAATTCAGTCTCTTTTTCTAGTTGGCTTCCAGACATCATCAGAGTTCAAAACAACTGCTTATAATATAGGCAAGATTAATTAATAATCCCTAAATTTAAGTTGGATATTTTGTGGAACAAAATAAAATTCGGCATTTATAGAATATCTAGACATCTTTTTTGGCTTACTCTTCTTTATACTTCAGTTAGTTCCAATAGTTGGCTACACAGTCTCTTTTCTTTTGAGATATTTTGAATAGAATATTCAATTCAGTGAACTTTATATGTTTAACTGCCATGAAGTATCTTGCTTAGGCATAAAAAATAATTTCAGCTGTTGGGTAAGTGTTTGAGGCAAGTATTATACTTTAGTAACTTTCGTATCTCCAAATAAACTATAGAAAATATTTCTTTTGTCTTTTGTCTTTTAAATGTCAATTTCTTTTTGATTCTGTGTGTTTTGTCTTGTTTTTTAAAGAACAATATGTTACACAGGCATTTAATTAATTTTTGTTTGGTTTGTATTCTCTTTCTCTATCTCATATACTAGATATATAGGAACAAGGCTTCATAGAATTAATAGATTCATTTACATAACTTAAGAAGAAAATGTTACCATTACTATTAATCATGCTGCAAGATTTCTCAACAAAATAAGTATTTGCTGCAATTCATTTGATAAACTTTAACATTTTTTAATCAGAATTTCCTTTAACAATTTTTAACAGCTCTTAGATGAATATTAAACGACTGTTAGGAGGCTAAGTGATAGGTATATTTATGCCATCATTCAGCCTTTTTGCTTCTATCTCCTAAATGTCTTTGAATCCATTCATTTCTCTCAAATCCCAATGATGCTCTTTAGTTCTTGGCCTTTACCATCTCTCAGCTGGACTAATATAATGATCTGACTGATGTCTGTGTCTACTTCTCTCATACTTCTAATCCATTCACCACATTATAGTCAGAATAAAACTGAAAGCAAAACAAACAAGACAGTGTTACTTTCCTGATTTAAAATTCCTTAATGAATTCTCTGTAGCCTCAGGATGAAATCTAATGTGTTTAAAATTAAAGTGGCTTCTAAAATCAAAAGAACTATGGTTACTTAAAGGCCAGACCATCTATGCTCAGCTGACTGAACCATGATCACTTAATGTGAATTCTCCTCCCAAACTAGTAAAAGTAAAGTATGAAAATGAAAACAGCAGAACGAGACAACACCAAGTGTCTAAGAAGATCTGAGCCTCCTAGAACAGAGAGAAACTTTGGGAGCACAGTATTGAAACTAAATGAAGGCTCAGAGGCAAAGATGTGATTGCCATTATTCTTTAATTGCTCCCATAGCTACTATGGCATGGAGAGTAAGGAACTGAGGTTATTTATCTTAATTCTCATTTGGGGACAATCTTATCTTCTATCTTAATCTTCCTTTCAAAATCTAAACTTGCATGAGAGCTCCTTATGTACCCATATTGATTTATGGAGATATTTAATTTTGAGAAGCTCTCATTTCTCTCAAGCCGTCTTCCTCTTTATAAAGCCTCAATCATGTCTAAATCTAAAGTATAATTGAAAAGCCAAAGTGAACACCTGCATTTGGTTAGACTCAAAAGACTAAATTGATATATACAGAGCATTTTTATTCATTCATTAAAGGCAATTTGCCTTTAAAGAAATGAGGATGAATTTTTACATGAAAAGATTGTGTATACAATTTCTGATCCAAGAAGACTAAGTTATTTTGACACATTTGTAAACTTTCAATTTACAAAGCACTTGACATTTAAAGGAGACTTTAGTGCAGTATTATAAAAATGGGTGAGTTACACAAAAAAAACAAATATGTTCTTTAACAAAGGAGAGTCTTAATCAGTAATATATACTGTTATCTAAAGTCCCATCATCCAAAATCTTTATTAGATGCCTCATAATTTGATAGATCTTTGCTTTGCCAATAAAATGCCAATGGTAATTAATATTGTAAAGATACCTTTGAGAAACTGCAAAGACCATGATGTACCTCTTGAATAGTATAGTTTCATTTGTAAGCTCAGTATTTCCAGGCCTCAGTACCTGCGAATTCAGATGGGGGTCACTTTAAGTAACAATAACCCAAATTATTTCTTCTTTACCTTCACGGACAGGACTCAAGCTCCCTGCAAAGTCTCCACTCCCACAAGCACATCTGGAGTCATCATATATGGGCTCAAAAACATGTTAGCTATAGTTACCACTTGACATTTTCTCACAGATATTTGAGTGCCTATTCTTCTTCTAGGATGATGAGAATATAGCATTAAAAAAAATAAAGCCCTGCCCTTCCTGTCCTGCTATATCTCCGGCTTCCCTCTGCCTTTTACTGGCAAGCTGTATGGGGCTGCCCTCAATGAAAATCCCCATCTGGACCAAGGTTGCAGACTCCTACTGCTCTACTTATGCCACCAATCCTTGCAGTACCATAGTGGTGTTATGCTCAGTACAGAAGTAGCTATGTTTCACAGCACACTTCATAAAAACAGTTCCTTTTGCTTTTCTTCTGACCCCTTTCCCCTTGAAGGCTTAAAAATTGTCAAGTCCGGGATCCCTGGGTGGCGCAGCGGTTTAGCGCCTGCCTTTGGCTCAGGGCGCGATCCTGGGGATCCGGGATCGAATCCCACGTCCGGCTTCCGGTGCATGGAGCCTGCTTCTCCCTCTGCCTGTGTCTCTGCCTCTCTCTCTCTCTCTCTGTGACTATCATAAATAAATAAAAGTTAAAAAAAAATTGTCAAGTCCTAAAGACCTCAAAAATCCTAAATCCATAAGCCCCTCTATTCCCCTCCATCCTTCCTTTTGTTCTGTCACCTAACTTTTCCTAGAAGCCAGGGATAAATAAAGTACCAGCATAACTCCTTTCATGCAAATAGAGCCTAAGGGCCCACTAACTACCTCTCTTTAATCACACACACACACACACACACACACACAGATAATTCCCTTTGAGCTCAGCTGGGACAACCCTAGCTCTGTAGCCTTAGATTTATTTTGATCTATTGCAACTCTTTGAAAATAGACAATCCATGTAAAATATATGGTCACTCTAGTAAGCAGAATATTTGACCAGAATACCTCATTCACCAGCTGTGGCAGAGAACAGGCTTTACTTTTTTTTTTTATTTTTTAGAAAAAGATGTCACTTATCAACTATTGTATTCTGTTTGCTTACTTTGAGCCAGGAGTAGATGTCCTGTTTTTCTGATGTGATTGTTCCTTGTATAAAAAAACTAAATATTGGGATCCCTGGGTGGCGCAGCGGTTTAGCGCCTGCCTTTGGCCCAGGGCGCGATCCTGGAGACCTGGGATTGAATCCCACGTCGGGCTCCCGGTGCATGGAGCCTGCTTCTCCCTCTGCCTGTGTCTCTGCCTCTCTCTTACTGTGTGCCTATCATAAATAAATTTTAAAAATTTAAAAAAAAAAACAATATTATATCATAAGGAACTAAAGGAATAAGTAATAATGGCATACATGATTTAAAGAGAACCCAACTCTTCAACATGGTAAAAAATGCCTACTGATATAAATGCTTTTTAAATATGTACACATTTTAGATTAATAAAAATTTTAAATATCATAAATGTTTTTAAATATTTCTAAAAGTTTTCAGAATTGTTTATGGCAAGATGAATATTGTCCTTTAAAAATCTAAGGCAATGTCATAGTTAACACTGAAAATATTAACAAAATCAGTTCAATGCCTACTTTTCTTATTAAAGTCTAACAATAACTAAAACCAGGAAACAAAATTCAATATCTTTATTTCTAGCAACAACACCTCACAGAATTTTTCAAAGAAGTGTTTCTCATAAATAAGTTATTATAGAGTTATGTTCAAATACCAGGAAGTAAGAAAGTTATAAGATAGGCAGTAGGGTATACAAGCTGACCTTTTCCATTGGCTGTGAGAATGACCAAAGCTATTGATTGTTACAACCTGAGCCAGAAGATCCCAAAAGCCAATGCTACTGGTACCACCTTCTCAGCTTACTGAGTTTATCTTCATTCTGCTTCGTCTTTATTTATCCATTTGCTAATGATCTTTTATTAGAAAAGATGCCCTAGCCCCTGTACAAGATAGTAGGAGGCAGGACTCTCCCTGGAACCCTGCCCAGGGAGATCCTTTTGCCTAGTCTGCCTACTGCTTCTTCTCCCCTTTCTTTGCTTCCTCTCCAGTTGCTTTACTCACTAAGATTTTTTTACCTATGCTCCCATTTTGGCCTGGATAACCCTTCTGTGTGCTTTCATACCGTCATCCTAACACATTTTGCCCGTAATGTGTTCATTACCATATCCTCAGTCTTTATGGGTCAAACACGAGGCTAATCACTAACAACATATATGAATGGTAATGAATTAATGAAACAGTTAATGAACCAAAGTACTAAAGATGAAAAATTCAAATGTTGGCCCTCCAGAGCTCACATTCTAATGAGAAAGAAATCAGAGGAACAAATACTGATAGTAAAATGTGATACATGTATACAAAGAGCTTATGAGCACCGAGGAGAGAGTAATTTATTCTGTCTGATTTAAGGAAGGCTTTAAAGAGGAAGTGACATGTGAACTGGGTCATCATTGTTTTGCTACTCTGTGGCCTTTCACATTGAGTGTTTTCCTTTTTCTTCTTCCCCACCTTGTTTGGTGTTTGTGTTTAGTGATAAATACATATTGTTCTCTAGTTTTCCATGCTGAGTTCAGAGTAGAAAAACAGCTATTTCATTTCTGGGGAAGCAGCTATCAGGTAATTATGATCTAATGGTTATCCATCATATGGTTGGACAAGCAGTGACCAAGCTTCAATTATTTCTTTCAACTGACAGCTGTCCTGAGTAATAGACCAATCAATGCAGATTATCGAGGGCAACATCAATTGCTTAAAGATTGACTTGTTTGTTGTGATTTTAGGGCAGTGGTTATGACCCAGGAATGATTTTGACCCCCAGAGGACATTTGGCAAGGTCTAGAGACAATTTTGTTTGTCACAACCAAGGAGGAGGTGCTGCTGGCATCTAGTGGGTGAATCCAGGGATGCTGCTTAACATCTTATAATGTACATACAGTCCCCTACAACAAAGAAATATCTGGTCCAAAATGTCAGTAGTGCCATAATTGAGAAACTCTAGGGTTATCTGCAGAAGATTTTTTTTAAATTTTCATTTGGAAAACAACATGAGATGATATATATTAGTAAGCAAAATTTATACTAAATTAATAACACATGTATTTGTCATATCAATTTAATATTTTAATGGTATTTTCAGTTGTCAACTTGATCACTGTAAGGTTTGTTTTAGTTACTAATATTTTCTGTATCATTAAAAGATGTCCTGGTTCATATGGCTTGTAAACTTTGTAAATCATGTATGTAAATTGTATGAAAATTTAAATTATAGGCAAAAAAGAAAAAATCAACTGAAACTATTCCCCAAAGATAATTACTATATTGACATATATCTTTACAGCCATTTCTCTGGACATATACAGATATATTTAGATTTTAAGAAAAATATATTTTTCTTAAAATAATAACAAAAGGTCTTATGAAAATTCAAGTTCTAAAATTTGTATTTACTGATAAAAATCCAAGCAGCTTAAGCCTGTGTGGATGTGACCATCAGCATTTAGTGGATGATACCATTGGTTATGTCTTCAATTGTGATTAAAAATATTAATTGGCTCTTTTCCTGATTTTTTTTTTTCAAAATCCCTGGTCTTCGGTGCCATGCTACCCATCAGTGACTCTTGGAAGCCACCTATAAATATACCAGTGGAAAGAGTCTTCCCTCCTCTTTTCCTTTTCTACATAATACCCTCATCAAACTTCCTTGTGGCAAGGGGCCTTAAGTTGGTATTGGTGAATTGCCACTTGGGCCCATTTACACTAGTGTTTTCCAAGCATTCTACTGCCTGTCTCTGCTGCATATTTTGATTTAAGAAACATTATTTACCTCAACTAGGCTGTCTTTTAAGTAACAAATGCCATCTATTTGATAATTATATAAAGGCTTATAATTTAATCCTTTTGTTTTCTCTCATTGTCTCCTTACACCAAATTTCAAAGTCATAGAATAGTATCTTAAACCTGTTTTCTTAAAGATCTGACACATTACAATCCTGATTGTGAAATTGTTTCTATTTTTGTTTATATACCTGTTTTGATTCATTTTCTGTAAGTGTTTGGTCTCATGATAATCAGAATTTCCTGATATTCTTGGTGGGGCTTGTAGGCAAAATAGACATTACATGGTATTCCTGAAAAGGTTGGAAAAAGACCAGTAATCCATTCAAATCTTGGCATTTTGAAATGGAAGATGTTCAGAGATCATTATCTCACGATCTTAGAAATCTGTGTTCAATTAATGGATTATGCAATATGATGGTTTAGTTAAGTCTTTTTTTTTTTAGGTTTCATTAACAATGCTCAAAAGAGTCAAACTTACTTATACTGGAGATTGTATAGTTTGGAATATTGTATACTTTTCTTTTACTCATTTGTCTTTAGTTTAAGAGTAAAAATAACCCCTAAAGTTTCATGTACATTAGAGACATAGAAATGTAACAGCAATTAGAAGAGCAATGCAGATGATTAACTAAAATGTGGATGAAATAACAAATATAACTGTAGTGACCAATATGATCTCTAGATGAGAGATATGGATTGAGATCACCAACAAGTTGGAAACTTTATTTTCAAGTTTCATTATTTTTAGTCTTAATAAACCATCCTCCTTCATCAGATGACATCTGTAAGAAAGTATCTGCCCAAGTGCTTGTTCCTTAGTTTAAAATATAGTATTTATAAATAATAGATCATTTTAAGATTAAGCCTCTTTATTATATCATAATCATGTAGGGTTCTTCTTTTTATTTTGTTTTTTTCATACTGTACTAAAAGTCTAAAGCATATAAAATTTTCATAGATATATGCTTTCATTACATTGGCACATTATTTAGGCAAAATCTGTTTATAAGTAAATCTTCAGGTAACAGCCTTTAATTTATAGGCCAGATTAATTTATAACTATTACTATAACTTCTTGTGTATGTAGATATTATTGCTTAACTATTTTTGTAAGCAACTGAAAATAATTGCTTTAACTTTGCTTTTAAATAGATTGGCATCTTTTGGTGTTTGCTTTTTTTCATAGTCTATCAGCATGTTTTTGACTGCCAAGTAAGAGAAAGGTTAACTAAAAGCAGCTTAAGAATATGTTTTTACTCTCACATAGCACAAGATATGTAGAGGTATGGCATTTATAGGGTTTGTTAATTCAGTAACTTAGGGATATCACCTGAGGACCTAGGACCTGAGATTTTCCAAATACTTCTGTTCTACCATCCTTGACATGTTGGCTCATGGTTGCAAAATGGCTGCAGTTGTTCCAAACATCACATGCAAATATAGTTATATCTAACAAAGAAGAGGGTGTTGCCTCCCATGAAGCTTTTTATTATTATTATTAAGGAAAAAAACTTTCCTGGAAGCTTCTGTACAGATTTTTCCATCGAACTCTGTTGTCAAGAACTGAATTACATGCTCATCTCTAAACTAATCACTGCCAAGGAGAATCTTGGACTAACCATGATTCACCTTTGGGATGGGGGCAAGACCCCTTCTCTGAGCATGTGACTATGCAGAGAGTGAGGAGACAAACCAACCCAGGGCTCTGCTAGCAAGTAAAAAGGTTGATATTGGATGGATTAAAGCAGAAAACTAACAGTATCTATAAAACACACAACACAAAAGTATATTACTCAACATTATTTGAATTGTCAGAAGTTCCAAGTTGGCAAAATATAAATGAATGAGATGTATTTCTGAAATGCATGCTTTTGTTCATTTAAATAAAAAAAAAAAAAACATGGGGAAGAGCTAAGATGGTGCAGTACTAAGAGGACTCTTGACTTCTGTCCTCCCTTGAACACAGCTTGATAAATAGCTGATTTCTGAATACCCAAGAAATCAATCTGAGGACAAACCTACACACCATATCTACTGACCATAGAGTTCTTCAGAGCTTCACCTCTACTGGAAACAACATCAGGTCTCTTGTAGCAATCAGACCAGAGCACACCTAGTTAAAACTTCCCACACTTTGTCCAAACCAAACACTCTCCACTGCAGGCAAGGGGAAACTCTGCAGAGGACTGACTTGAGGGAAAGAACAGCCAAAACACAGCAGCAGAATGCACACAGCACACACCAGAGACACTTCCTGAAGTGCCAGGACCTGGACAGTATATGACCCCTTCTTAATAAAGTCATTACTCTCAGGAGCAGGAAACATAACAGGCTTTCCTAACACAGAGAAGATGACAGAGACCTAGACAAAAGGCCAAGATGGAGGAATTCATCCCAAAGGAAAGAACAGGAAAAGACAACGGCCAGGGATCTAATCAAAACAGGTATATGTAATATGCCTGATCTAGAATTTAAATCAATAATCATAAGGATATTACATGGGCTTGAGAAAAGCATAGACCAGGGGGTCCCTTACAGGAAAGATAAAAGACTTAAAAACTAATCAGGCTGAACTGAAAGATGCCATAACTGAGACGCAAAACTTACTGGATGTAATGCCCACGAGGATGAAAGAAGAAGAGGAACAAATGAATGATACAGAATATAAAACTATGGAAAATAATAGAGCTGGAAAGAAGAGGGAAATAAAAGTGAGAGTTCGCAAATGTAGAGTTAGGGAACTCAGTGATTCCATTTTAAGCATAATAACATTTGTATCATAGAAGTCCCAGAAGAAGAGAGGGGGAAAAGGACAGAAGGTTATTTGAGGAAATTAGAACTAAAAACTTCCCTAATCTGGGGACAGAAACACACATCTAGATCCCAGAGGCATGGAGAACTCCCATCAAAATCAACAAAAGTAAGCCAACACCAAGACATCATAGTTAAATTTGCAAAATATAGAGATAAAGAAAAACTCCTACCAGCAGCAAGAAAAAAGAAGTCCCTAACTTACAAGGGAAAACAAAATTAGCAGCAGGTCACTCCACAAAAACATGGCAGGCAAAAAGAGAGTGGAATGATATATTCAATGTACTGAATACAAAAGACATACAGCCAAGAATATCCTATCCAGCAAGGCTGTCATTCAGAATAGAAGGAAAGATAAAGAGTTTCCCAGACAAACAAAAACAAAAGGAGTTCATGACCACTAAACAAACGCTGGAAAAAGTATTAAAGGGTACCCTTTGTGTAAGAAAGAAAGACTAAGGGATCCCTGGGTGGCTCAGTGGTTTAGCGCCTGCCTTGGGCCCAGGGCACCATCCTGGAGTCCCGGAATTGAGTCCCACGTTGGGTTCCCAGCATGGAGACTGCTTGTCCCTCTGCCTGTGTCTCTGCCTTTCTCTCTCTCTCTCTCTCTGTGTGTCTATCATAAAAAAAAAAAAAAAATCCTTAAAAAAAAAAAAGAAAGACTAGAAGTGACAAAGACTAGAAAGGAATGGAGAAGATCTCTAAAAACAATAAAAACAAGTAATAAAATGGTGCTAAATTCATATCTATCAGTAATCACTCTGAATGTAAGTGGACTAAATGCTCCAATCAAAAGACATAGGGTATCAGAATGAATTAAAAAAAAAAAAACCCATCTATGTGCTGCGTACAGGAGATTCATTTTAAACCTAAAGACACCTGCAGATTGAAAATGAAGGGTTGGAGAACCATTTATCATGTTAATGGATGTCAAGAGAAAGCTAGAGTAGCCATACTTAGACAAATTAGACTTTAAAGCAAAGACTGTAATAAGAACTGAGGAAAGGCATTATATCATAAAGGGGACTCCAACAAGAAGACCTAAGAATTGTAAATATTTAGCCCCCAACTTAGGAGCACCCAAATATGTAAAACAATAACAAGCATAAAGGAACTCAGAAAATAATACAATAATAGTAGTGGACGTTAACATCCCATTTACATCAATGGACAGATAATCTAAGCAGAAAATCAACAAGGAAAAAATGGTTTTGAATGGCACACTGGGCCAGATGAACTTAACAGATATACTCAGAGCATTTCATCCTAAAGCAGCAGAATATGCATTCTATTCAAGTACAAATGGGACAGTCTCCATAATAGATCAAATACTAGGTCACAAGTCAACCTCAAAAAGTCAACCTCAGAAAGATTAAGATAATGCCATGCATATTTTCCTACCAAAACCCTTCCTAAATTTGATGTCAACCACAAGAAAAAACTTGGAAAGACCACAAATACATGGAGGTTAAAGAACATCCTACTAAAGAATTAATGGATCAACCAGGAAATTAAAGAAAAAATTCAGAAATAATTGGAAACAAATGAAAATGAAATGATGGTACAAAACCTTTATGATGCAGCAAAAGTGGTCATAAGAGTGAAGTATCTAGCAATATAGTCCTACCTCAGGAAGCAAGGAAAATCTCAAATATGTAACCTAACCATACACCTAATGGAGCTAGAGAAAGAACAACAAATGAAGCCTAAAGCCAGCAGAAGAAGAGAAATAATAAAGATTAGAGCAGGAATAAATGATACCCCACCCCCCAAAAATAGAATACATCAATGAAACCAGGAGCTTGTTCTTTGAAAGCATTAATAAAATTGATAAACCCCTAGCCACACATATCAAAAAGAAAAGATATAGGACTCAATGGAACAATCCACAAAAACAGGGACTGAATAGGTATGATGATGACACTAAACTCGTATCTTTCAATAGTAACTCTGAACGTGAATGGGCTTAATGACCCCATCAAAAGGGGCAGGGTGTCAGACTGTATAAAAAAGCAGGACCCATCTATTTGCTGTCTACAAGAGACTCATTTTAGACAGAAGGATACCTACAGCCTGAAAATAAAAGGTTGGAGAACAATTTACCATTCAAATGGTCCTCAAAAGAAAGCAGGGGTAGCCATCCTTATATCAGATAAACTGAAATTTATCCCAAAGACTGTAGTGAGAAACGAAGAGGGACACTATATCATACTTAAAGAATCTATCCAACAAGAGAACTTAACAATCATCAATATATATGCCCCGAATGTGGGAGCTGCCAAATATATCAATTAATAACCAAAGTGAAGAAATACTTAGATAATAATACACTTATACTTGGTGACTTCAATCTAGCGCTTTCTACACTCGATAGGTCTTCTAAGCACAACAACTCCAAAGAAACAAGAACTTTAAATGATACACTGGACCAGATGGATTTCACAGACATCTACAGAACTTTAAGTCCAAATGCAACGGAACACACATTCTTCTCAAGTGCACATGGAACTTTCTCCAGAATAGACCACATACTGGGTCACAAATCAGGTCTGAACCAATACCAAAAGATTAGGATCATCCCCTGAATATTCTCAGATCATAATGCCTTGAAATTAGAACTAAATCACAACAAGAAGTTTGGAAGGACTTCAAACATGTGGAGGTTAAGGACCATCCTGCTAAAAGATGAAAAGGTCAACGAGGAAATTAAGGAAGAATTAAAAAGATTCATGGAAACTAATGAGAATGAAGATACAACCATTCAAAATCTTTGGGATGCAGCAAAAGCAGTCCTAAGGGGGAAATACATCGCAATACAAGCGTCCATTCAAAAACTGGAAAGAACTCAAATACAAAAGCTAACCTTGCACCTAAAGGAGCTAGAGAAAAAACAGCAAGTAGATTCTACATCCAGCAGAAGAAGAAAGTTAATAAAGATTCGAGCAGAACTCAACGAAATCGAGACCAGAAGAATTGTGGAACAGATCAACAAAACCAAGAGTTGGTTCTTTGAAAGAATTAATAAGATAGATAAACCATTAGCCAACCTTATTAAAAAGAAGAGAGAGAAGACTCAAATTAATAAAATCATTTATGAGAAAGGAGAGATCACTACCAACACCAAGGAAATACAAACGATTTTAAAAATATATTATGAACAGCTATACGCCAATCAATTAGGCAATCTAGAAGAAATGGACGCATTTTTGGAAAACCACAAACTACTAAAACTGGAACAGGAAGAAATAGAAAACCTGAACAGGCCAATAAGCAGGGAGGAAATTGAAGCAGTCATCAAAAACCTCCCAAGACACAAAAGTCCAGGGCCAGATGGCTTCCTTGGGGAATTCTATCAAACGTTTAAAGAAGAAATCATGCCTATTCTACTAAAGCTGTTTGGAAAGATCAAAACTTAAGTGAGGAAACTAATGAGATGGTGTCTATCCTTTTCCTAATAATATTTCTAAGGCTATGGCTCTTGTCCTTGTTAAGTAAATTAACACCTGTCCTTTTTCAAGAGAAAACAATAAAAGCAAAACAGTGCCTCAGACAAATACTACTTCAACCTCAGTGACTACTTCTTACCCAAGGAAGATAGACATTAACATCCTAAAATGAATTTCTAGACAGGAAGCTCTGATAAAAGATGGGATTTCTAATAAAGCATGTAGTGGGATTAAAGCATATTTTTAGTGGCAAAAATATGAAAACTTATAACTTACAAAGGTGTTTAGTTCATCTTGGATTCCTTTAGCCTTGATCCTGTTCTCTGCCAGGTGTCAGCTAATTGATATGATAAACTAATGCAGTACTAATGTGTCACTCACTCTGTACTACATAAGTGCCCTTTAAATCCAAGTCAATGCTTTAATCCAGCAGAGCAATTCTACTGTCAAGAACTTCTTGCAGCATGGCTAGCTGATAGAGGAAATATTTTGGGGAAAGGGAGACATACTTGTACCTCTGAAAGAAAGTCATGTACACAGCTACCTAACCTGCATGGGTGTAGGATTTTTCCCCCATAAAGGACATTCTACAATTAACCTGGCTCTTGGGATCTTCTAATTCAGTTTTACAATCTTTGTTTTACAAATCTGTATCATTTGGTAATAGCTTCCCTTGGGATATAGATCAGGGATCAGCAATCTATGTCCTATGTGTTAAATCCAGCCTGCCCTCTGTATTTGTAATTAATGTGGTATTGGCACAAAGTCATACCCATTTGTTCATTTATTTTTTTAAAGATTTTTTTTTTATTTATTCATGAGGGACAGAGAGAGAGGGAGAGGGAGAGAGGCAGAGACACAGGCAGAGACACAGGCAGAGGGAGAAGCAGGCTCCATGCAGGGAGCCCAATACGGGACTCTATCTTGAGACTCCAGGACCATGCCCTGGGCCGAAGGCAGGCATTAAACCACTGAGCCACACAGGGATCCCCCATTTGTTTGTATATTATTTGTGGCTACTTTCATCCTATAATGGCAGCATTGAGTAATTAGGACAGAGTCCATGTGCCACACAGGCTGAAAATATTTACTGTCCAGCCCTTTTTACAGAAAAAGCATGCCTTTACATAGAGCATGCAAAGAAGGGTGTTAAGGTGAGATTCTGATAGGGGAATTATAAAAAACAGATATAGTCTCTTGCCTTTTAACTTTCAGATGCAGTCTGTCCTTAAGAGGCATTAGATTTTGAAAAGATGGAGTTAGGAGTTTCATTGGAAGAGATATAGTATCAACCTGGCTCTTGATTTCCCCTTTCTTTTCTAGGTGACATTACTTCTTTATATATTGCCTCTCAGGCAGAATTTCTGCACTCATCTTGCATTGTTAGGCAGAATGATTGCAGAAGTTAACCCCAGGCTTAGTGTGTGAGACCTAGGTCATGCTTAACCAGTACTCTTAATCTCACTTATGCATCTCTGGAGACAGAAGACACTTAGTACCTATGTTATAGTAAGTACATAGTATATGCTTTGTAAACTAAGTATATTGCCCCCACCTCTACCTTATAGTGCAATACACATATAGCCTCATTAGTAGAAAAACCCTTTGTTATAGGCAAGATTTCTTGGTTTTGATTTTTGGTAGAAATATCTCTTCAGTCTATTTCTTTAGATCCCCATCCTTCAGTGTTAATTATGAGCATTACCAAGGGTCTACCTTTGGTCCTACACAATTTTTCCAGTGAAGTTCATATCTATTCTCATGGTTTGTACTCATTCCTGAGCTGCAATCTTATTCTTTCTAGACTCAAGTTTATGGTCTCTTTGCTGCCTCTAACTAGATTTCCCACAGCTATCTCAAATTCAGATTATTCAGAGTAGAATTCATTACATCATTTCCCAACTTCTTCCCATATTCTCTGTTTTGATTAATGGAACAACTTGTTATATTCTCCCTCACTGTTCACATATGTTCAATCTCCAGTTCATGTTGATTCTGCCCTGAATCATCCTTGCTGTAACTGCTCTAGTTTTGGTGTATACTGTCTCTCCCCTGTACTACAGCAATAATTTTTTGAGTCATCATAACTTCAGTCTTAGCACCCTCCAAACTGTCTTTATATCACTGCCAGATATGTCTTTCTGGCATATTGGGACATCCACATTCTTTTATTTTTTAAAGATTTTATTTACTCATGAGAGACACACAGAGAGGCAAAGACACAGGCAGAGGGAGAAGCAGGCTCCATGAAGGAAGCCTGATGTGGGACTCGATCCTGGGACTCGATCCGGAACTCCAGGATCACGCCCTGGGCAGAAGGCAGGCGCTCAACCGCTGAGCCACCCGGCGATCCCCGGGACATCCACCTTCTAAGAAATCTTTAATAGCCTCTCATAGGTGACAGTAGAGTCTAACCTAGTATCCTTTTACTCTGTTTGCAATGCGCACAACTCCCTTCCACTGGTGAAATCATTTTCATCTTTCAAAACTCTATTTAATGATATTTTCTACATTGCATCTTTCTTAGTATCTCTTCCTCAACTCCAAGGAAAATTAATTTCTTCCTATTTCACATTCTCATATCACATTGTTAATGTGGTGTTGTAACACCCCACTCATTATAATTGCTGATATGCAGATCTGCATTTTTCTTTCTTTTTTTTTTAAGATTTGTAATTGTTTATTCCTGAGACACACACACACACACACACACACAGAGAGAGAGAGAGAGAGAGAGAGCAGCAGAGACACAGGCAGAGGGAGAAGCAGGCTCTATGCAGGGAGCCCAACGTGGGACTCGATCCTGGCTCTCCAGGATCACGCCCTGAGCCGAAGGTGGCGCTAAACTGCTGGGCCACCTGGGCTGCCCCTGCCTTTTTCTTTATGCTGCAAGTTCCTCTGAAGTACATGTATCTCAATTGTCCTTGAAATTTTTTTTTTAATACAACAGACTGTGTGTGGCACATAGAAGTAGCTGGTAGATATTTATTGGTCAGTAACTATATTTGTAACTGATAATCATGTTCCTCCTGTGATAGAGTTCTAATAATAAATGGCCTTTTGTATTAAATATTTCAAAACCCTCTAGCTGTTCTCTCTCTCCTTCCTTTCTCCCTGCTCTCTCTACTTAAAAAATTTTTCATTATTGCAATGGCTCCTTTGACTCTTCAACATTGATTCAGCAAATATTTTACTAAAGTACTTAAACTTGTCTACATTCACCCCATCTAAGTTGTGAAATCCCAAAATGTATAACTCTTGATTAGAGCTATCAATAGGCACAAGAAGTACCTTGTATTTACTCCATTTTATTTGTGCATTCTGGTATGCAACTCATTTGTCATTATTGCTTTTTGGTTTACTATTCACTTATGACTATGACCCCTTAAATCTTCATTATTTATCCATACTCAGTTACTCCCATGCTTATGTTTCTAGGCTTTTCTTTCTTTATGATAAAAATCATTAGAGAAGGAAAATACCTTCAGATCAGAAGGTACCTGATCTCTCTACCTTCTCTAAGTCTTGCCATATTCAAAGACCCTTTGAAGAGAATAAAAAATTTCACTTTTTCTCTGTTGCAGAGTTGCTTACTTTAAAGAAAGAGAAATAGTTATAAATTTCACAAGATAAAATCTAGTCTTATTAAATTTGTTAAGTATATCATAGTTTAAGAATAAGCATTCACAATATATAGGAAGTAACAATGAGATTTCATTGTACTAAAATATCCATGTCAAAAAGGCATATAGAAGTTCACATCGAAAGAAGTCATGTCTAAAATGTGACATATATTATTACAAAGCTTTGTACAGGATGTAAAATCCAATGGGTCTGTAAACTCCCTAAATCCCCTAGTAAGTCATTTGTGCAACAAGCCAAGCCTAATGGCAAAATCCCTCTATACCAATAAATAAAGCAACTTAAGCAGAGGATTCATGATGAACCCAGAAAACTCCTCTATAAATAATGACATAGTACCTAGGGAAGAATGACATAAAGGACAGGTCAGTAGATCATTAGCATAGTAGAAAAAGTATATTCTCATCAGTAAGTAAGCTGTGATATTTACAAAATCTAAGTCATGATCAAGGATAGAATCACAAGTAAGATGCATTTTACACGGCGGAATGTAGCTGCAGTGCTCCTATACACATAGAATGGTTCATTTCCCAGAGTGCAGTCACTATTACATAACAATGTCCTTATTTCTAGTTTTGAAGAGAGGATCTAAAATAATAGTATCTGTTCCAAACTCTATTCCATCCGCACTATATTATTCTGTTCAAATATTTTCACAAATCAACTGTTTCTGGCTATACCAATTCTAGATTCATGGTGGCAAAGAGAGAGGAGACATTGTATATTCATTTTATTTTCCTGTTTATAAACTACTGACTCAGATAGATGTACCTATAGAGCCAAAATATCCTAGAAAAGAAATTGAAGAATTCCCTATGGGTTTATCTCATAACTTAGGCTCCTGGCATGTTTTTCCAACTCCACTTAGCAGCTAACTAGCTAATCTTTCAAATATGTTTCTAGAGAAAGCAGTTTTTACTTTATTTGGTTCTACTGCTTTGCCATCTTTGCTCTTAAGTTCTCTTTAATTCTCAGAGTTTCTTTTCTGAGAATTCAAATTCAGGCCCTATCTTTCTGACTTCTGGAAATGTGGAAGATATCTGATAAGGTTTGTCCTTTCAGTAAATATCCAGTTCATGTCCATGGATACAGCTCTGTTTTTAATCCTATTTTCCCTAAGCCTAATTATCCATCTTGTGTTTGTGGTTTGGCATTTCCCAAAATTTCAGCACTTTTCTTTTTCATCAGACTTCTTTTCAGTTTTTTATATATCCCTTAAACAGAGGAAGATCTAGATTTGTGAAGCCTGACCTTATAGAATTTAGGAGGAATCATTTCAGAAAAAGAATATAAAAAAATAACTTTCTCTTACAAATTTACAAAAATACATACCCCGGTAAACACAATGCTAGTTCCACACCCATGCAAGTGAAGGGTACTAATGCTTTTGCTTTATTAGTTTCATGGTGAATCTGTCTCTACCCTTAGAGTTTTTTTGCCCCTAAACTAAGCACAGCTCTTTTAAAAAAAAAGGCCAAACTGTCAAAAAGGATAAATCCAAGTAAGAACGGTATCAAATGTGCTAATCTACTATTTATACTAAATTAACTATCACTATCTTCATTAATTAAGAGATAGTTATTACACGCCTCCTTTGTATTGGGTGCTATATTTGGCTTATATTTAAGAGTTCTTATCTACTACTAAAGCTGTTAGGAAAGATAGAGATGGAATACCTCCAAACTCGTTCTATGAGGCCAGCATCACCTTAATTCCAAAACCAGACAAAGACCCCACCAAAAAGGAGAATTATAGACCAATATCCCTGATGAATATGGATGCAAAAATTCTCAACAAGATACTAGCCAATAGGATGCAAAAATACATTAAGAAGATTATTCACCATGACCAAGTGGGATTTATCCCTGGGATGCAAGCTGGTGCAACACTCGTAAAGCAATCAATGTGATTCATCATATCAGCAAGAGAAAAAACAAGAACCATATGACTCTCTCAATAGATGCAGAGAAAGCATTTGAAAAACTACAGCATCCATTCCTGATCAAAACTCTTCAGAGTATAGGGATAGAGGGAACATTCCTCAGCATCTTAAAAGTCATCTACGAAAAGCCCACAGCAAATATCATTCTCAATGGGGAAACACTGGGAGCCTTTCCCCTAAGATCAGGAACAAGACAGGGATGTCCACTCTCACCACTGCTATTCAACATAGTACTAGAAGTCCTAGCCTCAGCAATCAGGCAACAAAAGGAAATGAAAGGCATTAATGTTGGCAAAGAAGAAGTCAAACTTCTCCTCTTTGCAGATGACATGATACTGTACATAGAAAACCCAAAAGACTCCACCCCAAGATTGCTAGAACTCATACAGCAATTCGGAAGTGTGGCAGGATACAAAGTCAATGCCCAGAAGTCAGTGGCATTTCTATACACTAACAATGAGACTGAAGAAAGAGAAATTAAGGAGTCAATCCCATTTACAATTGCACACAAAAGGAGAAGATACCTAGGAATAAACCTAACCTAAGATGTAAAGGATCTATATCCTAAAAACTACAAAACACTTCTGAAAGAATTTGAGGAAGACACAAAGAGATGGAAAAATATTCCATGCTCATGGATTGGAAGAATTAATAATGTGAAAATGTTAATGTTACCCAGGGAAATTTACACATTTAATGCAATCCCTATCAAAATATCATGGACTTTCTGCAGAGAGTTGGAACAAATCATCTTAAGATTTATGTGGAATCAGAAAACACCCCGAATATCCAGGAGAATATTAAAAAAGAAAACCATAGCTGGGGCCATCACAATGCCAGATTTCAGGTTAAACTACAAAGCTGTGGTCATCAAGACAGTGCAGTACTGGCGCAAAAACAGACACATAGATCAATGGAACAGAATAGAGAATCCAGAAGTGGACCCTCAACTTTACGGTCAACTGATATTCAACAAAGCAGGAAAGACTATCCACTGGAAAAAAGACACTCTCTTCAATAAATGGTGCTTGAAAAATTGGACATCCACATGCAGAAGAATGAAACTAGATGATTCTTTTACACCGTGCACAAAGATAAACTCAAAATGGATGAAAGATCTAAATGTGAGACAAGATTCCATCAAAATCTGAGAGGAGAACACAGGCAACACCCTTTTTGAACTTGGCCACAGCAACTTCTTACAAGATACATCCATAAAGGCAAGAGAAACAAAAGCAAAAATGACTTATTGGGACTTCATCAAGATAAGAAGCTTCTGCACAGCAAAAGAAACAGTCAACAAAACTAAAAGACAACCTACAGAATGGAAGAAGATATTTGCAAATGACCTATCAGATAAAGGGCTAGTCTCCAAGATCTATAAAGAACTTATTCAACTCAACAGCAAAGAAAAAAACAATCCAATCATGAAATGGGCAAAAGACTTGAACAGAAATTTCACAGAAGACATAGACATGGCCAACAAGCACATGAGAAAGTGCTCCGCATCACTGGCCTTCAGGGAAATACAAATCAAAACCACAATGAGATACCACCTCACACCAGTGAGAATGGGGAACATTAACAAAACAGGAAACCACAAATGTTGGAGAGGATGTGGAGAAAGGGGAACCCTCTTGCACTGTTGGTGGGAATGTGAACTGGTACAGCCACTCTGGAAAACTCTGTGGAGGTTCCTCAGAGTTAAAAATAGATCTGCCCTACAACCCAGCAATTGCGCTGTTGGGGATTTACCCCAAAGATACAGATGCCGTGAAACGCTGGAACACCTGCACCCCAGTGTTTATAGCAGCCATGTCCACAATACCCAAACTGTGGAAGGAGCCTTGGTGTCCATTGAAAGATGAATGGATAAAGAAGATGTGGTCTATGTATTCAATGGATTATTACTCAGCCATTAGAAACGACAAATACCCACCATTTGCTTCGAGGTGAATGGACCTGGAGGGTATTATGTTGAGTGAAATAAGTCAATTGGAGAAGGACAAACATTATGTGGTCTCATTCATTTGGGAATATAAAAAATAGTGAAAGGGAATAAAGGGGAAAGGAGAAAAAATGTGTGGGAAATATCAGAGAGGGTGACAGAACATGGAAGACTCCATGGAAAATTGAACTCCAATAAAAAGAAATTTAAAAAGGAAAAGAGTGCTTATCTAAATATATTATCACACCTTAAGCAAACTGAACCAACTTACTGCCTGCTTTTTTAGCCGCTATTTAAATAAGCCAAGACTGAAACAAACATGCATAAAGGAAATACAGAGACATCTGAATGCATGTTAAATATAAATACACATTGACATTATATACAAAAGTACAAATATACATTAACACTTTATATAAGAAAGGATGAGTGCATCTTGTAGTGATGGATAAGGCAGTTTTGGAGGTCTCAAATTTAATCTAAAAGAAGAGAGGTTTAAAAGTATACCTTCTCTCTTATAATCAATGAAAATAATATGTGCTTTATCAATAATATGGTATAGGAGTGTCAGGTTAACTTCAGGATCAGTGTAATTTCTAGGGGCTGTATTGTCATTCTTTTCCATGTCTCCTCAGTGCTCCCATTTTTATTTGTGTTGCTTGTATTCTACTTGTTGTTTAGGGTTATATATATTTGTCTACATATGAAAATTACACTGATTGTTCAGACAACATCAATGCAGGGAATGGTGCTACCCCGTAATTACTGGAAGGACATCAATATTTTGGAAAGTAGGACAACTCATCAAACAATCACTTTCTACTTAGAAGAGCACAGACTACTGACTGGCAATCAAGATGGCTTTGTGAAAAAAATAAAAAATAAAAAATAAAAATAAAGATGGCTTTGTGAAAAGCAAATTGAGCAAAACCATTTTAATTTACTTCTGTGAAACAATTAGTGCCTTGTAGTCCAAGAGAAAGAAATCTCTTTTTATTTGCTAAGATTTTGATTCCCTCTCTTGTGACATTCATTCTCAATTTTGGCTGAAAAAAAAGTAGAATCTAGACTCTAGATTCCAGAATACTCTTTCAGCTGACAGTAAAATAATGTTCCAGATGAGTGAGTCTGGGAAATTATCTAAAAGGGGACAAATACTAGCACAAGAGAACTAGTGCTTCTTTAGAGACCCCTAAGTGCCAGGAGCATTATGCATATAATATCCTTTTGGATGTGTATGTTTCCTCAGAAAGAGGATCCAATTCAGTTAGAAATTAATAAAATACAAAATAATTAAGGGCATCATGAAGGTAACATAGAGACAAGAACATGCACAAATTCATTAGAAAAACTTATTCAACTCAACAGCAAAGAAACAAACAATTCAATCATCAAATGGGCAAAAGACATGAACAGAAATTTCACAGAAGACTTAGACATGGCCAACAAGCACATGAGAAAATGTTCCGCATCACTGGCCTTCAGGGAAATACAAATCAAACCACAATGAGATACCACCTCACACCAGTGAGAATGTGGAAAATTAACAAGGCAGGAAACCACAAATGTTGGAGAGGATGCGGAGAAAGGGGAACCCTCTTCCACTTTTGGTGGAAATGTGAACTGGTACAGCCACTCTGGAAAACTGTGTGGAGGTTCCTCAGAGTTAAAAATAGATCTGCCCTAAGACCCAGAAATTGCACTGCTGGGGATTTACCCCAAAGATACAGATGCAGTGTAACGCTGGAACACCTGCACCCCAATGTTTATAACAGCCATGTCCACAATACCCAAACTGTGGAAGGAGCCTCTGTGTCCATCGAAAGATGAATGGATAAAGAAGATGTGGTCTATGTATACAATGGAATATTACTCAGCTATTAGAAATGACAAATACCCACAATTTGCTTCGACGTGGATGGAACTGGAGGGTATTATGCTGAGTGAAATAAGTCAATCGGAGAAGGACAAAAATTATATGGTCTCATTCATTTGGGGAATATAAAAAATACTGAAAGGGAATAAAGGGGAAAGGAGAAAAAATGAGTGGGAAATATCAGAGAGGGTGACAGAACATGAGAGACTCCTAACTCTGGGAAACGAACTAGAGGTGGTGGAAGGGGAGGTGGGCGGGGGGTGGGGGTGACTGGGTGATGGGCACTGAGGGGGGCACTTGATGGGATGAGTACTGGGTGTTATGCTATATGTTGGCAAATTGAACCCCAATAAAAAAATTAAAAAAAAAAGAATTGACCTCTGAATCAAATGAAATCAGTCCCGTTTTTTTAGACTTACAATATTTTTTGACCAGAGATTTTTGTTATCCAGTTCAATTATAATCTTCTTCATAATAATTGGCTTAATATCATTTTTGGCAATTTTCAAAATTGAAGCCCACCCTCAAATTGCAAGGATTTAGTAACTCTACAAAGATCTAAAGCATATGCTATGTAACCATTAGGGAAAACCCAAAATAGGCATTTCTGAAAATATTTAGGGCAATGCCATTATCTTTCGATTAAGACAAGGAGGAGAGTAAAATTATTTTGACTCTACACATTTTTTACTTGTCTTTAAAAAATATTGACTTCATCAAGGTAAGAAGCTTCTACACAGCAAAAGAAACAGTCAACACAACTAAAAGTCATCCTACAGAATGGAAGAAGATATTTGCAAATGACCTATCAGATAAAGGGCTAGTGTCCAAGATCTATAAAGAACTTATTGATGAAGTCCCAATAATTCATTTTTGCTTTTGTTTCCCTTGCCTTCATGGATGTATCTTGCAAGAAGTCGCTGTGGCCAAGTTCAAAAGAGTGTTTCCTATGTTTTCCTCTAGGATTTTGATGGATTCTTGTCTCACATTTAGATCTTTCATCCATTTTGAGTTTATCTTTGTTTATGGTGTAAGAGAATGGTCTAGTTTCATTCTTCTGCATGTGGATGTCCAATTTTCCCAGCACCATTTATTGAAGAGACTGTCTTTTTTCCAGCGAATTTCCTGCTTTGTCGAATATCAGTTGACCATAAAGTTGAGGGTCCACTTCTGGATTCTCTATTCTGTTCCATTGATCTATGTGTCTGTTTTTGCGCCAGTACTGCACTGTCTTGATGACCACAGCTTTGTAGTTTAACCTGAAATCTGGCATTGTGATGGCCCCAGCTATGGTTTTCTTTTTTTAATATTCCCCTGGCTATTCAGGGTCTTTTCTGATTCCACACAAATCTTAAGATGATTTGTTCCAACTCTCTGCAGAAAGTCCATGGTATTTTGATAGGGATTGTATTAAATGTGTAAATTTCCCTGTGTAGCATGGACATTTTCACAATATTAATTCTGCCAATCCATGAGCTTGGAATATTTTTCCATTTCTTTGTGTCTTTCTCAATTTCTTTCAGAAGTGTTCTGTAGTTTTTAGGGTATAGATCTTTTATCAGAGGTCAATTCTTAAAGAGGAGTTATAATCACAGTGTAATGGCTCTCATGAAAATAAGTTTATTGCTTCCCAAGGTGGCTATTTGAAGAACAGGATGTATGATTTAAAGAGATATATTGGAACCAATCTTACAGGTTTGCAATTGCCCCTTAAAGTGTTATAAAACAAATGGTATATGTTAGGAAAATTAAAACATGGAAAACTGGGAATATTCTTATACTAGATATTGGTTAGCCTATTTCTTAGGTTATTGTTTCTCATTTTGTCTATTTTTTGTAAGGCTATATGAGGATGGAGAAGTCTATAATTTAAAAAATATTATCCCACCAATAGAGAAGAATCATAGGAAAACCTAACCATTATTGAATTTATAGAAAGAACTCTGTGAGAGTGTTTTTTTTCTAGAAAATGGTATTGAATGGCTTAGTTTGGAATTCTCCTAAGGGACTCTCTGACCCTGTCCTTCCCCCAATCTTTACCCTACACACTGAAAAATTCCCCTGTATTGCATTTGAGGATTAGTCTCACTTTTATGGAACTCAGGCACTGCAGTGGTTCCTGGGGAAGAGTTAGACCTCCGTGAATATTTTTTAAAAGATTATTTGAAAGAGAGAGCATATGAGTAGGGATGATGGGGGAAGGGGCAGAAGGAAAGAGCCTCAAGCAGACTTTCCCCTTAGCATGGACCCCAACATGGGGCTACATCTCACACTCCTGCCCCCTAGATAATGACCTGAGCCGAAATCAAGAGTCTGATGCTCAACTGACTGAGCCACCCAGGTGCCCCCTCTGTGAAGAATTTTTTTAAGCAAGATATTGAACACGTTTCTATTTCTCAGCAGTCAACAGACAAGGGCTTAAGAAACTGATAGCTTTTACTTAGATATAAAGAAGTATTTTCTTTTAGAAATGACTATCAGCACAGGTTCCTGGGGGAGGCCATGGAAACCTATTCATAAGCAGAAGACTACAGCAAGCATTTCTTGAGGGCCCTACCTTTTCTGAGTTTCTACTTGTCAGAGTAATTTGATATTCTTACCCAAGTCTCCAAGGTGCTTTCTAACCCAGCCAAATTGGTCTTATCAAAAACCTTATTGATTGTGCCGCCTCTTCATATTCTAAGATGGTGATGGTAATAAGGCAGTATATTCAGCTATCAGACCTGTAATATACCACTTATTTTGTCCTGTCCCTACACCCATACTTCCCCAAGATGGTTTCCCATTAATATATTCTATTAGTCACTTTAGAATTTCAGTTTGTTATTTGGTTCAAAATAAAAATTTTAAAAAGTTATAAATTAACTTCCTATAGCTGCTCAAAGTGCTTTGCAGATTTTAATTAAGTTCCATAGAGGCAAGACGTTTCTCTCTTTTTTTTTTTTTTAAGATTTTATTTATCTATTCATGAGAGACACAGAGAGAGAGGCAGAGACACAGGCAGAGGGTGAAGCAGGCTCCATCCTGGGTCTCCAAGATCACACCCTGGGCTGCAGGCGGCGCTAAACCGCTGTGCCACCAGGGCTGCCCAGAGGCATGACGTTTCAATTGTTTTTCTTTCCTAGATGGAAAGGGGGATACTCAAATACCTACCAGAAAAATATGTGCCTGTGGAAACCTACAGCATTTGAAAACTTTTTCCATGCTACAGATTGTAGATCAACTTCTAGCTAATCAAAGTTCTGCATTCTAATGGATTGTGACAGGAAAGGCACTTTTTCCTCCAACTTCAGATCACATGTTTTTGCAGTTGGAAGGCAAATTTTAAAAGAAGGCCTTGGGGATCACAGCCAGCCTTCATTATTGGTGCATGACCGCTTTGTAACCAACTGCAAGTTTAATATCCAAGGAGATTTGCACATAACAGTCTTTTTTTCTTTCTTCTCATTTTTAATAATTTACCCATGAGATTCTCTTCACAGTTGCACTGGTGTGCAAAGATCTGTTCGTCTGTCAAACCTCCAGATATATACAGCATTGGAAAGATGCATTAATTTTTTATTTGTTTCCTAAGGAGGCTGAGCAGTAAGCTGGTTATACTGAATACAAGAGGGCTACTTCAGTGAATATGTACTAGAATTCATTTAACTGCCTCCCTCACCTGTAGCAGATTAGTTTCTTTTATGAGTCTCCTCTCTGCCAAAATGAAGTCATTTATACAAATAAACTGAAGGGACTTTTCATACAAGCCTTCTACCAGAACCCGAGATGGTTTTGTCTTAAACTGAAAGATTATTGGAAAATTTATGTATTACTTATGTTTGTGACCAGCGTATTACTAATGTTGTATGCTAATGTTTGTGCAGATGTCTCATTCAAAACAAAGATCTCATTTTAAAATTTAAACACATCTTTTCTTTTAACTTTGGAGGTCCTGTGTGAATACTAATCTCTACACAAATGAATTTTCACTGCAGTGTTGAGCTGTGTCAGTGTGACAAATGCCATGTATAACAGATCTCAGAAACACTGAGCACTGGCATTTTTTTTTAGCACTGGCATTTTTAAGAAAATAAATGTAGAGGTCATTGAACCATAACCTATGGATGATTAGGAAGAAAACCACCACTCAAAGGTAGATAATGCTTATTTCAAGGCCAGTAAGATTCTCCACAATAAAGAAATATGAAGTGTGTAGAGAACTATGTGTAACGATGTTCTTAGTAATTTAATGTTTTGAGAATTCCCAGGCTGAAATTATTATTATATAAATAGACTAGCTCTAGCTGCTAATTCTTAGAAAATATGAAGAGTATCTGAAGTTTAACTAGGTTTTAACCTTTTATATTATGAAGACTACAGTAGGGAGAAGAGAGCTAGAAGTATATTGGGAGGTATTTTATAAGGTTATCAGGGGAGGCCTCACTAATAAGAAGACATGTAGCAGAGATTTGATGGTGCTGAGAGCATAGAGATCACAAATGTAAAGGAGCTGAGGGATGGAGACCTCAGGCTCGAAGATGACTAGAAGATGAGATCAGAGTTAGCAGAGGGCCAAATCATGCAAGACCTTGCAAGCTATTATTGGAAGAGCTGGTTTTCTTCACCTCTGAGTAGGAATAGATGGATTCTCTGACTGACAGACAAAGAGACAGACAGAAAGCAGGAGGAAGGAAGGAGGGGGAAGGAGATAAGGATAGAGGACGGGAAAGGGAAGTGTAATCTAGAAGAGATTGAGGGAAAACACTCTAGTCTATAGGCAAGAAGGAATACAGTATCTCAGGAATCTAAAAAGGCAGAAAATGTATATTTTGTTTGATTTAGTTTAGCAGGTCACCTGTAGTCTATACATCTACTATTCATACCATATTTGTATAAGTTAATAAGCATGACTTTAATGTCCATCTAACCACAGTATCAATACATTTGTTCAGTGTCTATTATTGAGAAACCTAAATATTTGAGCAAGCTAATCAAACTTTCAATTACCCTAGTGAAAAAGAAAGTTATACTTCTCAGTTACAGTCATAATTGATTGGTTGATGAAGTATTCATGAGATCTTGCATAAAAGAAACTTTATAGGTCATTTTTACCATAATATGTGGAAATCTCTGGGAAAGAAAATATTTATCAGTATTATAGTACTGATAAACTCTTCAGAGGTACTGACTCTCAGACTATAGTTGCTGCAGCTGAAAATTCTCTCCCCTGAGCATTCGTCATGACTCTCTTCAATCCAATATGCCCTTTAAACACAGTGAAACTATATAAAAGGAATAATGTTGTTTGGTGTTAATTAAAGAGTAGGGGTCTTTCTTTTCTTTAGTAGAAAGCCTTAATTTGACCCCAGTTGCAGTTGAAAAAGATCTAATGAACCATTGCTGCCATCTTATTGTGGATTATTTTCTCTAATAATCTCATTGTTCAGTTCTTTGTTCAATGCTGAAAATCTCATTTTGGCTCACATTATATCTTCCCATTTGTAACCTGACATGATCATCTTAAATTGGGAGTGAAAAAGATCTGGAACAGTATGTGAGTCCTGATTTACTATTATCTTTGGTATTCTTTAGGGCTTTCACCCAGTTAGGCTAACAAATAGGGACTTTGGCCCAGGTTACACATCAGTTAGTGGTAACACACATTGGGATCTGTTTTTCCCAACAACTCCTATCTTTGGTTGCAGCAAGCACAGCAAATTGCAAAAGTATCCCTGACGGCCAAAACAGTTTAAGCACAGAATGTGTTAGGTATCTATCTATATGAAGCAAAGTAGAACAGGAGGAAGGAGAAATTTTTTAAAATTTTTATTGAAATTCAATTTGATTAATATATAGTGTATTATTACTTTCAGGGGTAGAATTTAGTGATTCATCAGTTGCATATAACACCCACTGCTCATCCCATCAAGTGCCCTCCTTAATGCCTATCACCCAGTTACCCCATCCTTCCCCACCTCCCCTCCAGCAACACTGTTTTTTTCCTATCGTTAAGAGTCTCTTATGGTTGGCCTCCTTCTCTGTTTTGATCTTATTTTACTTTAGGAAGGAGAATTTTTTTATGAAAATTTTTTTGTATGATGTTGAAAAGGTGTCATATGTAGAATTATATTTCATTTTCATTGTCATGCCCAAGACATTTCTTGGACAGGAAAAGGACATTGCTGCCATAACCCTGGTTCACTGGTCTGAATAACTTTTCCATCTCTACCTATTTTGCCTCCTATTATGCCTGGAGTTAAATGAGACACCCACACCCCACCAAATGCAAAAAGGTCGTATCATTTATCTCATCTTCTATTTGAAATCATCCAGTAGATGGTTTTCCAACAGGACTAGCAGCTTCTTGTGGGTAAAGATAGTAAAAGTTTAAGAAACCTTGCAAGATTTTCAGTAGAAGACTGAGTATAGGCTAATTCTCCTGACTTTTCCATAAAGCCTTAAGCAGACCAAGCGAATACCACATTCTGAGATATTCACAACGGAAATAAAAGCATATTCTAATTTCAAAGCCAAATGGCCCTTTCCTGGGTATGTGCATGCTTCATTTTTCTCAGGTTGATGACAAAACTAACTTCAGATGTTAAAAAACAAACAATATCATAAAAAAATATCCATTGCCTTCTTCTAGAAAACTCTATTCCTCAGTTTATGCCATAGTTCCTTAACATGTGTTGAACCTTAAGTAAGATGATACGTGCATTGCATTTCATTATTAGTCCACATAGCAAAATATTCTATGATGTTTTTGTTTCTTAGATTTCTCTTATATTTTCTAATATTATATATTAACACAAAAATTTTTTCCCTAAAATTTATGTTCATTTCATCTACATCTTTTTTCTCATGGCTCAGGAAGGCAAATCCTGTTTGTTCAAAGTTTATGGGTATATGTGTTTCATTCTTCCTATTTTTAACTGATATTGTAAGATTTCCATATTAAAAAGAACGCTTCCTTCTTTCCAATGCATACATATGGGGACATGCTCCTGGATTGGGAGAAATGGAGTATAGATCCTGAATTGCATGGGATATTGGTATTGCCAATTGTGGAATCATAGAATAACCACTACTATTCTTTGAACGCTTTCTATGTGCCAGGCACTGTACTTAATGGCTTTATTTTTCTCATTAAATCACAAACCAATGCTATGAAGTACAGGTATTTCAAAGATCAGGAAAGGGGTAAATTAAGTAAATGGCTCTAAAGTATGATGGTCATTAGCTAAGATTTAACCTAGATTTCTCAGGTCCTGAAGGCCATCCCATGTTTATAGGGTATGTCATTCTACTTGGAATGTTTGGATTCTGGTTCCTGATTTCAGAGAAACAAAATAAATAGGCTTCTTTCTCATTTTTATCCTGGGTATAAAATTACATGTCAGAAATTTTTTGAAATATTATCAATAAGATGCATAAAAAATGAAGCCTTAGAATTATCATTTTTATCTAGGAAAGATAGAAATTTACAGTATCCATGTCAGTGATTCAACTTAAATTTTAAATGTCCTATGTTATTTTATTTTATTTTATTTTATTTTATTTTTTAAATTTTTAAATTATTTATGATAGTCACAGAGAGAGAGAGAGAGAGGCAGAGACACAGGCAGAGGGAGAAGCAGGCTCCATGCACCGGGAGCCCGATGTGGGATTCGATCCCGGGTCTCCAGGATCGCGCCCTGGGCCAAAGGCAGGCGCCAAACCGCTGCGCTACCCAGGGATCCCCTATGTTATTTTAAAAACAGATAATTAAGAGAAACAATTTAAAATTCTAAGGTGGTCAACAGGAAACAGAATGAAGGAAAAGTGCTGTTTGAATTAAAGCCAAGAGAGAATCAGGTGGTAGGACAGTTCAAGATAAAAAAAAAAAAACAAAAACAAAATGTGGAATCTCACCTGTTTTGTTGAGTTTTCATTAAAAATAATATCTTGGTGACTTATATTTAGTGTATGAAAAGATTTTCAATATAATACATACCAGGTTTCTTTGTATTGTTACCAAATGATTTGACTTAGTATCATGTATGAATCCTTCTAACATCCCTGATGAATGAAGAAATATTCAGCAGTGTGATCACTGTATGCCTCTGGCACCAGAGTTACCAATTTGTTCACTAGTATGTTTCCAATTTACATTTTTTAAAGGTTATGTGACTCTAGTTTCATATAGCCAGCTTTCAATACTGTAATGATTTGCAAGTCTTGCCAAGTATATTCACACAGGTACATAGGGTGATCCAAAGCCTAAAGGAGAAAAGAATGAATTTCTAGTTGTTGTTTTTTTCAGAAATACCAAGTGATAATGATATATATGGATTTTTTTAAATTACCATAGGGTCAATAATGTGGTATAGTTGTATAGTTAAAAAATCATGTTCAGTATGCTTATGAGGGTAGACTATCAAGATATGCAACATTTCTTGTAATAGTTCAAATAGATGTGGTCATTTGTGTCTTCATGACCAAATTGTTACTGTTCAAACTTTCAGATGTTTCTATTGATAACAAATGGCACCATGTATTGAGCATTTCTCTATACCAGGCATTGTCTTCAGTGTTTTATACAAACATTATTTCCCTTCCTCTATTTAACAACCAAGTAATTTGAGTAGTAGTATCTCCATTCTACAGATGTGGAAACTGAAGCTCAGAGAGATGAAGCAACTAACTTGTTCAAGGACACATAGCTTTTAGGATAAGTGATGGGAGTTCGGATTTGAAACCAGGTTTATCTCACTCCAAGATCCATTTCCCTTCCTAATTGTTCCACCTCTCCATCTCTCAAATATACCTTCAGCTTTCATTCAGGTTACTGTGCATGCAAAGTGCTTCTGCAGTCAGCAATGGGTTATTAAACCTTTGAGGATAGTAGAAGGATGGAATGGTTATGGTGGTGATGGTTTTTGCTTTCAAGTATCACAAGGTTGGAAGATGCTTGCCTCATATAGAACTGACATGAATGAAACAGACATCTGAACCTCTTGGAATTTTCTGAACCATTTTCATCCATTTCTTAAAGCTTAGTTGGAATGAATGGCAGTTCTTAGCATTTACATGAACTTTTTTTCCATATGACATTTTTAGCCCATAGGTCTCATTTGTTAGTTATACACAGCAAGGGAAATAAGATTTTTAATTTATTCATAGTTTTCAGCAAGGCAAAGAGATTTTAGTGAGAGATCTAAAATTAGGTTGGTGAATATATTTTGCAGTAAATCCTAGAGACATTTTCTGTTATATTTTGCTCCTACTATACTTTTTACTGACTCTTGAAAAACAGATATGCCAGTAAAACTAAGGCTTTTTTTGGCAAACATTTATCTTGTATGAGGTTACTACCAAAACACTTTATCAATTGACAACCTTTTAAAAGAACACAGTCCTGCACATTGAAAGAATCTAATCAGTTGCCATTCCCAACTCTAAGAAATAACAATTGATGCTTCCTTGAGAATGATGTTTAAGTACTCATAACTGTTTTAAAATATTTAGTGAGGCTTGACAAAATTTTATTAATCACAGTCAATTATTTAAGGGATTTTTTTAAACCTGAGTTTAAATTTACTCCTGTTGCTTTTATTCTTTTAATTATTTTGGGCTTGGTTTGTAGGAATTAGAATGAAAAGAATACATCCCATCCCTCAAAGGAGTTTTCTCCTCATTAGTTTATAGGTTTTAAGGACAGTTAAAGTCTCAAAATTTCTTCTCTTTCACTCTAATAAAACTAAAGATTATTGATACGAAACCATAGTTAAGATTTCCCTTTCTCTTCTAAAAACGTTTTCTTGGGGTGCCTGAGTGGCTTGGTTGGTTGAGGTCCTGCTTTCTGCTGGGGTCATGGTCCCCAGGTCCTGGGATTGAGCCCCACGTGGGGCTTCCCACTCAGTGGGGAGTCTGCTTCTCCCTCTGCCTCTGCCCCTCCTCCCACTCTTGTGTGCGCACACATGCTCTCTCTCTCTCTCTGAAATAAATAAAATCTGTATTTTTTATTTTTTAAAAGATTTTATTTATTTATTAATGAGAGACACAGAGAGGCAGAGACAGGCAGAAGGAGAAGCAGGCTCCCCACAGGAGCTGATGGGAGACTCGATCCCAGGATTCCAGAATCATGCCCTGAGCCAAAGGCAGATGCTCAACCACTGAGCCAACCAGGTGCCCAATAAATAAAATCTCTAAAAAAGATAAAATAGGATAAACTTTTTTCTTAAGGAGAGAGTGTTTCTTATCTCTAATTTCCTAAAGCCAGAGCCAAAGAGTAAAAACTCCAAGAGGAATAGGATCGTCTTTTCAACATGTCAGGCCTCTTCATGAAGACAGAAATGGTGATATCAGGACTAAAATCTTACTTCATAGTCTGTGTTACTTGAAAAATGCATGCCTTTGTAGATGCTTCATTCATTTTCATTAACTGAGCCACAGAAATTATTTTCCTCTTTTGTTTTTGCCTCTTTAGGATTACACATGCTATTTCAAACTCTAAAGTCATTTTGTTGTTAAATCTATACCTGAAACATTTAAGATGTAAACTGATGGGCCATTATTTGATATGTTTCATCATTTACTATATCTACATTCATGTTGTTTTAGTAGTGCCAGTTGCAAGTCCCCATTTTGTATGGAAATTTAACCTATTCATATATGCCAAATTTCTCCATTAGTAATTCTTCAATAATAATTATCGACTTATTTTCTTCTCCCAATTGTGTCAGTATAGATTTTTTATATAAACTTTTTCAATTTTACTCTATTTTCAAGAAACAAAGAGGAAACAAATACTTGGAGAATGCTACACAAATAGTATGATTCAAGTCCATGAGCCATATAATGCGTATTAGTAATCTGTGTCAATATTTCTGTTCTCAAATATGGTTTAAATTTGGGCTATTTTTTATGTTCTTATAATCATTCTGTTTTCATTGATGATTTTAGTCCACGAGAGGATGCTTATAAAAAACCAAAAGTGTTGGAAATAAGATTGCTAGATTTACCAAATGAAAATACTGGATGCTCAGTTAAATATGAATTTCATATAAACCATAAATAATTTTTAATATCAATGTGTCACAAATATTATGATTTTTTTAGTATAAATATATGCCACTCAGTACCCAATGCCCACTTGGATATTGTGTGGGACATTATATGTGGTTGATTTGATATTAAAATAAAAATTTAACTGAACATCTTTTTTTTTTTTTTTTTAACATCTTATATTTTATCTGGCAAATCTGCTTGGAAGGCATCATGGTAGCATAAGTGATAAGTGGTTTTCCTACTTAAGTAGCTTTGTAGCCTTGAGCATCTCACTTAAACTATCTCAGCCTAAGTGTTATCACCTGCAAAATAAGAACATGTAATAGTTGCTTTGCAGATTTTCTATAAACATTCAAAATTATTTACTTAAAACATCTGGCACATAATACATTTCCATTATGTGCTATTATCAGAAAAAGAAAAACTACAAATGCAAGTTGCCATTTTTTTCAACTTTATAATAAATGACAGCACTCAGCAGCTAAACAACCCTTTAGGTTGATAATAGAAGGGTCCACCCAGATGTTGGTAACTGTTTACAGATCAGAGATTTGACCAGTAATAAAATATACATAAGCATTGACCTTCCTTTTCTCCCCTATTATATACCTCCTATGTTACTTACCAAAAGCTCATACAACTTGTTATGTCAGAGCCAGAATATATGTTGCCTTTTCCCCTTTTTTTTACTAAGTTGTAATTTTATTTAAATCCTGTTTTTCAAATATCTTTTTAAATTTTTCTTTTTATTGAGATATGATTTACATATAAATTTACATATAAAGTTTATAAAGTTACATATATAGTTTACCATTTCGCAATATACAATTTAGTGTATTTTAGTATATTCACAAGGTTGTTCAACCATCCCCACTATTTAATTCCAGTACATTTTCATCACTCCCCAAAAAGAATCCCCATACTCACCAAGAGGTACTCCCCATTCTCCCCAATTCCATCCCTTGACAATCACTAATCTACTTTCTGTCTCTATGGATTTGCCTATTCTGGACATTATATATAAATGAAATCTTGCCATATGTATATTTTGTGTCTGATTTCTTTCATGTAGCAGAATATTTTAAGGTTCATCCATGTTGCAGCATATATCAATACTTCATTCTTTTTATGGATGAATGCATTCCATTATATGGATATATACCAAATTTTGTTTACCCATTTATATAAATGTTGGACATTTGAGTTGTTTCTCCTTATTGGCTATTAGGAGTAATGCTGCTATGGACATTCTTCTGCAACCTTTTGTATGAACCTGTGTTTCTTTTCTCTTGGTTATATATCTAAGAGTAGAATTGCTGGGTCATATGTAACTGTATGTTTAGCATTTTGAAGAACAGCAAGACTACTTTCCAAAATGCCTCACCATTTTACATTCACACCAGGAATGCAAAGAGTTCCAATTTATCCACATCCTCACTTGTTATTTTTTGGGTTGTCTTCTTTTTCTTTTTTTTTTTTAATTGTAGCAGTCCTAAAGGGCATGAAGTGGCACCTCATTGTAGTTTTGATTTGCAGTTCACTAAGGATTAACAATGTCTAACATCTTTTCATGTTTTATCTGAGATATGTATATGCATATATATAATATATATATAAATTGATATATTGATATATGGAAGACCTTTTATATATCCTTATCAGTTATATGATTAACAAATATTTTCTTCCATTTTGTGGGTTATTTCTTCACTTTCTTGACAGGGTCCTTTGATGGATAAAAAGTTTTTAGTTAGATGAGGTCTTATTAATATTTTTTTTTATTGCTTGTGCTTTTGATCCACATTGTCTTTTCCTCCTTGAAGAATAAAACAAACATTAAACCAGGAATAAAGAGATATGACTTCTATTCCCAAATATGAAATTACATAAATGTGTGACCTTAAACCTTAGTTAAATTCATTTGGAACTCCGTTTCCACATGTTTGGAAAGAAGTTGGGTTCACAAGTAGTTTGTAATTTTTCATGAATAAATTATTTCTGTGAAACCCCCAGGTTAGTATTTTTCCACCTGCCTTACATTTAACAATAGCCAGAGACATATTTGGTTGTCACAACCAGAAAAGAGTGCTACTGGCATCTAGTGAGTAGAAGTCAGGGGTGCTGCTAAATCTTACAATGCACGAGATGGCTCCCATAGCAAAAAATGACACCAGCCAAAAATGACAGCAGTACTGAGGTTGAGAAACACTGCTCTAAAATTATGATTCTCTAACTCCAGTTTATCTTTAAGTGGTAGTGTTTGATTTTGCCTTTAGGAGCCAGATTGATTTGTGTTCTTAGCTTTATATTAGAGGTACTAGCCTGATGGGGGCAGAAGAAGTGGGGGATATCAATAATTCTTGCAATTCAGGAGATTTTTTGGTAATGTTTTTGGGAGTTTTTAAAATTTTTGTGTTATTTATTTTGAAGAAAACAATTTTCAATATAGATACCTCTAGGAAAAGCCTTGTAGATGGTTTCTTGTTATTTAGTCTTTTTCTTTAGAGTTTCTGTAACAAAGTTTTTGTAAAATAGTTGTTTTATACCATCATGTATGTCTAATCAAGAATAATAGGAAAAAAATCCAAATAACTTGATAGAAGGAACTTGCTCTTGATAGGTCTTTGTATTACTCACTTCTCTGAATTAAAAAAAGTTAATATTATTATACTAGTTAGTCAGTTTATTTCCATTTTCTCCCATACCACCTACTGAAATATACTTATTCATTTGAGTTACACAAATAATTTAATTAAAATACATCAGACAATAGCTTCAAATATGTCTCAGTATTTCTAAAGATCTTGACATGTAATAAGCTATTAAACTTTCAGGTATTTTCTTCCTGTGATGACATAGCTGATTGTTTCATGCCCTTCACCAGTAGATGTATTTGTTACTTCCACTATCACAACCACCACCATCATCATGGACCTACTGTTCTAAGCACTTTATGAGTATATCTCATTTTTCCTCACAAAAATCCTATGAGGAAGTTTTTCTTATTCCCATCTTGCAGATAAGGGAAAGATGTATAATGAAGTGGTAAAATACTTGCTAAGCCTTATTTTCTTATTTAACCTGTGAATCAAAACTACTTGATATTTCAACAATGGAAAAAGTATGTTTACTCTTACATCTGTAAACATTCATTTCCCTAATTTTCTGCCACCCTAGGTAACAGCAATTAAAGCCTGAGTTACTTTCTAACAACCAACACCACAGAAATATAAGCAATTATAAGAGAATATTATGAAAAACTATATGCCAAACCAGTTGGACAGACTGGAAGAAATGGATAAAATCCTAGAAACATAAACCACCACCCTGAAATAGGAAAAAATAGGAAACTTGAACAGACTGATAACCAGCAAAGAAACTGAATCAGTAATTAAGAAACTCCTAACATGGGATCCCTGGGTGGCGCAGCGGTTTAGCGCCTGCCTTTGGCCCAGGGCGCGATCCTGGAGACCCAGGATCAAATCCCACGTCAGGCTCCCGGTGCATGGAGCCTGCTTCTCCCTCTGCCTGTGTCTCTGCCTCTCTCTCTCTCACTGTGTGCCTATCATAAATAAATAAAAATTAAAAAAAAAAAAAAAAAAAAAAGAAACTCCTAACAAACAAAAGTTCAAGGCCAATTGGCTTCACAGGCAAATTCTGCCAAACATTTAAAGAAAAATTAATACCTGTTCTTCTCAAACTATTCCCAAAAAAATGGAAAAGGAAGGAAAACTTCCAAATTCATTCTATGAAGCCAGCATTACCCTGATACCAAAACCAAATGAAGACTTGACTAAAAAAGAGAAATACAGGCCTATATCCCACATACAAAAACATGGATATGGAAATTCTCAATAAAATACTAGCAAACCAAATCTAACAATGCATTAAAAAAATCATTCCCCACTACCAGGTGGGATTTATTCCTGGGCTACAAGGGTGGTTGAATATTCTCAAATCAATAAATGTGATACACATTAATAAAAAATAGGATAAGAACTATATGATCCTTTCATTAGATGCAAAGAAAGCATTGGACAAAGTACAACATCCATTCATGATAAAAACCCTCACAAAAAGGTTTAGAGGGAACATACCTCAACATAATAAAGGTCATATATGGAAAACCCATAGCTAACATCATCTTCAATGGGGAAAAAGAGAGCTTTTCCTGTATGGTCAGGAACAAAACAGGGATGTCCACCCATATCATTGTTATTTAATATAGTACTGGAAGTCCTAGCTTCAGCAATCAGACAACAACAACAAAAAGACATCTAAAATGGCAAGGAAAAAGTCAAAATTCCTCTATTTGAAGAGACCGTGATACTCTATATAGAAAACCCAAAAGACTCCACCAAAAATTGCTAGAACCAATAAACTAATTCAGTAAAGTCACAGGATACGAAATCAACATGCAGATATCTGTTGCATTTCTAAATACCAATAATGAAGCAATGGAAAGAGAAATTAAGGAATTGATCCCATTTATAATTGCACCAAAAACAGTAAGACACCTAGGAATAAACCTAACCAAAGGGATGGAAGACTTGTACTCTGAAAACTATCAAACGCTGATGAAAGAAATTGAAGATGACAAAAAGAAATGGAAAATATTCCACACTGATGGGTTGGAAGAACAAATATTCTTAAAATGTCTATACTACCCAAAGAAATCTTCACATTTAATGTAATTCCTGTCAAAATACCACCAACATGTTTCACAGAGCTGAACAATCATAAAATTTGTATAGAAGCACAAAAGACTAAATAGCCAAAGCAACTCTGAAGAAGAAAAGCAAAGCTGGAGGCATTACAATTCTGGACTTCAAGTTATATTACAAAGCTGTAGTCTTTAAGACAATATGGTACTGTCATAAAAACAGACATATAGATCAATGGAACAGAATAAAAAACCCAGAAATGAACCCACAATTACATGGTCAATTAATCTTCATCAAAGCAGAAAAGGATATCTAACAGGAAAAGGACAGTGTATTCAACAAATGGTGTCGGAGAAAACTGAACAGCTACTTGCAAAACAATGAAACTGGACCACTTTCTTACATCATACACAAAATAAATTTAAAATGGATGAAAGACTTAAATGTGAGGGATCCCTGGGTGGCTCAGCGGTTTAGCTCCTGCCTTTGGCCTAGGGCATGATCTTGGAGTCCTGGGATCGAGTCCCACATCGGACTCCTGCATGGGGCCTGCTTCTCACTCTGCCTGTGTCTCTGCCTCTCTCTCTCTCTCTCTCTCTCCTGCGCTCGCTCTCTCATGAATAAATACATAAAATCTTTAAAAAAAAGACTTAAATGTGAGACAGGAATCCATCAAAATCCTAGAGGAGAACACAGGTAGTAAGCTCTTTGACACCAGCTTTGGTGATTTCTCTCTAGATATGTCTCCTGAGGCAAGGGAAACAAAAGCAAAAATGAACTATTGGGACTCATCAAGATAAAAAGCTTCTGCACAGTGAAGAAAACAACCCACAAAACTAAAAGACAACTATTGGAATGGGAAAAGATATTTGCAGATGACTTATCTAATAAAGGGCTAGTATCCAAAATGTAAAAAGAATTTATAAAACTCAATACCCCAAAGCTGAATGATCCAGTTAAAAATGAGCAGAAGACATGAATAGACATTTTTCCAAAGAAAACATTCAGATGGCTAACAGACATAGGAAAAGATGCTCAACATCACTCATGGTCAGGGAAATACAAATCAAAACTACAATGAGAAATCACCTCACACCTGTCAGAATGGCTAAAATCAACAATACATGAAACAACAGGTGTTGGTGAGAATGTGGAGAAGGTGAAATCCTCTTGTATTGTTGGTAGGAATGCAAACTGCTTCAGCCACTATGGAAAACAGTATGGTGGTTTCTCAGAAAGTTAAAAAAGTTAAAAGGATCATAGGGTATATATGCATATTATATTGTTTTTATTTATATGTAAAACATATAAATACAAATTTTATATGTGTAAAATATACATTTATATATATATATATATATATATATACACACACACATATATACATACACACACAATGGAACATTAGCCATCAAAAAGAATGAAATCTTATTATTTACAATAATATGGTTGGAATTAGGGAATATTATGTTAAGTAAAATAAGTCAGTCAGAGAAAGACAAATACCATATGATTTCACTTACATGAGGAATTTAAGAAACAAAACAAATGAACAAAGGGAGGGAAAAGAGTGAGGCAAACCAGGAGATAGATTCTTAACTATAGAGCACAAACTGAGGGTTGCTGGAGGGAAGGTGAGAGGGGAGAATGGGTGATATAGGTGATGGGGATTAAGGAGTGCACTTGCTGTAATGAGCACAAGGTATTGTATGGAAGTGTTGAATCATTATATTGTATGCCTTAAATTAATATGCTACATGTTAACTGACTGGAATTTAAATAAAATTGTAAAACCAAACCTGAGTTATTTTTAATTATTTTTCAAGAAGATCTGTCCTAGAATTTTTGTTTCTCTTAATAGTATATACAAGGACCTTGAATCTGCTATAATATTTTACCATCTCTGAGCACCCACATGCATGCGTATGTACATACAATTTTAAAATTTCACAGCTTCTGCAATATATGCGTAATAGAAGGATTTGTGTTTGACTTTATATATACAGGAAGCTGTGAAAGAAAACAACAAGAGAAAAGAAATGGAAGAGAAGACTAGGAGGGCAAAGCTTGCAAAAGAGAAAGCTGAACAAGAAAAGTTAGAACGCCAGAAGAAAAAGAAACAACTCATTGATATAAACAAAGGTATGAAGCAATTTCAATTTTTTAAGGATATATAAAGTACAAAATAATTTTACTTCATTGATTTTGGATTACCAAGTAAATGTGTTCTCGATAGAAAATCCACAATATTATTAATTATTTGTGTCATTTTTCTCTCATGATATTATCTATATTTCTTATCACCCTACACTGAGCACTCAAGATTTTTGAGAGCCAATACAAGGTAATAAGTTGTGGAAATGGTCTCTTTCCCTTCATTTATTTTATCAAATTATATCATATTATGTTATTGATGATGCACTGGTGAGGAAAGAAGAGGGTGAGATGAAAAGAAAAAAACTGGTATGGGGAGATGAGTCCCATGTCTCTAATTTAATTTTGTTGACACATGTCTGTTGACAATGTAGTAATAACAGTTTTCCTTGGGGCCTTGAACATTTCAAGTCATAATAGATATTGACATCACTATTATAAGATGAAAAAAAAATAGGGAGACATCTTATTCAACTGTGACCCTAAAAACAAAGATACTGTATGTCCAGATAGTATAAAGTAAGTTGTTTTCTTAGTTAGCAAGAATGATTGTATATTAAAGATGGGGGTTTGGTTTTCTTTTCTTTTCTTTTTAAAAAGGACAGGGTAAATAAAGTGATTGGCACCAGTAGTTGCACTCTGGAAATTTTAGAAAAATTAAGAAAAGGAATAGTCTTTGCCACTGGGAGTTAGAGAATTTAAAAACAAAGCAAAATCTGAATAAGATACAAGAGAACATGATTTATATGGGTCACCTATTTCTTAATATAATGACAATAAAAATTGTTAGTACTGTGTAATGTTGACCACGTGCCAATTACTGTTCTGACTTTCACATATTTTAAGTCAATTAATCTTCATAACATGAGGAGTAGATACTGTTATTACCTCATATAGTTGAGGAAACTGAGGTTCATAGAAATTAAAGAATTTGCCCAAGATCACACAAATAGGAAGTGTAGCAGCAAGATTGGAGTCCAAGTATTCTGATTATAAAATCTTTGCACTTATAAATGGCATTGTTAAATAATAATAACTAACAGCAGTTACTAACATGTAGCACTTACTGTGTACCAGGAACTGTTGTAGGAGTTTTACATATATGAACACATTTAATTCTCATAAAACCCTTTTAGGAAAGGGCTACTATCTCATTTTAAGATGAGGAAACTGAGGCACAGAGAAGTTAAATAACTTTCTCAAGTTCACGAAACAATAAGAGGTAGAACGTAGGCAGTCTGTGGCCAGATTTAATTGTTAATTATTTTGATTATAACTATTAATTATAATAGTTAACCATTATCAATTATTCTGCAGTAATTTTTTAATGATTAATTTTCTTAAATGATATGTATATCATTAAGTTTCTAATTTATACCTTTAAAGTGTATAAAAATTTTTAAGAATTCATTATAGTTTATCTTTTCTACCCAGGAAATAAAGATAACATCATTTTAAAAGAAGAAAAAGAGATTAACAACAAAGGTTAAAAAGAGTAGCATCAACATAATTAAGCCAACAGACTTCATAATTATGATCAAACCAATTGTTCCTGACTAAAGATACTCAATTAAGAAAAGCACTAGAGTACAGCATGGCAATGGGTATTTGTAGGAAGTTCTCACTTAAAAGGTGATGGAGTCAGTAGAATAGTACTAAAAGTTACTCCCTTTTTTGCATGGACAAGTAGTGATATAAGAGTATGGAAGAAGTAGGGGACAGATTGTGCATTCTCCTTGCTATGCTGAGGGCTTTATGCTGAAAGCTATGGGAAGCCCATCAGTGTTTATAAATGGGAAAGTGATGTGCTCACATAGATTTCTTAGTGACATCATTTTGACAGAAGCATAGAGGATAGGAAAGAGAAGGGCCTGTAACAATAGAAGTTATAAAATTATTATCGTATTCCTGAAAAGAGATGATGGTGGTTAGAATTAACACAGTGGTAGGGAAGTTAGAGAAGTTACGATAAGAGGTATATATGAGTTCTAAATGACGTGGATATATAGAAACAAATTTATTTAAAGGAATCGGCTCCTATGATTATAGAAGCTGGCAAACCCAAAACCTGAAGAGTAGGGTATCAGGATGGGCCCAGGGAAGAGCTGGTGTTGTAGTTCAAGTATGAATGAACTTGGCTTGTAGAATTCCTTCTTACTCAGGGGAGGTCAGTCTTTTGATATATTCATGCCTTCAACTGATTGGATGAGGCCCACCCTCATTATGGAGAACAATCTGCTTTACTCAAAATCCACTGGTTTACGTATTAATCTTATCCAAAAACACCCTCACAAAAACATCCAGAATAACTTTTGAATAAGTATCTAGGCACTGTGGCCCAACCAAGTTGACACATAAAATTAACCATTTCCAGAGGAGTATTAAATGGTAGAACTGAACGACCCTGATGATTGTTTTGCTGTGGGAATTGAGGAAAGGAGGCATTATGAGAGGTGATACCCTTCACAAAGACAAACAATTAAGGAATAGAGCAGATTTCATCAGGAAGGTTATAATGATTAGTGTTATTTTGAACGTTTCATTTTCAGACCTTTTGGAAAGTTGGGAAATGTCTAAGTAGCCATTGTATATCATATGCATTTGAAACTCAGGAAGGAGATTTGGACTAGACAAACAGACTTGAGAATCGTAGGTTTTTGATGATTAAATTTAGGGTATATTAGTTTGCTAAGGCTTCTGTAAAAAAGTACCAAAAACTTGGTAGCTTAGAACAATATAAATTTATTGTTTCACAGTTCTAGAGAACAGAATTCTGAAATCAATGTGTAGGAAGGGCCACGATCTTCCTGAAGATGCTAGGGAGAGATTTGTTCTATCCTCTATCCTAGCTTCTGATAGTTCCTTGGTTTGTAGCAACATAACTTCAATCTTCACATGCCATTCTCCCTGTGTACATGTCTGTCTCTTCACATGATGTTCTTTTTATTAGGACACCACTCATATTGGATTAGGAGTCCAACCTACTACAGTATGACCTCACCCTAATTAATTAGATAATTCAACCCATAACATATGAGTTCAAATGAGATCACTAAGGTAAAGTATATACATCAGAGGTTCCGAAAGTATGTGGTCTCAGAGCCCACTTATATTTTTAAAAAATTATTGTGGATCCCAATGCAATTGTGTTCATTGCAGAATCTGACAATTTTGCTTATTTGCATAATATATACTGATGTTTACTATCCTAGAATTAAAGCAGACATAATAAATAAAATTATAGAAATCATTTTAATTTTTTATTTACTAGTTCAATTAAAATAACAAAGCAAACCTATTACATGCTAAATAACATCTTTTTATAAAAAGTAGCTTTACATTCTAACCTCCTGGCCCCAAAAATAAATTAATAAGAAGAGAAAATTTAGTGATTGTAAATCTCTTCCAAATCTGGCTTAATAAAAGACAGCTTGATTCTCATACCTGCTTTTACATTCAATTAAGTGCAATAGCATTTGTTATGTAGCTTCTGGAGAACACTATAAACTCATGAAGGAATGCGAGAGAAAAAGGCAAAAAAGTATCACTATTCTTATGGGTATAGCATTTACCTTGCATATCTGAAGTGATCTCAGAGGCCCCTACAAGTTCCTAGACCACACTTTGAAAATCTCTGGGGTGAATAATGAAAAGAGCAAACAATCAAGACAGAGTCTATTGAGTTTTGTGGCAAGAACATAATCTTGCCCCCCAATGCATTGCACCCTTCCCTTTCCCAAAGGACTTAATATTTCACTATTTCCCTAAAAATATACCTGAAATAGAAAAAAAGAAGGGAAGAAAGGACCTATTTTGATTGTCTCTAGTATATATTTTCATTTCCCAAGATTTGGTCAATTATCTTTTCAAATATCATTAAAGCCACAGTATGAAGAAAAAAAAAGCCATAGTATGAAGATCCAAATGAGTTTTTATGCAAATACTTAGCTGAGTGATGTGAATATGAAAGACACTTTAAAATAGGATTTATCTTATGTGCATTGTTACCGTATCTCTATTTAGAGATCAAAGAGTAAACTTTACCATTAGATTCTTGATTTTTGGCCCATATGTTGCAAATACTTTGTTATCATTATTATTACTATTACTGTAGTATTATTTTACACTTAAAAATATATGTGTATCAGTACTTATAAATATGTTTCAGAAAGAGATTCTTCCATTGGAATTGTGTAGCCTTAAGAAGATGTGAGGAAGAATAACACAGTTGGGTAGTTGAGGGTCAAGATGGAACTCAGTGTCAGTTTCTCAGAGAGTGTCTTATAAAAGATGCTATTGTTAACTGAGTGGAAATCAATTGCAGACACTTTGAGGGCCTTGGAGAAGCATGACCAGGCTACATAAAATATGAATCCATGGGTGACATGAGAATGAGGTGCAATCAGAAAGTGACTTAGAGAACTTAATATGTGTCTAATTAGAATAGTGTTATCCACTGTCCAGTAAAGGAATTATATTCATCCTTTCCACTGAGAAGTGATGTCAAACATTTGACTGCCATTGTAGAATATGTATTATATAGACCATAGAGGTATTTCGTGCATGTGTGATTGGAGATACATACCATTACAACCAGAGGACCCTACCTATAACAATAGTAGTTAAGTAAAGAGTCCCTTGGGTAAAGAAAGTCAGTTGAAAATTTCTAGCAACTTTAAAAATACATATACTCTTTCTGTATAGTTTCTATTTCATACCAACTTAGCAAAATTGCAAACCCCTCCCTTTTAGAAAATATCTTGTGATCCCATATAGCTAATAAGTAACAATAGTAAGATATATTTATCTGACATGCAAAATTATATGTATTCATCCCAAAAAAATATTTTAGAAATTAATTATTCAGGAGAATAAAAGGATAAAGCAAACATGAAAGATTATTTATGTTATCCAAATGTATTCATCTGAACTCAGAATTAAGTGAACATATCACAGAAAACAAGCAGCCAGAGAATTACATCTTTCATGTCAAATCCATTAAAAAATACCATGTTTTAAGCCTCCATTTTGAGAGAAGTGGAGATCAGAAGGCAAAAGCCATGATAAGAATCAGTACTTTTTTAATTGTAAAGGAGAAAAAAGGCATTGGTTATATGTTAAAGAGAGTCATTTTGTAAACATAAAATTAAAATGAAAAAGTTCTTGAAGTCTGAGAATTTAAAAGAGCTAGAAGATCAGTTCTAGATCTGCCACCTTCTAGATTTATGACCTTGTTCTTTTCCTTCATCTCTTCATGCCTCAATCACCTCATCTATAAATGTAAGATAATGACACTTACCTCCTCTCATTAAAATTAAATGAGGTAATTAAGCACGGGGCCTAGAACGTACTTGTCATTGCTGCTGCTGAGAGTCATTTTGTGTTCATTGCAGAATCTGACAAAAATTCAAGATACAGTCCCCATCCTTAAGACTTTTGTCAGAGAATTTTACAATTTTGTTGGAGAAATGTGTAACAGAGGAAAATATGTTTTTCCCACTCCCCATCTGAGGTTATTTGGCTGGGACCCTGTAAATTAGACTGACTAAAAATAGATTAACCAAAGAAAAATAGATTTATTAAAGTAGGGTACAATTAATGTGGCATATATGTGAGAGCACTCAGTGATATGGTACTCAAAGGACTGGTTAAAACTTGGGCTTATAGGGATCCCTGGGTGGCTCAGTGGTTTGGCGCCTGCCTTTGGCCCAGGGCGCGATCCTGGAGTCCCGGGATCGAGTCCCACGTCAGGCTCCCGGCATGGAGCCTGCTTCTCCCTCCTCCTGTGTCTCTGCCTCTTTCTCTCTCTCTATCACAAATAGAAATAAATAAATAAATCTTAAAAAAAAAAATCTTGGGCTTATATAGCATCGTAAAAGAATAATCAAGTTTTAGAAATTTATAGGTAAGGCAAAGAAAAAGGACTAAATTTCTAGGTCAGCAAATTATAAGAAGGTAAATATATGGAGCAACTAATGGAAGATAAGGGCCAGTTAATAAAGTTGGGCATTCTGCTATTTCTGGACTGATAGGGGTCTATTTAGAATTGTCTCTGATGAATCGCTTATGTTCTTCTTGGTAAAGACAGGAAGATGGACATTTTACAAAGTTATGTCCTGCTTTTAGGAAAGTAGGGGGAAGACAGCTTTTCTTCTTATCTGCTTTTTCTTAGTTGCCTTCAGCTCAAAGTAATCCTTATGCCAAAGTGATATATTTTGGAGTGACACATTCTGCTACCCTTCAGATAAAATAAAGCTGAACCAGCAAATGATGTACTAATATATAAAAGAGATTATTTGGAAATATCTAAAAGGGGAATTCAGTGAAGTCTAGTAAAATGACATAAGGTTTTGCAGAAAAGACTAAGTATAGTCTCAATGTCTCGGTTGAACTTGATGCTAAAGGATGGGTAATACCTGGCTAAACAGAGGCAAAACTATTCAAGTAAATGGAAATAACATCAGCAGTAATGCATGTCAGCATACAAGGGAGCAGGCCTCATGTATGATATGTTCAATGGCCCACAGGAAAGTACATCAAAATTATTAAGACGATATATCCTATCTTCAAGGCCCAGGTCCACAAATGACTAGCCATATAATCTCTGACAAAGTATTTCATCTCTGTGCCTTAATTTCCTAATCTATAAAAATGGAATAATAGTATCTTCCTTGTTATTATGAGGGCTAAATGAGGGAACCCACAGAGACTAGTGTTACTTCTACTCTATTAGTCTATCAATTATATGTTGATACCTTTGGTCTCTGATAATTAGTTCAATGTTTACTAAATATTTTCTGACATTCCCATTGTCCTTGTTGTCATTGGCAGAGAAGGATTTGAATTGGAAAACTGTTAGAGATGCAACTGGGTGGCTCAGTGGATGAGCTCTGCCTTTGGCTTAGGATGTGATCCCTGGGGTCCTGGGATTGAGTCCTGCATTGGACTCCCCGCAGTGAGCCTGCTTCTCCCTCTGCCTAGATCTCTACCTTGCTCTGTGTCTCTCATGAATAAAAAAATAAATAAATCTTTAAAAGAAAAAAAAAAAAGAAAACTGTTGGAAAGATGGGAAGACTGTTGGAAAGACTGTGAAAAACTTTTCAAGTCAGGCAGGGAAGTTGTGGTATGATGGGGTAGGAGAGCCAAGGTGATTATAAGAATTTGTTCAGGGACGGATGCCTGGGTGGCTCAGTGGTTGAATGCCTGCCTTTGATTCAGGGTGTGATCTCACAGTCCAGGGATCAAGTCCCACATCGAGCTCCCTGCATGGAGCCTGCTTCTCCCTTTGCCCATGTCTCTGCCTCTCTCTGTGTGTCTCTCATGAATAAATAAATAAAAATCTTTAAAAAAAAAAAAAAAAGAATTTGTTCAGGGAAAACTGAGGTGTAGTAAGCCAGAAGCACAAGAAAGAAGAGGTGAGTACAAGGTGGATGCAACTAGAAAGGAATAGTGAAAGATGGGGGGGAAAAATAGTTACCTCCAATCTGTTTCTATTTTCAAAGACAGAATTTAAACTTGTGGCAGTTTAAAAAGGTGGTAAAAAAATAAATAAATAAAAAAAATAAAAAATAAAAAGGTGGTAAAAGGGAGGAAAAGTTCCATAAAAGAGATGGAGAAAAAAGGCAGTGGGAGTTACAATGGATTGAATTTTTAAAAAATTTTTTTAAGATCAGCACAGTTTTACCAATATATAATTATGTATTGATTTTTTGATGTATTAGGTTATTTTATTCATCCAACCAACATTTACTGCATCATTTCCCAAATAATTATAAAAAGCATGCACAGTAATACACCATTTACTTAAATGTAAAATTTAGAAAGCTAATTTAAATGCAGCAAAAATATGCTAAATCAATAAATGTACTCTAAAATGTGTAATAGTATGTAAATCATGCAAAGTTCTTGATATAATCTATGATCTACAACTTTTGATTATATTAGTATAGATGATAAATAACTTAGGCACCACTAAAATAAATTAAATAATTCTGTAGGTAAAGCAAGAAAGCCTACCCAATATCTGTAATATTTGTGAATAAATCTCCTTTTCATGTTTATGGAAGTCAGCAAATTAATTGCAAGGATGTAAAGGAAGTGATAAAACGGAATGCGTTTTAAAAGGGTGTTTTGAAATTGGAAACCCCAAGTATGTTTCTTATGTAAATATTATTTAATCAGGAACTATTTTGTGCCTTTTTATGTAAGATTATAGGGAAATTAGAATTGCCTGTTTACTTCTAGTATGATGATAAAGAATGAGCTACTTTAGTCAGATTTGATGATAAATCATTCTTCTGAGAGTGAATTAGAAAAACTTAGCCAATAGACCTAAACATTTAAATTCCATTACTAGTGGTGGGTAGCAATTTTGTTTATCTGTGTTCCAAGTTTTAAAACAATTACATCTTATAAGTAAATGAATTCATTGCGCATTACATTTTGATCTGAAAAGGTAAAAACTGTTTCCTAATGTCATACCCCAGACATTAAATTACAGTACATAAAATTATAGATTAAGATACCCGTAAATGGGACACCTGGGTGGCTCAGTGGTTGAGCAGCTGCCTTCAGCTCAGGGCATGATCCCTGGGTCTGGGATCAAGTCCCGCATCAGGCTCCCTGCGGGGAGCCTGCTTCTCCCTCTGCCTATGCCTCTGCCTCTCTCTCTCTGTGTCTCTCATGAATAAATAAATAAAATCTTAAAGAAAGTTTTAAAAAAGATACCCATAAATAACAGAATTGAAGCCAGTAGTATTAAAACACTCACAATAATATAAATTACCGGGCAGCCCAGGTGGCTCAGTGGTTTAGCACCGCCTTCAGCCCAGGGCCTGATCCTGGAGACCTGGGATCGAGTCCCGCGTTGGGCTCCCTGCATGGAGCCTGCTTCTCCCTCTGCATGTGTCTCTGCCTCGCTCTCTCTCTCTCTCTCTCTTTCTCGTCTCTCATGAATAAATAAATAAAATCTTTAAAAATATATATATAAATTACTAAGAAAATATAGGTACCATCATTCTGGCATATTCTACAAATGCTAATGAACAGCTCATAAATGACAATGCAGGGCTAAAGAAGTGAGTATACCTGGTGGACTTAGAAAAGAATGGAGGAAAAAGGGTATCTGACTGATATTCTGTTCATTTAAATCGTCTTGTTCTCTACTTTAGCAAATATTTCAAGAAATTTATGTTTTTTCAAAATCAGAACTCATTCTTTTTGTCCTCTAAGTTTGTTCTCTCAGTGGAAATTTGTAGGACTTTTTCACAAATAAAAATATTTAGTAAAGCTTTGCCTAGGTCTTTAGAGCTTTTAGCAAACCAGTTACTTAGTATACATTTGGAACTTGGTTATTCTAATGAAATATCTTTAGGTCCAATTTAGGCAACATTATGCCCTATTGCTGCCATTCATTCAATAAATGTTTCTTGAACTTGTAAGTTTAGGTACTGGGTTAAGTCATCAAGGTGCAAGAGGAGCTCCCACAGTAGCAGCCATCCAGTGATAAATTACACCCTGCTGTGTGAGTCTGCTGACCCCCAAAGACATGTTATCTGAGACAGATCTTCCATTGAGTTAGCCTGCAAATGAAATGAGTCTAACCGTTTTTCCTTTGGAGCCACACAAACCTGAGTTCAGATTCAGTATTACTCTGCCCTCTATACAGTGTAACTTTGGCAATTCACCTAACCTCTCTGGTCCTCAGCTTTCTTGTCAATAAAAATGAGAAAAATAATAGCATCTTTCTCCTAGAATTTTCATAAGAACTAAATGAGAGAATACATGTCAATATTTTAGCACTTGCCTGGCACATGGTTAGCACTTAATAAGTATTGTTTTCCCATTCATAATAATAGTTATTTTAGTGAGCATATTAAAGAAAACTATCAATGGCAGTAATCACTACAATAAAATTTTGGCTGTCTAGAATGCCTATGGGAAGAGGCCTTTTGATTAATCTGATTTTGTAATTATACTGAAAGCCATTTGTATGTCAGTTTTTATCAATTGTAATCTTTCTAAACTCTATCAGTCCACAATTCTCCTCTTATCTACTCAACTACCTCACTTCTCCCACTGTTTTTGGCTTTACATTTTACACAGGCGAAAATTTGTAGAATATAGTGCTTATACATAATTTTGTCCATATAGCTTTCATACAGTATGTAAATTCCTGATAGACCTTCAGGACTTTGTTGTTGTCTCTGGGCCATTATTCAGAGCAGCAGTGAGTATGCACACAGGTGTCAGAGAGTGGGTTTAGTACTAAACCCAAAATACACTTTAGATAAATCAAACTTCTAGTTTTTCCCTGTAGCCTATTTTAGCCACTTATCACTAGTAATTTTTTTTTCTGAGCTCATACTGAAATAATTACATTTCTGACATCAGTCCACTGAAAATAAGTGTTAAACACTCATTCTTTCTGCCTTATCAGTAAAACAAATCACATCTACTAAAAATATTCTTTTAAATAGGAGATAAAAATAAATATGTGAAAAAAGATAGGTAATATACTTTAGATCTCATTAAAAGTTCTTACATTCTAAATGCAGAAACTCAGATTTGCAAAAACCATAAGAGTTGTATTCAGTATGTTGAACATTTAACAAGATGTCATCAGTTCTTATCTAGAAGATGAGCAATGTTGGCAGTTACAAATTTGGCTTTCTTTACAGTATGTGCTTATTGCCATGCATGCAAGTGGGTGAAAACAATCACATTAACTACATAAGAAATGACCACAACACATTGTAGGTGGCCTAATCATTTATTAGAAATACACTTTGGTTCCATATTTTAATATTCTATTTCTTAATAAAGCGTGGAGTAAATAAGACCTGTTACCAACATTGCAGTTAATTTGGCTCTATTCTCATTCAGAGGAATTAGGCTTATGTCAGTAATTGCACCTAACAGATTCATAGAACCAACAAACTGCACTGAACCCAACTGAGTCTCTAACAATTTTTTTAAAAATTTTATTTGTTCTACCCACATTGAATCCCTGATGCCCCAGGCTGCTTCAAACTCAGGAAAGAATCTATTGTCACACTACACGTACAAAAGGATTATTATGGTCATTTCAGTCATTTTTAATTTAATGCTACAGGTATTTATTGAGTGCCCTCAGAGTGCTGAGCAAGAGTGATGCACCCTAATCATAGTATTGTTTTCTGATAACTCATCTCTATTAACCCACTATGGGGTCACTGTCAGCCTTTTTCCTCCGTGTGTGTGTGCCTCTCCTGTAAGAAATAATGTCCCTTACTGCATATTTAGGTATGTGTGTATATGTATCCATGCACACAGGACCATGTGTAACATATAACATATATTTCATTTTTTACATATTTTTATATATGAAAACTTCCATCATATTTTCTTTATGTCTGGTAAGTGCTCTGTCCTCAATCACTCCCTCCACACATGAACAATAAGTATATACCTTGACTAATTCGTGGGAAAAATGGGGGGAAAAAACACATCTTAGTTTAAGAAAATAGTTATGTCTTTCTTATAATAATATTAGAAAAATATCAAAACCTAAACTTAGAATACCTGATTGTCATCTAAATCATCTGTTTCATAGTAGATCATAAAATGATGGTATGATTCCTTTGAGAGGCAAAAGATGATTATCCTTTTAAATGTGCAGTTGCTATGGATAACATAAAACTTTTGTTTGAATCAGCATTAGAATCTACTTTAAATGTACATTATGTATTAAAAAAATACTTCTCTTTATCAGAGGAAATATTTTGTAACTCCTGAATTTGATTTAGCCTTTTCTATTTGCCAAGCCCTGGACAGGGTGGTCTAGGAATTACTTGGAGTATTGCTAAACAGGATGAATGGATATAGGTCTAGGGAGCTGGAGGCACAGCCCTGCTGATAGAAGGACAGGGTCCCAGGGGTCCTTCTTACACATGTATGGTTCTGTCATAGAAGAATCATATTCTCAGAGTCTGCTGAGTTAGGCTATGCTGTAATATAGTTATAATACAGTGTCTTATTTGGGTTTTTAGTTTCTCAGCTTTATAAAATAACCCTCACCACAATTTTTAGGCTAATAATTTTATGCAGTTGAGTGTTCAAAGTAGAAGAACGTTTTAAAATTCCCTGTTTATCTCCTTATTATCTACACATTCCTGATTTGAGTTGTTACCTCCTCTGATTTTCTGGAACAGTATTTCTATGAAAGGAAAACGTGTTCCCTGTAGTCCTCTTTTGTAGAAAACCCTTTGCACTTGCTTTCTTTTGCCAAGTGAACCTTTTTTGAAAAAGCATCAGTAGAGACAGCTTACCTAGCCTTTGCTAGACAGGAGTAGCTATAGGTGCATTTAAACAATCCAACTTGAAAAGAGGATTTCTCTCTTTTTATTAAAAAACAATTGAAAATGAAAGATATGTGTCTCAGGACAGAGTGCTTAACTGACCTTGCTCTACTGAACTTCAGTATGGTATATGAAACTACCTCCCTGTGTCCTCCCCAGTATTTTTTTCCTCCCTCCCCCACCAATGTTTAAAAAAGATGCTTTGCTTGTTAGAAGCACCTGGTTCTGAGTTCGAACTCTATCTGGCATAATTGGAATCCATTATGTTGTTAGCTCTTGTTATACTGTTTGCATCTCTTATTCTTCACTCAGTGCAGTTTTGTTCTAAGGGCCATTTGATCATATTTTTAGAGGAGATGGAGATCAACCTATAGAGATGGACTATGGCTACATTAAGCTTTAAGTGTAACTATGTTCCATCTCCCACAATACATAAGGCCTTTTTTTTTTTTTTTTAATAATCTAGCGTAAGCTCCTGTGGCTCAAGCAAGTTGAAAACCCTGACAAGTAATTGACAGCCCCCCCACCCAAGTACTTCTCTCCTCACTGGGAGATAGGGGGATATTGGTGAAGGGTTGGCAGTGCAGTTCCTAGCCTATCCTCTTTCATACCCTCTCTCATTTTAAACTGCAGGGGAACAAAGTAAACATCTTTATAAGGAAACCTCTGGGTTCTTACTTTTGAAACCATACATAATTTTTTTAAATTTCTTTTTATTGGAGTTCAATTTGCCAACATATAGTATAACACCCAGCGCTCATCCCGTCAAGTGCCCCCCCTCAGTGCCCGTCCCCCAGTCACCCCATCCCCCCCACTCACCTCCCCTTCTACTACCCCTTGTTCATTTCCCAGAGTTAGGAGTCTCTCATGTTCTGTCACCCTCTCTGATATTTCCCACTCATTTTCTCTCCTTTATTCCTTTTCACTATGTTTTATATTCCCCAAATGAATGAGACCATATAATGTTTGTCCTTCTCTGATTGACTTATTTCACTCAGCATAATACCCTCCAGTTCCATCCACGTCGAAGCAAATGAAACCATACATAATTGTAACCTTGGGAGAACATATTGTTTGTCCAGGACTTGAGTAGTTAACACTTCTTTTGAAGAATGTGGTCCTTTATTATTTTTTTTAAAGATTTTATTTATTCAAGAGAGACAGAGAGAGGCAAAGGGAGAAGCAGGTTCCATGCAGGAAGCCCTATACGGGACTCAATTCCAGGACCCGCTCTGGGCCGAAAGGCAGGCGCTCAACCTCTGAGCCACCCAGGCATCCCAAATGTGGTCCTTTAAAGACAAAGTAACTAGGGACTAACTAGAGCTTACATATCAAAGTAAAACCACAAATTTGTGTTCTTGAGGTGTCATCACATTTACTGAGACAGTAGTATGTCTTAAAGAAAAACTAAAAAAAAAAAAAAAAAAAAAAAAAAAACTATTATTTAAATGGAAAATGGGGCCATTTGCCATGTTTTGTTTTTGTTTTTGTTTTTGTTTTTGTTTTTGTTTTGTTTGCTTGCTTGTTTTAGAGGCAGAGGATAAGGAGCTTGTCTCACAAGAATGGTAGGCAAGGGAAACCTTCATGTGGAAGTCAGCATCTTTAAATCTCCGGTACTCAAGAAATACCAAGTTTCAGTTCACAAAATAGAAGTCCTTTGTTATAAGCGTCTCTCTCCTTTCTCTCTCTGCCTGTAGGCAGTTTCTGAAACCAGTTTTTAATTCCCATGTAATGCTTTTATATGACATTTATCCACAAACCTATTTTGATTTTTTAAATTAATGATGACTTTTTACCATTCTGCTGTACCTCTCTCCCCTTCTTTGGAATTGTACTATCTCACTCTTACTGACACATTGCTTTCCTGGTGGGTGACCTCAGATTTGCAAGCAATTTGACATGTAAATAAGGTGGTGAGAACTACCTCAGCAATTCAGTTTCTATTTGAAAGGAATTAATCAGTGTTTTTATGTTTTCTTATATTTTCCTCTACATTGTGTTTTCACAATTATTTTAGGCACAATGGGAGGGCCTCTTTTCTCTTTCACTCCACTTCAAAAAAAAAAAATTGGTTGATTCAAAGTCTTCATGGAAATTTAAAACTCCATGTTTTATAATAGGCTTCTCCTACAGTATGTGTTTTTGTACAACAGAATGTGCCATTCAGCAATAGCTAGTAACTATCATTTTTCAAGGAGCATATCAGGAATATAGATGCTTTGATCAGCATGTTTTTATTTTCACTGATATTAAAGTAATGTTTATCTAGGAGGAGTTATAAGAAATAGTGCATAAAACTTTGACCTTAATTCTTAACTTTGTAGACATTATATATTCATAGGCGTTTTGTGTGCTTTGACAGGTGTGGAAATATAAAACTCTACCTCAATGTGCTAACAAGTAAATATGGATATGGTTTTACCGGATGGACTCATTAGCAAATATACCTTTTAAATATAGCTCCCACTCCTACTGCCCCCCAACCCCATTCGTATTGCTAATTGGCAGGCTAATGTACTGCCATCAGGCAGCTTGAGTTTCTTCATCTGAAAGAACATTGCAGCTCTTTTTTGATACCCAGTGGCACTTTGGCAGGTGCCTCAGGAACCATACTGTGGTGGGCAGTTTCAGATTCTTGGACTCATATTCTTTGCATTCTCTGAGGGAAGTGGTTCTCAAAGTGTAATCTCTGGATCAGCAGCTTCAGCATAATCCAGTATTTGTTAGAAATGCAAATTTTCTGGCCTCACCCCAGACCTACTGAATAAGAAATTGGGTGGGGATAGCAATCCATGTTATGACAAACTGTGGGGGTGATACACACTAACATCTGAGAACCCCAGAGTCCAATAACTATACTCATCTTATTTTACAGATGTGACATCTGAGACATAAACAGCACTTGATCAAGGTCATAAAGCTAGTTTAATGTAAATGGGAGAGCCTGGAGTAGAGCCTGCCTCAGCCCACTGATCTTTGTACTATACTATTCCATACTGCTAGAGCTTAAAGTTGTTTTTAATTATTTAGATTTAGTTATGACAGATTATTATACATGAAAAAATGAGAGGCTTATCTTCCAAGCTTTGCATTCCTATAATTTTTAAAACTACTGTTAGTGAGAGGATCAATCAGAATCAAGTAGTTTTCAGTGACAAGGTGGGAAGATATACTTGGCATTGGAAATTTACAGGGAACTCAGCAGAGTCTTTGTGTTGTCTAATATGGCTTTGATGGATGGATATCATGTTTTTCAAACTACAACATACCAAAATGAACTCAAACAACTGACTTGTGAAGAATGATCATTTGTGTTTTGTATGTGTGGTTTGTAAAATGAACTGCCAAATAATTTCTTAAGTAATAATGTCCCTGTTATATTAAAATAGAGTTCCTTAGTTGTGGGGATGAAATACATAATGGATTGTATAGCTTCTTAAGAACACATCTATTGAAGGGACACCTGGGTGGCTCAACAGTGGAACATCTGCCTTTAGCTCAGGGCCCACATGGGGCTTCCTACAAGGAGCCTGCTTCTCCCTCTGCGTGTATCTCTGCCTCTCTGTCTCTCGTGAATAAATAAATAAAATATTTGTTTAAAAAAAGAACAACACATCAATTGAAGAGTAAGAATCCCTATATTAGTTATTAGGTGAGTATTAGTATACTTGTTCTTTAATTATCCTTATTTTGTTTACACTAGTTGGATGTTCTTGGATGTGCTTCAGATAGCAAATAAGCATGTCCCTATATTTTGCCTAAGTGATGCAATTAATGAAAGGGGCAAAATCTGCACCCCTTTGTTCATGAAACAAAATGAACATTTTGACTTGAATAAAACTGAGACTTTTAGCAAGAACTTATGTCTAAAATCTATATCTTCCTGCAAGTGACCTCTTATTTATTTCAAAATATCTGTCTTTTCTCATCAATTCCAGCATGAACTCTGTAGCAAATAAAAAAGGGAACTTTTCTCATGAGAACTTCTGTCAAGAAACAATCTTCTTGGCTCTCTTCTCATATATTAAGAAACAGTTCTCATCTTTCTTAAAGTAGGTTTGGACATTTTTCTCTGATGAATACTTTACATACTCTGAGCAAACAGCTTTAAATTTCTTACATGTTTTGCCAAAGAGATTCCTACTTCTTTTTTAATCCCCAGTGGCTTACGGTATCATATCTACAGATAATTTATACTATGTTTTCTGTAAGCAATGTAATAAGGCTTATAGTAATTCATTCTGTAGCAGTATTTCTGGGTCTGTTTGCACTTGATGCTAAGTTCACTTCGAGTAATATCAATCCTTTCAATGTCTTTTCTCTGATTTGGTTTCCATAAAACATCAGGATGCTCTCTAGATTATCTGGGCCATTTCCCTGCCTCAAGGTGTGCTTGTATGTAACTCTATAAGACAAACAGTTAGACAGCATGTTTCTAAATGTCGCAAGAGAAGGAAAGTGCAATAGTACCAATAATCCTTATATAGTGAGAGAGATCCAGGGACATACCATCTATACTTATAATCCTCACAAATTCCACTTTTCTTGAGTGCAGTTATGATTCTCTTATTTTTATTGAAATTACTTGACATGTCTTATTCCTTTACTTCAGACAAAGTATTTTATTTCTAAACCTAACCTTAAATTATATTCTTATTGAGAAAATAGAAAGCATATTTCTAACCAGTATATTCTACCATGTAATCACATTTGACAAATTGTCAGCCCTTATTGATATATAGGTCTATCTTGGTTAACGATTATTATTGGATATGTTTCTCTTTTTTAATGAAAACCTATTATTCATTTTTTCTTAAAAGTTCAATGATTTATGTATTCCAGTTGCTTTTAATGATGGATTTATTCATTTTAGAGAGAGAGAGACAGGGGAGGGGCATAGGGAGAGGGTGAGAGAGTCTCAAACAGACTCCATGCTGAGCATGCACCCTAACATAGGGCTCCATCTCACGACCCTGAGATCATGACCTGAGCCAAAACCAAGACTCAGATACTCAACCAACTGAGCCACCCAGGTACCCCTCAGATGCTCTTTAGTATTCAATATAGTCACAGCATGCTCAGGGTTATGTCACTGGTCCATTGGATCTCATATTTGTTAAAATGATATTATTTACCATATGTTTGTGTCATATTGGACATGTTAGGAGAAAAAATTGAATTTTAATGTGAAAGGTCCTTTTTTAGCAAAAGGAAAAATGCATTCTCTGACACTAATAAAAGTCATGCTGGCATTCTCTTACAAGAAACTCACTAAAATGACAAAGAACATGAAAAATGTATTAAAATGTTTGATTGAACTAAGATGGTTGATTTGCTTCACTATCTGATAAATTATAATGAACAAAAATAAAATTATAAGTAATAAGAGAAGTAAATGTGGCAGACATATTGGTATTCTAGGTAATAGTGAAGCAAATGTCATTATTTCATGTGCTTACAATAGAGAAAAATAAATTTGACTTTTTTTGCAAATATTGCTGAATTTTCTTGTGAAAAATACTATAATGAGTGGATTTATTTATTCAGTTCTTTGTGAGTTACTGGCTATATCAAGGTTTTGGAAAAACAAACATGTATTCTCTATCTCTAAGTATGTTAACTAATCTATAAAGGCTTGACATTCATTAATGCTTGCTGAGGGAAAAAATGAGTTTTAGAGATTGTGTTTTGCTCAGTACTGCATAACTTACTTTCACAAGCCTTACTTAAGCTTTGATTCCTAAATCTCTCCCCAGTGAAATCATACCTCAAAGATGTTTCATTAAAATGACAAGATAAGCTGCCTTGTATCCCTGTGCTGGAGTGGGGGCAAGGGAAAGAGTTCTAGGAGATTTTACACAACCATTCCTAAGCTTTAGGGAAAAAAGCAGAAATCATTGACTTCAGTGAAAAATCGGCAACATCTCTATCATGAAGATAATAGCCGAAACGATGGGCTCACTGTGCGCATAGCTCTGGCTTGTCTTGATCTTGTATTGATGACTCATACAAAGTTAGAACATGGAGGATGGAGTTATGGAATGTAGAAACTACTAGAAAGATTGTGTCTTTGAAGTTATGCATTTTAGGAAATACTTTTAAATGCATTGTTTTCATTGTTACAGCCTTTTGTATTGTGCAGTCTTTCACCTTTGTCTACCCTTCTTATATATATATTTTTAAGATTCATTTATTTATTGAGAGAGAGAGACAGGCAGAGACACAGGCAGAGGGAGAAGCAGGCTCCATGCAGGAAGCCTGATGGGGGACTCGATACCGGGTCTCCAGGATCACACCCCGGGCTGCAGGAGGCGCCAAACAGGTGCGCCACCGGGGCTGCCCCCTTCTTCTATTTTGAAATATTTTTTTAGAGAAATGGTAATTGTTCAAATGGCTTCATTACATACCTAAATGTTAGTTTGAACCATGTGAAATTGTTGCTGTTTGGTCACTTTTTTGCCTATAAAAGTGGCAATCTCACATGGTTCAATCTAATAAAAATTACATAATTCTCAAAACAGAAAGATAATAGCCTACTATTAACCATTTTTAATTGTATATAAAACTCATAATCTATCTTAGTTGATCATTTCCTGGCTAAGTTTGACATTTTAAGAGAATTTTCTAGCAGATCTTTGGCATTAAAAGGTAGAGTTCAAATATGAAAACCTATTCCCTATTTATGCTGGGAAACAGACCTTAATGAAGTCACCTAATCAGTAGCCTGGTCTCCTATGGATGCATTTCTTATGTTTGCATAGTATTTCTTCAGAGAAAATGCAGTGTGTTGGTTAATCTATCATTTTCATTATTATTGTTCCAGGTAAATATGCCCTGGTCATTCTAATGAGATTAAGAGACATTGCTGTATCTTGGGTAGAGCTGGATATTAACAAGGTTTCTTGAGCTACTCAATTCCAAATCACCGCTTAAGTGAGGATTATCAATCCATCTGGCACATGTTGACTCCTCCAGGTTTAACTCTGAGGTAGAAGTGACCTCTTCCTTTCTCTGCTCCCCAGTACAGGGTATGCCTTAAGATAGCTTCCTCTAAACTGGATATACAAATTTCAACAATGAACAGAATTCTCTCAGTGATACTTTTCTTTCTTTGTTGAAGATAGTGTTAATATGAATACTTAGTGACTAAAATAAATAGATTTAAAGCCTCACGAGATAGGTAATTGCTTTAAAGAAATCATGATAAATTTTTCTCCCTTTTCCTAAAGTAGAAATCACAGTTCTGTTGAAAACCCAGGATTCCATATATCATAAAAGCATCAATAGTGTATTCCTTCTAAAGAATGGGGATAAATTCCCCTTATACTAAAAATCGCCAACTGTCACAGAAGTGCTAAGTGAAAAATTGTCCTTATCATTTCTTTGTGGATTGCAATTTTCCCCCATTGACCTAGGCTATAAATAGGAAATAAACAATTGAATGAATCAGATAGTATGCAGATTTTACTGATGAGTTCAAATGAACAAATCATAAAAAGAACCAAATATTGCTTGGTCCTAAATCTTTGCCAAGGAGAGTTTAGTAACCCCCTCACTCTCCCTTCTTTTGACAGATACCACTCTTTAACCACATTTTTGAAGAGTAACAAATATTTGTTTTTGAATATTTTTTTACTTCCTTAAAAGATGGAAAATAATTAAGAATGTTAAAAAATTATTTCTGTTCAGTGGACAGGCAAAATACAGTTTTAATATCATTTCTTTAATAAAATCAGCAGTTATTCCCTTTATAACATCTTTATCCCACATAATCTATCAATATATGGACTATACAAAAACAACTTGATTTTCTAAATGGTAGAAACTTGGATTCTACAAACATTTGAGCCATTCTCATAATATAATGCAAAAAGTAGGCTCTTCTATTAAATTATTGTTCTAAGAGCCAAAAAGCTATAGTATTTTTCTTTCTGTTCTTCAGATATATCACGTATCAAGTAAATAGATTTTAAAAGACTATTTCACTTTTATTCCATTTGACTAGCAAAATTCTTTATTAGCAAAAAGTTCCCTTAATTTTTATAATATATTATATAGAGGAAGAAATACACAATTTACCTATTTGTGGCAGTGCATCTCAAGAGGATGACTTATAGGGTTTTGCACAGTGCTATCTGCTAAGTAGTTATGTGTTGATAACTTGAAAGAGATAGTAAAAATTACATAAGGAGTGTGCTGAGGGTATGATTGAAGCAGTGCTGATTGTGTCTTGAGTGCTGATTGTGCTTTCCACTTTAGAGCCTCCTGTCCCAACAAGAGACATGGATGAAACAAATGTGAAATTGTAAATCTTTCCTAGCTAAACCTAAACAAGAAATTGTCTATTTGCAAGTCTGTCTTTGACCACAACTCTATCCATTTCAATAAAAATGTAACTATTTACAAACCGGAATTACACAACAATAGATAGATAGTGACATAGTTATTTCATAAAATGGTATATGATATAAACCATGGGAGTTTTTGAATTTAAAAAGAAAACTCAAAGAAATGCAGAGGTCAAGTAGACACGTCAACTTAAAATAAAGCACATATGAAGCTAAGCTCCAAGGAATGACATTCTTTAAATGCCAGTATTTTATCTGGTTTCACCAGTTCTTAGCAGGTTATTTAAGCATAGTTATCATCCATGATGACTTTATTTTAAAAGAACCACATAATGCTCAGAAATTGACACAATTATATGTCTGGGATATTGGTGCCTAATTTTGTAATTCTATATCATTTTCTTCTGATTGACTCCCATGTAATTCAATGGCATCCATATTATTTACTCAGTAATCTGTAATTATAGACTTCCTTTAATGAAGCACCCTATGCTTTATTGCCTTGTGTTTTTAGGAGCTCTGTGGGTTTCAATTTTAGAAAATTTGAACTTGGAAGAGCTATTTTTTTTCCCAGATAAACATTATAAAGTAGTGAAGAGGTTAATCACTATTGCCTTGATTGCTTGAAATACCAAAAGACAATACCACTTAATATACAATTACCATATTACTTTTAATATGTCTTCTTTTTAAAAGATTGAATTCAATTAAATGGTAGTAGTAGTATGTTAAATTTACTATGAATATCTGCCTCAGGAAGTTATTTATTTATTTTAAAATTAATTTTTTCTATTGGAGACCAACTTCTTTTTATTTAGTAAAGCAAATAATTAGGTATATCTAAATTTTAATTATTTAACATAGCAGGATATTGTTAATATGTGTTTGTAAAAATTGTCTAAATTACCTGAATTTTGGTCGTTTGTTTCTATAGCATTCAGTGTAGGAATTTGATCCCTTGAGTAGATCTGGTGAGCTTAAATATATTCCCATAATAATCTATCTAAAAGCTCTATCTATTTACTTGAAAGTATAAATCTTTTTGTTAGTCTTTGTCTTTTTTGTTGTTGCTTTTTTTCTTTAGAATTTGCATCAGTCTTTTATTTCTTAAATTTGGTACGTGAGGGAAGACATACAGGTGTGAACATTCAGGGTATGTATGGAATGATAAAGAGAAGTATCATGGGTGGTGTACCAAGTTGGAGGTACCAAAGAAAAAATCTGAACATAATTAATAAGACCATTGGTGTTTAGATTGGATCTGATGAGTGAGTGTTGAATCTTGGAAAAAGGGATAGTGTGATTAGAATTAGAGTTTAGCAATAGGAGAAACTAGAAACAGAGAATTCACCAAGTTGATTCATGTATTATTAGTCTGGGTTAAGGGATGAATATTCGACTTGGAGAAGAAACTCTGATTCTGTGACTTACAGCCTGTAACAAAGTGGTATAGCTTAGTCACTGTTGGAATCTGGAGATGAAGATTTCAAGCCTGGTAAATATTCAAAAATGGGAAAATTGGGATGAGAAGTCACTAGAAGTATAGCTGGGTGGGGAAAAAAATCTGTGGATGATTACATCAGTCTTAGACGTGTTGTCTGAAGTGGTGGGAAATTTTGTAAATAACGTTATTTGGAAGTACCAATGATTTGAACCTATAATGGAAATAAGATTTAACTAGTAGGGATTCGAATTATGGCATCTTCATCATAGAAAGGAATTAAAATCCTTAAAACTGATCACTTTCCACTGTCCAAGACAGAAAGGCCACAGAGTGTGCAGTGACATTTCGATCTGCTTTCTAAATAATTATCTTTCAGCAACTTGTTTCAATTCCATCAGGAAACAGCAGTAAGATTGCTGGACAAACCATTCCAGTTGATTTGAGATAGTATCCAGCCATGCTGAGTCAGACTGGCTCTTTCTTCTAGAGCAGATTATTGAAATCCTCTTTAGAAATTACTGAGGGATTTAGATCAAGGCTTAAAGGTAAATCCTTCCTCTCCCATTTTGAAACATCGATGTAAATTACACTACTGAGTTATGATAATGCAATATCAGAAGTACTTTCTTCAGCTCCTTTTTGAGGCAAGTGGCAATAGGCAACCTCTTAAGCATTGCTAACTCTGTTTTGTGCTATATGATCTTCCCCTACTTTGAGATTGGTCCAGAAATTGATTTTTGACTCAAGTACAACCATCTATAGGCTGGTCTATTTCATAAGAGGTGGCCTGTCATAAATACTCCTCCCAAAATTCTATTCTGTAATGGTTGAATCAGTTTGATTCTTTTTCTTGAGGAGTTTGGACTTAGATACAAAGAAAGAGAATTAGTCCACAACTGGCAGAAGAGAAAATAAAAACAAAGAAGAGTAGATGCACATGGGTAAGTTTGAGTGGACATTAAGGTAATAAAGTAATAATATTAACGGATGACTAGGGCTATTATAGTTGGAGGATTAGTCATAACTGTATCTTGAATGGTGTTTCAGCTCTTCGTGAGACCTGACCATGGAACTGCTGAAGGCTGTTTCCCTATTCCTCTTTATTTCTGCATATATCCTTATACTAAACCCCCACCTTTGGTTCTTGTAAGCCATCTAACATGTTCATCAAGAGGATTATAACAATAGCCAGTTAAATGACAGAAATTCCCTCTTTTCCTATTCCTTTCTCCTTGCTCCACCCACTAACAGATCTAATTACTCCATGAGAGTGGAGTATGGTGGTGAGTGAGTAGGGTAGCAGATTATACTACCATTCTCCCCTTTAGGTACCTGGGCCCAAAAGAGTAACTGGCCATGAAGTAAGGAAACACCTTGAAGCAAATATAACATTACTGTTTAAACTACAATCAGAACATTATGGAATCTTGCCAAAATGTCATTAAGAGACATGAAAGGGAGATTTGACATTGCATGTCTAGGAGCAGTAGTAGAAAAAGCAAAAAACAATTTTATGTGTTTACCTTTACTAAATTGAGACTGCACAATGAACCAGTTGGTTATACGTGCTTTTTTGCAAACTGCTTTTGTTTTTTTAAAAAAGGAAAACTATAAAATACCATCATGTTAAAAAAAACAATATGATATGCTCCTCAATTTGAAAGGAGTAGTTGTAATAACAAATTGGTTTGCAACAATGTGTACTCTCTGACCATTCAAAAATATGTGGTCAAAGAAACACACCCAAATACACAAGATGAAACTCCTTGTACTTTAAAAATAGATAAGCAATAGTTACATTCCTCCACACAAAGTAGAATGAAGTTGTTACTGCCTTTCTGGCTGGAGAGTTGACTCTCTATAGAATCTAATAAGCACAGAAAGAACACCAGATCCAAAAGTTGGGCTAGTAACTGATGAATTGTCAACCTGTTTCCTATACTCCCAGCATCGGTAATTAAGAGTACCTGCTTCCTCATTTACAACAGTTTTTATTAGTTTCAGAGGTAGAATTTGGTGTTTCATCAGTTGCATATAACACCCTGTATAACATTTTTATACTCCATGATGGGCTGCCATTATTACCATGGTTTATGACATTTGTTAAACAGCCTGACTGTACTTTCATGAGGGCTATTCTTGAAAAGTCACTTTCATCCCGCACTTACCTTTTATGTGTGCTAGGCACTAAGGAAGATACAAGTATACATTTGGCCTCATGATAATGCTCTGGAAGGTAAAACTATTTCTCTCCCTCTGCTCTCTACCACTAGTCATATACTTGTATTTCTTATAAAGATGGTTAGGCTTATTGTACAGTACTGTATACTGATATGGCAGTCTAGTTGAAGTCTATAGATAAGGAGCCAGGTCTTCCATAAAGAAGCCAAAAATACTCCATGCCAGTCAGAGGTTAGTTGTCATACAGGAAATTAACACTTGGAAATCAAGTCTCCCAATGACCTTCGAAAAAAAACCCTCTCTTTTTGTAATTGTTCTTTTGAAACTATACTTTAATGACTCTTAAATGTAAATCCACCTAGAAGTGTATGCATAATTGTTATTTCATTATCCTGTCTCATTCTTGGCTTTGGCCCTCTAAATGGAGGTATCTCAATTTCAAGAAGGCTAACATTGACTGCTTAATGTTCCTTCCTACCTCCCATCCATGATGAGTTTTTGTTTTACTTGATATGGAAGTTGCCAAGGTCCTTCCGTATCTCAGAGGCTATTTGTGAACTCCACAGGTACCTATACCAGCATGATGTTGATACTGACTATGCATATTCAAGAGCAAGGGTCAGCAAATTTTTTTGTAAAGGGCCAGATAATAAGTATTTTAGGCCTCACAGGCCAAAATGTCTGTGTCATAACTACTCAGCTCTACTGTTGAAGCAAGAAAGTAACCATAGACAATACATAATGAATGAGAATGGTTGTCATCCAATAAAAGTTATAGATTAAAATATGAAATTTGTGAAATTTTCATGTAGCACAATTTTTTTTTTGGGGGGGGGGGTTAAAAAAAAAACAACAGGGACACCGGTGGCTCAGTGGTTGAGCGTCTGCCTCCAGCTCAAGGTATGATCCTGGAGTCCCAGGATCAAGTCCCACGTTGGGCTCCATGCATGGAGCCTGCTTCTCCTTCTGCCTGTGTCTCTGCCTCTCTCTCTCTCTCTCTCATGAATAAAAAATAAATAAATAAAATAAAACATTAAAATGTGAAAACCACTGTTAGCATGTGGACTGTTCAAAAACAGGTGGTGGTAGACTCGACTTGACCACGCGGGCTATAGTTTGCCAATACCTTCTCCAGAAACACAAACTCCAGGTTCTTTTAAAAAAAATTTTTCATACTTTCCAGATTCTAATGCTGGTTTTCTCACCTCCCAACTATGTGATCTTGAATGAGTTACTTCTCCTAAATATGCCTCAATTTCTTTACCTGGAAAATAGGCTGTTGTGGGGATTCAACTTAAATCCATTAACACAGGCCTAACATATGGGAAGTTCTCAATAAATCACATATATTATTAATAGTCCTACTTCCAAAAACATCTTTTGTCTTTTTGGGAAGTAGATTAGATTTCCTTTGGTGGATGGTTTTGAATTGACTTAAATTGCTTCTTCTTCCAAGTCTGTTTTTGCATAATTTTCTCTTTACAAGTGTTCCATGCCCTTAGTAAATGATTGATTCTGATAAGATACACACAGTATTTTCAAAAGTTCCTTTGAAATATTAATTATTTAAAATATTGAATGTGAGATATTTCACCAGAGGCAACAATGGTTTTCTGGTTCATTGAGTGTTTATTTTTACAATATGTAATTTTCTTCTCCCAATCTTCTAGCATACACGTAACTAAAAAAAATGAATATGCATAAACATTATTTCTCAATGACCATTTACTATCAAGGTGTCTTATTATAGGCAAACTGCCAAAAATGTGTCCCTGGACAAAAAAGTTTCTTCACTATAACTACCATTAGAGTTCCATTTATTTGTGTTAACAAGCTCTCTTTAAGATACAAATGTATCAGGGAAAGTTAACTTACCAACTGAGTTACCCTGACAAAATTAGGTAGCACCTACCATGTAGATACTTGGGAGAAATCACCTCATCCTTCACCATTCATCACTTTGGAGCAAAATATCCATTTATCTTATGATCCCTAATACAATATTTATCTCATGACAAAATATACCTAAAACATTAACCATAATGTTAAAGAAGAGCAGCATTCAAAAGGAAGTTTACCCAGGATCTGATGATTTACCTCACTATAGGAAACTGTTAATTACCTGTTCTGAAAAGGAGATGAGATAACAGAATGAATGAACTCTCTAACCAACATTTTCCCTTTAGTTTTAACTTTAAGTGCTCTGAGATTGATTTTGCTTTTTGGTAGGTAACACTGTGCTAGTCCTAAACCTAGGAGCATAACATTTTTATGTTTTGTTTTACAAATTTTCAAGTGCCATGTAATGTAATTACTGTACTGCTCCTAGCTCATCCTGTGGTTTCTGGTAGTTTCTTCTGAGCTCCTGTGTCCTTTTTTCCCTTGTAAAAGTTTTCTTCTTTTTCAACAGGAACATCCACTTTCATTATTTTCTTTAAAACTTAATACATTTTTAAAAAGATTTATGTATTTATTCATGGGAGACACAGAAAGAGAGACACAGAGACACAGGCAGAGGGAGAAGTAGGCTCCTTGAAGAGAGCCCAATGTGGTACTCAATCCTGGATCCTGGGATCACACCCTGAGTTGAAGGCAGACGTTCAACTGCTGAGTCACCCAGGCGTCCCTAAAACTTTATACATTCTATATATGCCCTCTTGTAATCTCTTTGGAATGGTATCTTGATTTTCTTACTTTCATTGCCATAAATAACTTCACAGACTATTATCTTAGTTACCATCTGTTGATTTTCCAAGTCACCCTTTTCTCTATTTTTCGCTCACAATTAAACTATAAACTAACAAAAACTTCCCAACTACAAACTAACAAAAACCTTCCATCAGGTATAGGCTTTCTAGATGTCTGTAGACTGCAATACACGTTGGCCAGGTTTTTGCCAAATGGTTTGACTTCTTTTATTTCTGACTCATATATAGCATTACTCTTACAGATAGATATTATGGTCCTGCAGCACATTGTGTTATTTTCACCATATTGTATTTGCCTTTTACTTAGTCTATTACCTACTACTTTGTTGAATTATAAGAGCTAGTTTCTTAGATCCCAGAGAAAGAATGTTGTTTCCTTCTTTTGATAGGTGAACAGTCTTCTAATTTTGTGCCATCTATAAATCCATGCATCTTGCAGTATGGTCTTAATCTGGACCATAAAGGGTAGTGTTAAAAAGATTGAATCTAATTGATTTTTCTTTTACTCTACTTATCACTGCCTTCTTATACTGCCAACTTCCATTTACTACTGGTCATGAGCTTGCTCACAAACCAATTTTACTTTTCTATTTAGTCTTTCACCAACAATGCCAAAATTTTGCCCAGGGTTATATGCAGAGTAATATTTATCACTGCAAGTTAAATTATATTCTTGTATAACTGACTTCTCTCCCACTCTGGTCCATTTTGTGTACTACTATAAGGCTGACTTTAAATGTTACCTTTCTCATGTCACTATCTTTCTGGCTTTATAGTGTCCCTTGAAGCATGTTCAAATTTCTTACTTTGATATCCAAAGCCGTTTAGAAATTCACTCTAATCTAACTATCCAACTACAACTCCCATACCTTTCAACTATGTTCTCTCCCTACGGTTTATCATGCAGACCATGCATATTTGATTTGCATATAGGTAGCTATACTTACTCAAAACAACCTTGACACATTTTACCCTCTTAAAATCATATGATATGGACAGGTAAAGCAAATATATGATGATAAAAATCAGAGCAAACATTGCCTTGGAGTGGTGGAGGCAAGAGGAACTTTCTGGGGGTGATGGAAAGTTTCAATACCTTGCTTGTGGTGGTGCTTACATGGCTCTAGGTACTTGTCAAAATTCATCAAATTGTATGCATAAAATCTATACATTACACTATTTGTAAATTTATACACAAAGAGAGAGCAAGCAAGTGAGCACGTATGTGTATGCTAGGAGTTAATAAATCTAGATTTTAGTGTCTTCCTCCCAGTCATTATGCAATATTTTTAATGTAATATTTTCAGAGGCTTAAGTCCTAATTCTTAGGAGTCTTCCCCAACTCTTCTAGCCAACAGAGACCATAGTTTTATTTTTAAGAATTATATAATCTATGTAAATATTATCTCACATGGTAGTGTCCTACCCTCAGTAAGAAGCTTTTTCCTTCTTTTGGATAACTTTATACTGATTGGTTTTTGATAACTTCTTTAACTTTTGAGCAGCTCAGCTTTTCTAGAAAGCTTTAATTATACAATTGAGAATTCAAGGAGGCTATAACAGTGAATTAAGGCCATTATGCCCAGGTTGTTTGGATTTTAAAAAATAATTTTCATAGTATTGGCTTTAGTTTAGTCATTTTTGAGCCACCTGGGTGGCTTAGTGGTTGAGCGCCTGCCTTCGGCTTAGGGCATGATCCTGGAGTCCCAGGATCAAGTTCTACATCGAGCTCCCTTCATGGAGCCTGCTTCTCTCCCTGTCTGTGTCTCTGCCTCTCTCTCTCTCTCTGTCTGTCTCATGAATAAATAAATAAAATATTTTTTAAAAATAAAAAAGAAACAAGATTCCTGGGTCAGAGACAAAGAACTCTGTTATTCACAGTACAGCCAGCAATGTGAGCTTCATGTTCATACTGTTTTCCCTTGCCTTCCAGATCCCCCAGGGCATTGCCAAGGTGAGCTGAGGTAGATGCTATGCCATTGGTGGGTTTTGTGTTACTGCTGATGACTCCAATTTTAGTGAACCCAAATCTTTTATAATGAAATGAAAGCAAACTGCCTGGCATTCACCCTGTAGGAAAATATAATCTATCTTCAAAACAAACAGACTTACCCTCTGCTCTGAAGGGAGGCACTATGTCTTTCAAGGCTGTTCACTATAAAAACAGTCTTGAAAAGATAATCCAGAAGAAAGGTTATCAATGCTTGTGGTCACAAAGTACACAGAAATGTGAGGAACCCACAGAGAATTACCTCTAAATAAGTTTGTGCTAGCCATTGGGGAATAATCTTGCACAAAGGTATACCAGAGATAGTTACCTAGTGCTAATTTTAATCTATGGCATCTCCAAACTCTTCTGGGGGAAAGTAAGTCAACACAGCACAGATAAATGTTGATAATGAAAATTGAGATCAGCAGGCATACGATATCTATTGAATGACCAACACTGTTGGAAGCATGAAATAGAAGGTACAACACATGCCTTTCATTTTACCCAAAGGTACGTAGCTCACACAGAGCCCCAGTGGACTGCATGTAACCAGCCTACCTCCTTAATACTGTCTCTGATCTAATTTCAGGATGAAATATTAGAAAGTTGCCTCTGAATTGTTACTTCCCAGACATGCCCATATATTATCATTTAAGGCCTTAAAAAAAATTACCAATTTTTTCCTCCATTTTCTTTCACTCAGTAAAATAAGTTTTGTAAGATGTGAGAAAACAGTTTTCTATGCAATTCAATAAAACTATTTTCCTTTTCAAGGAAAAAAAGACATTTTTTTCCCCTGAGTTTGACCTCATAGATCAAAAAATAGAAAATAATAACAGCAACTCATTACAAATCACATCTAAATAAGAATTAATGGTTCTATGAACTTGCAAATTCTAAGTGAATTGTCAGTCTCACACAATTCAATCACATAACAAATTTCACTTAAATTCATTTAAAATGAAACCTATCTTTCAAATGATCATGTTGCCTTCCATTTTGTTTTAGGAATAACTGAAATATAAAATAATTCTAAGATATATTTATAAAAACCTTCATCCTTTCAGGTTAGATATTTTATGAAAATCTCTCCACTCTTGAAAAGTTATGGAGCAAATGATAAAGTAATGGTGAACTGAAACCTATATTTCTTTCTTTTAATACATCAGTGATATTTACAAAGACCTGGCCTTTCTTTTTTAACAGAACCATCTAGTACATACGTTCTCAGCAGGGTCAGTATCATCCCTCAAGGGGATGAATATTGGTTCTTAGGGAGGTGGGCAGAGAAGAATCTTAGATATTACAATTGTTTGTGGCCCTCCAAAAGACCACACTATATGAATGGATATGCAGTACATCTATTGCATTAAATTTTAATGGTGGGGGGATTAGGAAAAAAATGTCTGAAAAGGATCCTCAGGGGGAAGGGGAAACTTGTGGGAAAAAAACGGTTTAGAAAAAGTGGTCTAACATAATATTTTGATAAGTGCTGGCAGATGGCAGCCATTAATTAAGCAAAGGAATTCATTTTTAATTCCTATATATTGTATTTGTTCCATTTTTAGTATATGCATAATATAATGACATTCAAGAATTTTAATGAAATGGCATCCATGTCATTATGTTATAATTTCTTTAATGTAATTTTTTTCTTTTTTTTTAAATTTTATTTTATTTAGTCTTGAGAGTCACAGAGAGAGGGAGAGGCAGAGACACAGGCAGAGGGAGAAGCAGGCTCCATGCAGGGAGCCTGACTTGGGACTCGATCCTGGGTCTCCAGGATCACACCCTGGGCCTAAGGCGGCGCTAAACCGCTGAGCCACCCGGGCTGCCCATAATTTCTTTAATGTATTAAAATTTAATACTTGCATATTATTTATGTAAAATCATAAATATATAATGTTTCATAGTCTTTTTTCACTTTTACACATATATTTATTTTTCTACATAGTCCCTGTAATGACTATTTTTATAAGGATGCATGAAATTCAGTTATACCATGGTTCTCTTCTGGCTGTATTTCTATATCACTAAAAATTCCTTTCAGGTTTTATATGTAATTCTACTTCTCCTGACTGCCTATTAAAAATTGGTGTCCTCAGGAATCTGAGTCATTCTCCACAGTGCTGTCCAACAAGTCTTTCTAAAAGGAAAGTCTGATCAAGTCACTTGCCATTGCTTGTAGCTGTATTTCCCAATACAGTAACCATGCACATACAGGTAATGAGCACTTGAAATGAAGCTAATCTGAAGTGAATTGTGCTAAATTAAAAACATGCTAGATTTCTGAGACTTAATTTGAGAAAAAAAAAGACTAAAAAAAATTTTTTATATCGTGAGTTAAACATTTACTTAATATATGAAAATAAATTTCATCTGTTTTTAATTTTTTAAAAATGTGGCTACTAGAAAGTTTAAAATTATTTATGCAGCTCACATTTTTGGCCTGCATTATGTATCTATTGTAGAGTTATGACTTAAGGGATAGTGCTCGGGGACCTCGGGTGGGTCAGTGGTTTAGCGCCTGCCTTCGGCCGGGGGTGTGATCCTGGAGTCCCAGGATCGAGTCCCACTTTGGGTTCCCCACATGGAGCCTGCTTCCCCCTCTGCCTGTGTCTCTGCCTCTCTCTCTGCGTCTCTCATGAATAAACAAGAAAAATCTTAAAAAAAAAAAAAGGGGGGGATAGTGCTCAAACTCATATCAGAATTATGATCTTTTATCATCTGGTCACCATATGCCTAGTCAATTTTGTCTTCTGCTAGCTGCAGGCAAAGAGGGCTGGTCCAGGTGTCAGATTGACCTGGACTCATAGCTGGCCCCCTCCACATGCCAGCTGTGTGATCTGGATCAAGATGCTTAAATTTTAAATTTCAGTATCACCAGCTGAAAAACAGAGATAATACCTATACAATGTGTTGTTGGATTAAAAGATAAAACAAATGTAAAGTGCTTACTGCATAAAATTTAATTCTCCCTGTACATTATAGCCATGCCAAACTATTTTCAGTTCCTCTTTTCTTTCTATTGTAGAGGGCAGGTGATCATTCAGATTTGTCTTCAGCTTTAATATTCCTAAATGTACATAATCCCACATTCCTGGTTAGTCATTGTGATGAGGTTTTGAAATATAGGTGAGGTCCGGAGCTGATGACCAAGAAAGAATTTTTGAGACGTCTTTGGTGCAAAATGGTGGTTTTATTAAAGCATGGGGACAGGGCCGGTGGACAGGAAGAGCTGCTGCCCACAGCCTGTGAGGGGTGGCTGACTATATACTTGCAGAGTTGAGGGAAGTAAGCAAAAAGGGAGATTTCAAAAGATCAAAAGGGAGATTTTTTTTTTTCACATACTAAGGAGGACCTATAAGACACTGAAGGCTTTTCAGTGCTTAAAGATTGATTTTCCCTCTAGCAAGGCATTAACATTAAGACAATTGGAAACTTACTGAAGAATGTCACACATATCCCACCCTGGGTGGGGGTGGCTTGTGGGGTATCAGCTGTGCTTTGTGCAGCTAGCCCTGTTCCCTCATCAATTGGGGTTCCACTTTTATTTGTCCCTTTTTTTTTTTTTGCCAAATTTTGGACCTGAGAACCTCTGTGCTTCCTTTTGTTTTTTATTTAATATCATGTTCTAGAGAATCCATTTTATTATTTGTTTGTTTGTTTGTCTATTTATTTTATTGAGCACTTGCTGTGTGCCAGATATCACCCCTTTAATTTATTTTTTTATTATTTTTTTTAATTTTTTGAAGACAGCTTTATTTTTTAAAAATTTTTTAAATTATTTTTTATTGGAGTTCAATTTGCCAACATATAGCATAACACCCAGTGCTCATCCCATCAAGTGTACCCCTCAGGGCCCGTCACCCAGTCACCCCAACCTCCCTTTCCACTACCCTTTGTTCGTTTCCCAGAGTTAGGTGTCTCTCATGTTCTGTCACCCTCTCTGATATTTCCCACTCATTTTCTCTCCTTTCCCCTTTAAACCCTTTCACTATTTTTTATATTCCTCAAATGAATGAGACCATATAATGTTTGTCCTCCGGAGAATTCATTTTAAAAGAAAAAATGATTGATGTAACATTGAAGAAATCTCAAGTCAAATAAAGGGCAAAATCAAAAGAGGTTTTAGCTTGTTCTTGCCCTGTAGGAGAATATTTTTCTTGTGTGTGATTTGATACCCCCTAGTTATTCTTTAAGCAAAGTAGGATTTAAATGTAACTTTAGAACAGCATCAGAAAGTTTCTTCTCCTTCCCTCCTGCCTTCTTCTTCTCTTAACCCCTCTGCCTGCAAATGTCTTCTACCCAAGACCCACACATTTAGCTACGACTCAAATTAACTACTTAGTTAGGGTCCTTTTTTATCATCAGCTAGGCCAGATGAGAAGATGGTTCTCATTCTCAGTTTGCTGTGGATTACCCACAGTGTAGTAGGGTTTCTGGCAGTAAATACCTTGAAACAAATGTTCTAACAAATCTTGAAAGTGTTTTTGATGGCCAGAATTGTAAAAAATAAGAGTAGTTTAAAATGTTTTAAATGCATTTGCATTAGGAATTTCTATGTACATCTTTTGAATACTCTGCTCATGGAATCTTAATAGTTCCTTCCCATAGGAAAAATTAGAAACACAACAGCATTCCAAAAGGGATGATGAGACTCTGGCTAATGTCTCTCAAATGTAAAATGTGGCCTTTCAAATGATGTTGTCACCTGCTCCTTCTATAATGTCAGCATTTTGAAATGGGTAAAGGATATGGATTAGGTAGGAATTGAATGCAAATGTGTTTTTGCAAATAGTGTCTTTTCAGATCATCGCAGATGATGGTTGAATGCTGAAGATATTAATACAATCAGTATTTAACCTTGTGTAACTATACTTCCTCAAATCATGCCCTGCACATTGATTGCATTAAGCTAGGTCATTGGTTTCTTGTTTAGGAATATCTTATAAGAATCTTAACTGGAAAGTTAAGTAGTTCATCAGCTACTGTTTATTTGTATACTGAGCATGTCATCAGTAATACAAAAGACAAGGCCCTTAAATAGAAAGAACAGTGGGATTGGCATGAATTTTGCTTAATGCTGCATAATAAGCAAAGTAGCCTGTGGTACCAGAAACTGACAGGGTTCATTATGTTTAAACAGATATATGTCTTTAATTTAGGGATATTATGTAAATCTGACAGAAGTTTTTACCTTTATTTTTCTGTAGTTTAACTTTAATTGCTCCAAGATTAATTCTGATTTCTCGCTCCCTCCAGAGGGTGATGAGACTGGTGTGATGGATAATCTTCTAGAAGCCCTACAATCAGGTGCAGCGTTCCGAGACCGCAGAAAGCGGATTCCAAGGAATTCAGGTAAAACTCGTTCCACCTTACATGGTATTATAAAATGTGAATGTTCATAGACAAATAACACCCCCAAAAAACATTCGATTCTCCATGAATTTTTTTAATAGTCGATTTTAATTCATGTGTTAAGTCTCAACAGGCATCTATGTCTATGTGATCACAATTTTCAATTTGGTAAAGGTATCCTCAAATAACTGTAGGCGTTGCCAAAAAAGTTCAGAAATAAGGACTCCTGCTGTGTTTAATATTAAATATTTTAATTGTTTTATGCACATGTAGTTTGGGTGGAACATGGTTTAAAGCCATAAATATTAATAAAGCGTTAAAAGTAATTGGCCCTAGGGATGTCACATTAGCTATTTACAGGTAAGGAGACTGAAATAATGCTTCTTTCGAGAGGTCATTTTGGCTTTGTAGTACAATCCATTCTCCATTCTCCATGTTAATAAAGAGAGGAGAGGCACAGTCATATTAGAAAGTTGTCTGTTTGGGCAGCCCCGGTGGCTCAGCGGTTTAGCGCCACCTTCAGTCCAGGGCATGATCCGATCCTGGAGACCCGGCATCCAGTCCCACCTCCAGCTCCCTGCATGGAGCCTGTTTCTCCCTCTGCCTGGGTCTCTGCCTCTCTCTCTCTGTCTCTCCCTCTCTCTCTCTCTGTCTCTCCTGAGTAAATAAAAAAAAAAAAAAATAGTTCTCTGTTTGTACCCTGTGGCTGTGGTAAATAATGGTTCCTCTCAGAATAATCCGGGTAGCTGAGCTATCCACCTCCTATAAGGAAATTTCGATATTTTTAGTTTATATCTTACGTGAAGAGGAAGAAATTAGGTATTGATTTTAAAAGTCCTCTTCATGGCTATGGAGCAATATGGAGAAGTAAATGAAAAAAGGAAAGTTAGTAGTAAATATGTAAATTCTACTCGGATTAAGGATATTTGTCTATAATTTAACACATATTTTGTATTTGGACTGGAAACTAATATATAATCAGCCAAATAGAAAGTGGTTAGCTCTTTAAACCATTGTACTCCAACAAACCAGTGAAAGAAATGGAGCCCAGTACAGTTGTCCAGGAAGGTTTTTGGCAATGACGAAATTCATGGCAGAGGACAATATAAGTTATCTTCATCTTTTTTACATTTGAGTAAATTTTGATGGATATGAAGACATTAGAGATGACCTACAAAAAGAGTACAAGACTGGAGGAAAGAAAAGCAAACTATTTGTGTATTCATATTGCAGTGCTGTGTAGCAGAATATTAGGAGCATTACTAATCTGTAACTATGCAGCAGCCATTTCATCTACCCTCAGTCTTTATCCGTAAAATAAGAATGTTTTACCATGCTATCAGAGACCCCTTCCAACTCCTAAGAGAATAGAAACCTTCACTGTTCTTTCTTGAACTATCAGAGTATTAACAGTGAAAAGCAAACTGAAATAATTTCTCTATCAATTCAGTTCTCTGTTAAGCAGCTGTTAAGTAAAAGCATATTATTCTGTGCCATAAAAGAACTGCCATCATCTTTCTAGGCTGTTTATTTTTAGAATACATTTGCTAAGGCCCCTGTCTGATTAGGCTCACATCTCATACTGACTCTAGAAAGATTGTACTGAGAAAGAGAGAGATCATCTCATGGTGTTTCTGTGAGCTTGGTACTTAAGGGAATATAGTATCAATTGTGAAACACCAAGAATAGATTCACAAACTGCATAATTTTATAGTATTGATTCCAAGTATTCTCAATTGAAACTTCCATTGGTTTGTAGCTGGAGTGCATCCATGAACCCACAGGGTCAAAAATATCAACCCGTGTTGTTCTGGCAGTCATTCCAAGTGACAGCAGCCAATGCAAGTGTCCAGAGGTAAAAAGAAACTAGAAGCAGATGGTAGCAACTATTGGTAAAGCATCTTGAGCATCAGAGTTCAAGTGAGGGAGAGGGGGAGGCAGGCATAGAGTTGACAAGTCTGCCAAAAACTGCCCTATTTGCTTACCTCTTTCTGGAAGCAACAGAACTGGGAATTTTCCCAGATTTCCTCCTTGTTTTTTTAACTCTTCTAACTAGATATTTTCCTGCTGGCCTCCTTTTGTTTCACTTTCTTAGGTACTTTTTTGGTTCTTTTTCAATGCACCATTGACTTTATATTGTTATACTCTCCCTGATCAACACTAGCATCCTTACTACTTTCCAATAACCTCTACTTTAACATGATGCAATAGAAGCAGAAAAATCAAATTATAAAGAAGGCTATTTTGGGGATGCCTGGGTGTCTCAGCAGTTAAGCGTCTGTCTTTAGCTCAGGGCATGATCCTGGGGTTCTGGGATCAAATCTCACATTGGGCTCTTTGTGAGGAGCCTGCTTCTCTCTCCCTCTGCCTATGTCTCTGCCTCCCTGTCTCTCATTAATTAATAAATATCTTTAAAATGAATGAATAAAGAAAGAAGGCTAGTTTTATCAAGCAAAGTAAAATAAGAGCAAATAGCCAAAAAATCTGAAATCAGAGTCAGCCACAAACATCGAAGATGTACTGCTCTGCTTGCCATCTCCATTCTTACTGCTTACAGGTGGAAATTATGGTATGTAAAATACAGAGCTCTACAATTGTGCTTTTTTTTTTCAATTGTGCTTTTAATTGCAGTGTTTTTATTTCCATATTTAAACAAAATGAGATGATTTATATTCTTCATTAGAAAATCAAACTGTTAGTAAATGGTATGATTAGTTGCCTAAATTATATAACTTTCACACTGAGTCTATGTCCCCTCCTCAGGATCTACCAAATTAGGAAACTCAGAGCTCCCAAATACTGCCTATATTCCAAATACTGAGAGTGTTGTTTGAAGTAAGGGCCCCAAAAGACATTTCAAAGGAGTCTATTATGTAAGGAGTGCTATTGAAAAAAATACTGATAACTAGTATAGCATAGTCTTCAACCATTCAGAATGAACAGAGGCAATAAGTAGTCCCTATGGTGGTACTAATACATACTGGCTGAATATCAACCCAGATTATAAACTTTGCTAATACCAAACTCAGAGATTAGGAAATGAGCCCCATAACATTCATTAATTTATTGTACATCTGTTCTGTGAAAGATACTATGCTACACATGAGGGGAGAATGCAGAAATAATTATGATTTTCTTAGTTATAAGACCCTTATGTCTTGTGGGAAAGATAAATAGTACAGAAAGATCACAGAATAAAGCAGAAAATAATAGATACTATACAAGAGCTTTTAATAATATACATTGTGAGCTTAGAGGAAGGAAATATGTTTTATTGGATATATCAGAAAAAGACATGGCAGAAAAGGTTTTTAAGGGTGAGTATGGATTTCAGCAGTTGGAATTGCAGGTAGGGATAGTGGCCAAATGAAATGTCATTAGAAAAATACAGAAGTAAGAAAGTGCAAAGCATTTTGGGAGCATGACAAATAGTCCACCTAGTAAGAAAGTAGGCTGCATAAAGTGTAGAAGTATGGAGATAATTCTGGAAAAGTAGATTGATTAGCAGTGAGTGCTATATGCAACTGATGAATCACCAAATTCTACCCCTGAAACTAATAATACATTATATGTTAACTAAATTGAATTTAAATAAATTTAAAAAAATAAATTGATGCCACATCATAGAGTGCTTGAATAAGAGACTAAGGTGTTAGCATATAATTCATCAGGCAATGGGGAAATATTGAAAGTTCTTAGGCAGTGGAGGAACATGATCAAAGTTATATATTATTAAGACATTTAATCTACAGGAGTATGAGTGATGAATTAGGGTTCTACCATCAAATTTTAGTGAAAGGAGATAATTTAGAAGAAGAGGAGGAGGGGAAGCCAGGAGTCAAAGATAATCATAGGATTCTGAGTTTGAGTAGCTAGAAAGACAGTTGGGTTATGAGTAAAAACTATTAAGATCAGGAAAAGGAGTGGTAATAAAAGATAAAGTAAGTTTTAGGAGAGTAAAACTGAAAGTGGCAACAGAGCATTAAAGTCAAGCTTTCCAGAAGTTTCTTGGAAGTATAGGTGTCAGTTTCATCACAAGATGGTTGAGTTTGTGAGATTTCTGGTTATAGTGTGGAAATGGAAGGGATTATTAGAGTGATTATCCAAATAAAAGAGATCTTAAAACAGAACTTTGAAAATGCCTTCACTTAGGGGCTAAAACTAGCAAAGAAGATAGAAAAGGAGTAGTTGGGCAGGAGGGAGGATAATCAAAACATTCTAGAAGCAAAAGAAGAGGGAAGTATTAAGAAGGCAGAAAAGATGGGCATTTTCAACAATGACATATGTTATGGTAGAACCAAAATGGATAAACATCGATGATTTGCCATTTGTGAATTTTCTATCAACATTTTAAGAGCATCTTTTCAATATTTGGATGGAACTGGGAGCCAAAAAGCAGGAACTAAGCAGTGAGTAGATTGTGAGGCTGCAGGGATTGATAGTATTCATTCAACAATTGAACAGTTTTATTCAATGCTTCCTGAGTATCATGTACTGGCTTAGGTACTGAGGATGTGCCACCAATCAGGGCACCTGCCTTAAGGAGCTCACATATTGGGACACCTGGTTAAGCGTCTGCCTTCAACTCAGGGCATGATCCTGGAGTCCTGGGATTGAGTCCCACATCGGGCTCCCTGCATGGAGCCTGCTTCTCCCTCTGCCTATGTCTCTGCCTATCTCTCTCTCTCTCTCTCTCTCTCTCTCTGTGTGTGTGTGTGTGTGTGTCTCATGAATAAATAAATAAAATCTTAAAAAAAGGAGCTCACATACTTTTTGGGAAAACATGAATGTAAGCCATCTGATAAAATTGCAATGTGATTTTATCTGTGCTATAATGAGATAGGAAACGTGCTCGTGCAGCACAGGAGTTCGAGTAACTTTCCCTACCCCTTCATCTCTCAGCTATGCATCCCTAGAATGTGGACTATGCTTTCTAGGAGTCTGGTGAGTGAAAAGACCATCTCACTTTTCCTTAATAACCTAGTATGGATCTATCACCTATGAATTTTGCTGAATCTTTCTGGACCCTGTTTATTACAGCTTTTCTTAGCACTCAAGGTAATATGTTCCATATGTTTACAATCTACTTTGGAAAGAACTACCCATAACTATTCCTGACTTTGTCATTATAAAATCAAAGGTAAGCTTTGGAAGAAAAAGAAACACATGTAAAAAAAACTTTGCAGAAGTGAAAACCACACTTAAAATATAAATACACAGTACCATATATGTTTCATTACTGAATAGCTATGGATACTTAGCACTTGTTTCTCCTCTCTCAACCAACTTAACCTCATTCTTTGCCAACTACAAGTAAATATAAAGTCTTCTTAGCAATGGATATCTAACTTAGGTATTTTGGCTATTACTAGATTTTGGTATATAGTTCCAACCATTAAAAAAATAAAAACATACAAGAGAAGCATTATGAAGAAATGAAACCAGGAAACAGAATAAATGTAATTTGCTTTTAGAACTACACAGGGAAACCAAGAAAAAATAAATTTGAAGAAAAAACAAACAAACAAAAGAAACTCAGGGGACACACAATCATAGTTTTATGGATCAGCAGGATAATAACATAAATGAGAAGCTCTAATTTACCATTTGAAAACAGATAAGGATAAGAAACAACCGGGGGAAAAAAACAGAGGGTAAAAAACCCCACTAAGTATTAAGGGAAATACCTTTACAACAAAACTGCAAACCGACATTTTCCTAGGCCTCTCTCTACCTCCTGTAAATAACGAAAGCCAAGTTTTCCTGGCTGTTGTCTCCACATACACATTCAGGACCTCAAATGCCTATAAGGATCTCCGAAATATTTCTAGAAGTTCTCAGTGGGCGTTTCCCAAACACAGTCACCTATCACTGTTCTACCTCCACCCATAATACCATGCATTTCCATGCCTGCTGTTTGCTATAGCAATAGGCACTCTCATGCTTTCATGATGCCAGAGTTTAACAGTGGTCAGTGGCAAAGTGGGAGGAAACATCTCTTTCTTCCTTTAGTGTGGCACTTCACCAGTATACCAAGCAGCAATACTTATGCCTCAAAGTCTTACATTTTTAGAAAAACAGCTTTCAGTTTTAAATTACAGCCCTCTTAATCTCTCTAGGATTTGGTCCCATATTGCAAGTCCCAAAGACAACCCTATAACAGATCCCATGTTGCACTCAGTATCATCCTCATCTTTTGATGACCAAGTTCTGTTGGAGTTTTGTGTTTGTTTGTTTGTTTGTTTGTTATTATTACTAGGTCAAGGTGGTCATTCATCCAAGCTGCTTACTTCTTTCTCCCTTAGAATGAATTCTTTCCCATGGGGATCCCCAGTCTTCTATTTTGTAAGTGTTAGATTCTTGGACTAGCCAACTAAACCTCATTTTGTCTGTAGTAGAGTAATTATATTCTAATGTGCATTTGAAATTTAGCAAAAATATGACATAATGCAAGCAAATAAACAAAAATGTGGCATTCATCCAAATGACACTTATTAATCAAATACTAGGGGCCAGGCAACCATGCTAGAGCCCTGGAGTAGAAAAATGGATAAAGTATGGGCGTTGGCTTCAAGTATTCACAGCCTCCCGGGGAAGGCAAATGTATATACAATATAAATGCTATGATATATGTATGTAGAAAATGCTGAAAGAGCAACTAGCTGCCTAGAGAATTTAAGAAAATTTTCATAATAAAAGTGGCATTTGAATTATATTTTGATGGATAAATAGTAGTTTACTTGTAGGAGAATAGGAGGGATAAACATTTCAGATAAAGGAAATGGCAAATACATACATTAGAAATAGGAAAGTGTACAGAGGCAATGATGGAAAGTTTATTGCAACAAAGAGTCAGCAGAGGTTTTTAAGTAAAAGATTACATAACTACACATACACACACAGACACATAATCAAGAGGGGCTGAGGCTGGAAAGAACAGATTTGAGGGCATCTGCATCTATAGAGTTATAGAAACCTGGGATTACTCAGGAAGAATATGTCCAGTGAAAGGTAAATAGGCGAAGAATAGAGTATATGGGAATTACAGTATTTAAAAGGAAAATAGAACAATTAATAAGAAGGATACTGAGGGAAAGAAATGGTTAGAAAGGGAAGAAGAGAATCAGCAAAAAATGACACCTGGAAAACTCAGGGGAGGGAGAATTTCAGAATGGAGAAAGTTAGGAGGGTTGTATTCTGCAGGAAGTCAAGTAAAATGATGGCTGAAAATAGACTACTGGGTTTCAACTAGCAGGTGACAGTTGACCTTTCCCCAAGCAGTTTCAGTAAAACAGTGGAGGTCAAGAGCAAGGTACTAATGGATTAAAAAATGAAGAATATCTTGTGTACCTTAAAAGTTGAGGCTTGCAGGAAAGAAAAGCAGAGTGAAAAGACAAGTTGTGTTTCTTCTAGAGATTCTGACACAAAACTCTAGACACTTACAGGGATCTTGAATGGAATTGCCATTCATAAATTAATATGTCTAGTATCACTTACAAATATGTGGCCTTCTCCCCTCCTAATTCAGTTGTATTTATTGAGCATATAATATACTATGTGATGTAGTTAAAATACTTTAGCATGCCTAGTGCTTTACAAAGTTAAAGTACTTTCTCATTTATTGTGTGATATGTGATTCATAGTCATCTAATGCAGAGAGAATAGTCTTCTCATAAGTTAAAATGAAAGACATTTGTGGCATCATAGAAAGAAAGAATAGATTGGGGTTTGAAGAAAGTTATTCTTGAGTTAACTGGGTAGAAGCTGGGGGAGACATGGGAAGGGGACAAAAAGGATGAGACTATCTTCAGAAAATCTTTGTCACTGGGATGCCTGGGTGGCTCAGTGTTTGAGTATCTGCCTTCAGTTCAGGGTGTGATCCCAGGGTCCGGGGATTGAGTCCCAGGAAGCCTGCTTCTCCCTCTGGCTATGTCTCTGCCTCTCCCTTTGTGTCTCTCATGAATAAAGAAGTAGAAAAAAAATCTTAAAAAAAAAAAGAGAAAATCTTTGTCACCTTCAGAATTAACTGGTTTGCAAGTGGTGAAAGTCAAGAGTGGGTAGGTCATAGTATATGTGTGATTTTCTTTTTCTTTAAAAGATTTATTTATTATGAGAGACACACAAAGTGACATAGGCAGAGGGAGAAGCAGGCTCCATGCTGGGATCCCGATGTGGGACTCAATCCCTGGACTCCAGGATCATGCCCTGGGTTAAAGGCAGGTGCTAAGCTGCTGAGCCACCCAGGTGTCTATATGTGTGATTTTCCTGAGATGAGGAAAAGAGGTGGTGAGGAAGTAGCAAATCAAATAATCCTTAGGCAAGCCACTTAGTGTTCTCAGGTGTGTTAGTTTGGTTACCTCTTGGCAATGGCTACAAGGTAAACACTAGGAATCTTAGAGAATTGATCAATGTTCAGGTCACAGCTAAAAATACAAGAATGGGAAAGATAATCTGGGGAAAACAAATAGAGCAGGGAACAAAAGAGAGAACCCTGGAGAAAACAAACATTTGTGGTACTGGTTCTCAGCCCTGACTACACACTAGAATCGCTTTGGGAGATTTCTAAGAAATAGCCACATCTGGTTCCTCTCTCAACCAATTAAATCCAAATCCATGGAGTCAGAGCCTGGGCAATAGTATGTTTTAAGTTATTCAGGTGATTTTAATGTGCCACAAAATTTGAAAACCACCAATTTATGGGACTAGCTTGGAAGCTGGAGCACATGGAAAAGAACATGAAGAAGTTGATTATGAAGGAGTGAGGAGAAAAATAGCTATCGTGGTATTAACTTTTCTTTTTTTTCCTTTTTAAAAATTTTTTTTATCGGAGTTCAATTTGCCAACATATAGCATAACACCCAATGTTCATCCCGCCAAGTGCCCCCCTCAGTGCCCATCACCCAGTCACCTCAACCCCCTGGCCACCACCCCTTCCACTACCCCTTGTTCATTTCCCAGAGTTAGGTGTCTCTGGGTGGCTCAGCAGTTGAATGTCTGCCTTCGGTATTAACTTTTCAAAGAGAAAGTGCCAAATAGCATCAGATGTAGCCAAGAGAGACAATAAAATAAGGATTGGAAAGGATCCATTGGGTTTAACTATTAAGAATTCATTGATGACTTTAGCAAAAATAGTTTTAGGAATGTGTTTAGGGGGTTGGGGTAAGAAAGGCATAGAAGCCAGGTTGCAGGGATCCCTGGGTGGTGCAGCGGTTTGGCGCCTGCCTTTGGCCCAGGGTGTGATCCTGGAGACCCAGGATCGAATCCCACGTTGGGCTCCTGGTGCATGGAGCCTGCTTCTCCCTCTGCCTGTGTCTCTGCCTCTCTCTCTCTCTCTGTGTGACTATCATAAATAAATAAAAATTAAAAAAAAAAAAAAGAAGCCAGGTTGCATTGAGTTCTAAAATACTATTAATTTTTAAGATTATTTAATTTAGTATCTTCTTTTTTCATCACCAAATGTGAATTTTATGATGAAGTATATACCTATATTAGTTACATAAATTGGACTTTGTTTTCTTTTTATTTATGGAAATTAAATTTTGCTTTGGGCATGGACATACACATGTATTGATTAATAAGATCTAGGTTTGCATTAGGAAAGCTGGAAACAGAAGATTACACTGTGGTCTATCTTTGATTATTCTTTGACAACTAGAGAACAAATTGAGCACAGACCATTTATGCTCTATTTATATGCAAAATTGTTCTAAGCAAGCATTGATGATGTTCTCTATAGAAATTTCAATCACTTTTGCTTGTCTTTTCTCCTACACCATATAATCAGCTCTGCTGCACATTTCTTTATTGGTGATCTCTGCCGGCCAGTAGGAGATAAGGTCAATTTCAGTTGATTTTTAAATGAGAATATGAATTTAGCAGGCTTCCTTTAGATATTGCAATGTGGGATAAGTTAGGACAAGCAATTATTATGCAGCAGTAAATTTTTCTTGGTAGTTTCAATTCCATGTCAAAAACTTATGGACATGCTAATGTTGGTAGTTAAGCTCACATAACCACCTGCTTATTTACAAACCCTCAATTCAGGCAAAAATGGTTGAGACCCTATATGTCAGGTGCATGAGACCACTCTAATATGAACTACATTAACTGACAAGGTATTCATCAGACTGTAATAAGAACCTTAAAATTTCTGAAAAACTAATTGCTTTCAAAATGAAAAGGGAATAGTTGTTTTAATTGGTGGCTGTGATTATGGGCTTATTTCTCTCATATGGACTCAGGAGTATATTATTGTGTATTTTCCTAAACAGGGATAAGAATTTGTAAAATGTTCAGCCAAATCCCATCTGCTGCCTCAGTGGCCAAAGGCAGCTAGACTCACCTGGAAATGAACGTACTCCCTATACCTATCTTTTAATTTTCATGAAACCTTTGGACACACCTTTCTTGTGTATTACAATTTGAACCTTACTCCTGGTAGTTCATTTCCTTGTGTCCATTAAAATGAGAAGAGTAGAAGGTAAAAGAAGAAAGGAAAAGGGCAGTGGGTATCTTAAGATCCATAGTACTCTTGAGATTCAAGTTTTTCTATTATTCATAAGTATTTTTTGCATATGCCAAAACACAAGGTATAAGACCTTGAACCTAATATAGTGTTTTCCCCTATTCCAGAAAACCTTGTAAGGTTATGCTCAATGTCAACCCTTTTAAAGATATAGATGATACAAAGTGTTAAAATACTAAAAAGCTTACAACTGAATTTCACTATTAAAAGATTATGATTTATTTTTAGCACCTAGCACATAACTCAGTATATTACATGCGCTTGATAACTGGTTGTTAAAAACTTCACAATTATCAAAAAATTGAATCTACATTAAATCCTTTTCAATATATTGTACCTGAAGCTATCAAGTTTGAAATTTAGGAGATGAGGGATGCCTGAGTGGCTCAGCAGTTGAGTATCTGCCTTTGGCTCAGGGTGTGTCCCGGTCCTGGGATTGAGTTCTACATCTGGCTCCCTGCATGGAGCCTGCTTCTCCCTCTGCCTGTGTCTCTGCCTCTCGCTGTGTGTCTCTCATGAATAAATAAATTTTGAAAAATCTTTAAAAAAATTTAGGAGATGAAAGAAATAAAAATTTTATTCTACATCACTGTAAATGGAATTCCATTAACACTCAGTCTATTTTATGGGAAAACTGAAATGTCCTAAGCATGTTACCTTCACATAACCTTTCTACTAGTAATGTTTAGGCTTGACAAGTAAAGAAAAAATCTGAGTTTAATGTAAAAAACAAAATATAACTATATGTCATTACTCTTATTCTTACATCCATTGTGCTTGCATTTGACTGCCACCTTTTTGTCATTTTCAACCCAAATTGCAATTTGTTCTACTCCTAATGCTTGAAGGGCAAAATTCCTAAATACTACTAGAGAAAATACAAAAACAAACAAACAAACAAAAAAACAAAACAGAGCCTTTTGTTTAAGTTTCACAAATCTTCTCATCTTTGTAAATATGCTCTATAAGACAGGGGAAGTAGCCAGGAGTTAGTGAATCTCTTTAGAATAAGTGTAACTAATTAATTGCTTTTCCAGCCTTCTCACAGATTTACTTAGGAGAACAGATCTTCTGAAGTTTAAGGTTTTTATCTAGTATGTATGAGTATTCAAAGGATTTGAACTATTTGAGGGACTTCCAGAATCTTGGGTAATATTTTCCCTTTCCACTTGGAAAGGTTTTAGCTGAGATTTCTTAGGGTTATTGGTCTGCTCTATTGTTCGTCTTGCATAGATGTAGTATATAGCAAGCAATACAATACTCTGTGGGCAAAGAACAGGTTTTTTTTTTTTAATTTCATACATTATTCACAAATCTGCAGTGATTTTAGAAAGTCAATGTATGTCCAGATGCAGAGAAATGGAAGAACACAAAAACAAGGATATGATTTCCATATTGTTTGGAAAGTTTATACTATTGTGTATGGACTTCATCTTTATTGAAAGTTATAGTAGCTATTATATTTTAGTAGATATATCACTATAAATCAAAAGTATACATATCTATCTTGTTTCCTAATGAACTGATTATTTTTAAATATGTGGAGCTAACCTATGAAGGGAAGTTTGTATCGAGAAGGATAAGCAGTAAGACTTTGTGAACAATCTAATGTTTATTTTAGCCATATTTGCGACATCATTTCAGTTGTCTATATCAATGCTATTTTAAGCAGCAAAGGTAATAAAAGATGATTATGTTTTGTACAAATTGTGGATTTTATTGTCATCAACAGATAATTGTCATCAAATATGCCTAAATTGAAAAGAAAAGGTTCTTTTTAAAGAATTTTTCTAATACAGAGTTTTCATTTTATGATCCAAAATTAAATGAACTCTCATGTTCTTATAGAGAACATTAAAACTAGTTTAGTTAATAGTCCTAAAAACCCACAATATGAAGGCCCCAAGAGGATGACCATCCATAGTGACTGGGATAATGGTTCAATACAGAAATTAAATTTAGAAATAAAGTTACAACATACTGAGTTTCTGGGAAATTATTAGAGGATATTTTCAATGTTGAATTCAGGTAGAATTAGATTAGAAAAGTCAAGTGGGAAGAAAAACATCACATCTTACCATTTGAATATTTTTTTCAGTCACCACAAATAATACTGATCACTTTGCATGATTCATTTTGAACTTCCTGGCAGAGGAAGATGCAAAGCATTGAAAAAGAATTATGGTCAAGTTGAATGCTGTCCACACAAATCCTATGCATTATAGATTATCCTCACGCTTCCAGTTTCTTAACTTTTTTCCTACTTACCATGCTTTGTGGTCCCAGGCCCTTTGTACGCCACTTACCTCACATCCCTTCTGCTGTGTCAGAATTGTGTTTTATCTTTTTATCTCTCTTAAAACATTGTTTCCCACCATCATTGTCCCAATCTTATATTCCACATATTAGCTGTGGGGAAGCAAAACTTCATGGAAAAAAATGAGGAAATATAATTGTGTCAGCATTGTTTGAAGTCTGTTACTTTAGTCTCAGCATTCTGTCTCTTTTAGGAAAACAAGACTGACAATAATTAATAAATTCTTACTTTATGTAAAATTGTTCAGGTCATGGTATCAGGGAGAGATCAATGAAGGATATTTCAAAGGGACAGAGAAAAAGTTCCTGGATGGACTCTTGGTTCCCAGACTTTTGAGGATTATGATGTCATAATTGCTGGAATTTATAAGTACTTCTGGTAGTGAGTAAAAAAAAGTATTAAGCAATGAACTTTTTGTACACTTAAATTATTTCATCAATTAATATAGACATTTGTGAAATGACTACATGATTTGATTTTTGCCCTCAGAACATGTACACTGTGAAAAAAAATTGATGGGGAAAATACCTTTTCATAAAAGTTCCTCAGACCACAATGGGGAGTTGATTACAGCTTGACAGGTATAAACATGTTCAATGAAAAGGAAAAAGTCTGGGATTTTCAATAAGTAGGGTAGTTTAGTAGGGTTAGTACTTTAAAAAAAAATTTGTCTTTCCAAATTCATTCAAATAGTATATTAGATTTTACTGTAATAGGTCATAATGAATTTCTACTTTAAGGAGAAATCTTTTATTATTAAGACATGTAGAACAAAATATTTTTTAAAAACACTTGTGTTATAAACTAACTGAGATGTTAATTTTTCTCTAATGTCTTAAAAACATGCAACTCTGTTAATTCACTTTTTTTTTTTTAACTTGGAGGCCAACTCCAGTAAAAGTGAGATGCTGCAGTGTGTACACTTATCTATTTTTCCAAACCAAAGCATGGCCCTTGGAGAGTATCATCTTTTATCAATCTTGATTTTTTTAAAGATTTTATTTATTTGAGAGAGAGAGCATGAGTGGGAGGGAGGAGCAGAGGGAGAAGCGGACTCCACATAGAGCAGGAAGCCTGACATGATGGGGGTGGGGAATGCTTGATTCCAGGATCCTGAGATCATGACCTGACCCAAAGGCAGACACTTAACCAACTGAGCCACCCAGGCACCCCTATCAATCATAATTTTTAATCAACTCATGTGAAAAAAGCATTTTTATTATGCATTAAGCATGACTTTTTAAACTACTACTTAATTTCCATTCTTGACCATCAAATATGTTTTGTTCTCCTAGTTGATTTGGCTATGAACATTAAATATTGCAAAGTTTTCTTAAAAAATTGGAAAAGAAGCTCAATTTTGAAGTATGGCTTCTTTTGGCTTTTGTTCTGGGTTCTATAACATGTGGAACATGTCCTAGTTGAAGATAAAAAGGATAGTGGTTGGGTAGAATTCATCACAGAATTTGATTTCCTGTGTGTCCAAACCTACTTTTGTACCAATTAGCTATGACCTTTTATTTTAGACTTAGAGTATGTGATTATTAGAGGGAACCATTTCTGAAATATTTTCTTTCTAATATTAATTTAAGCAAATTTCCTTGCAAAGCTAACTCTTCTTTCATGTTTTTTTTCTCCATGTGCTGCTTCTTTCCACTAAGCTGCTAAATCTTTTGCAGAGGAATTAAACATAATGTTTCTAAAAACATGAATAGCTTGTGCCCTTTTCTGAGTGTCCTACTTCAGAAATATTGCAGCTGCAGTAGCATTATGTGCTTCTTCCCATTTCTCTCTGCAGGGAAGTTCCTGCTTTAAGGTAGACCCAAGCTCTTTTATTCCTGGGATTTTTCTCTTCTAAATGATGTGAATGCTTCAGTCATGTTTTCTAAAGCACATTGTTTCTTTGTTCACTTATTTCAAATCAGTTGACTGTGCAGCTTGTAGGAATAATTGGGGGTGGGCAGGAGAGTATAAATGAATAATTATAAATCAATCTTTCCTATTAGGAAAACCACCCAAAGCAAAGGCTATTTGAATACAATCCCAGTAACGTGACTTTAGAGATGACACACAGTACATTTGTTACTTGAGTATGTGATACAGGGAATGTCTCTACAGGCCATAAATTGTCAAAAATGCAGCTAAAATGAAAACAAGCCACTGGTACATTTTTCATGATACTTTGGTCATAGGACCGCATTGCTTCACATGGAAGGCTCTCATTTGACTTGTATTTTGGGGCAGGGAGTGAAAGGATTTTGCTAAGAGTAGCCTTGTTTACCCCACTCCCTCCAAAACATTTCCTTTATGTGATTCTTTCTTTTCCTTTCGCATCTACTTGTCATCTTATTTGTTTTCAACCTGAATATCACACGATTTATGAAATGTTCATGGCTTTTAAAGTTTATTCTACAGAGTTTTGAGAAGAAAATAATTTTTATGAATTTGTGTGTCATCCTTGTGCAGGGGCCCTGCTAATCTCTATATCATTCCAATGTTAGTATATGTGCTGCCAAAGCAAGCACGATAATCCCCCCCCAAAAAAAACCAGGTTATTGAACTAGTTAAACCCCATTCAAATAATAGAAGGCAAACTTGACTTATTTAACTTTGACATCTAATTTTAATCTTTTGTGTATGCTGTCCTCCTGAAAGCTGCTACTACTTGTTAAATTTAAATAGGAAAGAACAAAACAGATACTAGAATATTACTTCTTTTCACTAGCTTTAAATTAATTTTAGATTACACAGAACTACATCTTCATTATTAAAGTGAGAAATTCAATATGTACTCCAAAGTGTTCTACTCTTCTAACTCCTTTAATAATGTCAAGATTCTGTGTCAAGATTCTGTGTCAGAAGAACAAGTAAACTAATATTTTGTTATGTATAAATCTTTCTCTTTCTAAACCAACAAAATTAAAAGTTCTTTTTTCTCATGTTTATGACTCTTTTTTGGCTAATTAAAATAGAATTCACGTGAATAATTTATATTACTGACTACCTGCCACTTTAACATTCATGGAAGGAAAAATAAAGTTTTAAAATAAAAAGAAATAAGCCTGCTTTGAAAGGATTATATATCATTAAAATTTTTTCTCATTTACATTTTTCTAAAGAAGCTAATTTTGAAACATACAAATACATTAATATTTCCATTAAGCTGGAAATTAATCTTACTTATGCTAGCATTGGTTATGCTTCATGGTTAGCACTGGTGTAAGCTGGTAATTTAAGAACCTCAGATTTTTACTGCTATTTTTATTCAGCTATGTCAACTATACAAATGATAAAATAATAATCAAAGGACTGATGGCTTAATATAATAGCTATTTTGCTTTAAATATCTTTTATGCTTTGACATTAAATGTCTCTCTTGCCTTGGTATCTACTTTTCAAAAATTTATTACCCATTCCTGATACTATTTTACTGGGGTTATTAGTCCTTTGACAGTTCTTCATGCTATTGACAGTATCTTTTAATTTGCTTAATTTCCTGACATTTTCTATGTTAATTTTTTGACTTTGAGATTTTTAAATGCCAGATTTGTGCTTAAAATAGAAAAGCCCTCCACTAATAAGATTTAGTCATATTACCTAAGTACTACACAGTTATCCCAGATATAATAGGGAGAGATAAAGAAAGGATCACAGATAATAAATTTGCCCTGCTTTCTCCACAAAGTAATTGCTGCAAGCTTTAAGTTACAGCTTTTATTGATAATATAAATACGGGTTGTGTAAGGAAAGCTTATATCTACTTATAATAGCATTCAAATCTGGTTTTAGTAATTGCTTTAGGCCAAACCACTCCATAAACAGTCCCAAGGCAATTTGAAAATAGCTATTTGTTATATAATCTTTTTCTATTGCATATGTATTTTATTTTATGATTTTTGTAATTAAAGTAATAAAACTCAATAGTATTTCCTGGTTAACTAGCAGGTAAACAAGTTTATACAATATAAATGTGTTTTATCTTGTGAAACAACTGATGGTCATTCAAAAGGAAGATTGTTAGGGAGGGGTAGGAGAACGTAGTATTTTCTATTGGTTACCAGGCTTTTAACAAAACAATGCCTACTATAATCCTAGAGAATTTCATTTGACTAAATGCCTACTCAAATGACAAGCATGGAGTGAGAGCTATAGTCAAAGGAACAAAGGATGGGAGGACCTATATCTGAATGAGTCCCCCCACCCTCCTCTTTAGAGGGACCCATTATGCCCTCTATTAGCACCTCTCACCATTGCTTGTGAAAATACTTGGCATTGAATGATGCTGTATGTCTTACATTGTACTTGCTAAAACTGCTTATGCAATTTCAATTGGCTATGGTATTTATCATGTTCTGTCAGCATTATGTAACATGGTTAAGCCTATGAAGCAGCTGCTTTTTGTGTGTGTATGGATCAAGTGATTGTTATGTATTGTGAAAATATCAGTTCAAGTTTCTTGAGTGCTGAGGCATCTAGATGAAGGATAATGAACATTAGGCTTTTTTAAAAAGACTTTTGTGCTGTTCTTCAAATTCAGCATTGCCTCTATATACGTCCATCCATTGGTGAGCACAAATGAATCTGTCTTTAATGTTAATAGAAGTTGCACATGGCAATCAAGAGGTAAAAATCTAAGATATTATAAAATCATTGTTATATAGCTCAGTTGTTACAGTGGTTCAAATATAAGGGGCATTTGTATGTACTGTGAATTAGTATATATACAATTTTTAACCTATAGCACCCTTAAAAAATGGCTCTAGAACTGTAAACTTGGTTGGTTTCTTTGAAACTATGTAGAGGTTTGGAGGATGAACTTTAATTATAAAAACCTCTTTGAAAATTAGACTTGGTGAAATGAGCTGTGTTGTATGAAATAGCTCCTGCTTTCATTGATCTGTTCTATTGTTTTTTTAAAATTTCTATATCATTTATTTCTGCTCTGATCTTCATTATTTCCTTCCTCCTGCTGTCTTTAGGCTTCATTTGTTTTTCTTTTTCTAGCCCCTTTAGGTGTAAGGTTAGGTTGTTTATTGAGAGTTTTCTTGCTTTTTGAGGTAGGCCTGTATTGCTTGTATACTGTTGTGCCCAAGATTGCGAATCCGAGAAACCACCAAGAAGTTGACACCGATGCAAACACACGAGGGTTTATTTACATGCTCGAGCTTGGGTCCAAGTATAGCGGAGCAGGGACTTGGACCCTGAGGTGGGTTTCAGCTTAGTTTTTATAGGCTGGTCTAGGGGATCTTCAGAAGGGGTGGAGAAATTTCTCAAGTTCTGTTTACATTTTGATATGGGGCATTAAAGGGCGTAGAGCTCTGTTCTTATTCTAATAGGGGCTTCCTGCCCTTGGCTTGGGCTCTGTTCTCATTCTAATAGGGGTTCCTGCCCTTGGCTTGGGCTCTGTTCTCATTCTAATAGGGGCTTTCTAGGACGTTAAGCTGTAAGCTGTTTTCTTCCTGTAACTGAAGTAAGGTAAAGTTCAGCTCTTATTCACAGGGGCCTGGGATGGCTGTACTTGTGCTAAGGCTGAACTTAAAGTGGAATGGCCTTAATTTTCTCGGCCTCCACATATACTTCCCTCTTGGGACCACTTTTGTTGCTTCCAAAAAATCTGGGACCATTGTGTTTTCAATTTCATTTCTTTCCATATGTTGTTTATTTTTCTGTGGTTTCCTGATCTATTTATTGTTTAGTAGCATATTGTTTAACTTCCATATATTTGAGATCTTTCTGAATTTTTTCTTGTGGTTGACTTCTGGTTTTATAGCACTGTGTTCAGAAAAGGTGCATGGTATAATTTCAATCTTTTTGTATTTGTTGAGGGCTGTTTTGTGATCTATTCTGGATAATGTCCCATGTGCACTTGAAAAATGTGAATTTTGCTGTTTTAGGATGGAATGTTCTGAAAATATCTGTTAATTCTATCTGGTCAAGTGTGTCATTCAAAGCTATTGTTTCCTTGTTTCTTTCCCTTTTTTAAAGATGTATTTATCCATTTGAGAGAAAGAGAAAGCAAGTGGGGGGGGGGGAGAAAGAGAGAATCTTAATCCACTTGTCACAGAGCCTGATGCAGGCCTTGATCTCACAACCCTGACACCACAAGCTGAGCCAAAACCAAGAGTTGGATGCTTAACCCACTGCACCACCCAGGTGCCCCACCTTGTATATTTTCTATTTAGATGACCTATCCATTGATGTAAATGGAGTGTTAAAGTCCCCTACTATTATTGTATTATTATCAATGAGTTCCTTTATGTTTGTTATTGTTTTATGTACTCGAGTGCTCCCAGATTGGGTGCATGGGTACAGTTGTTAGATCTTCTTGTTGGATTGTCTCCTTTATTATGATATAGTGCCTTTCTTCAGTTCTTGTTATAGTCTTTGTTTTCAAGTCTAGTTTGTCTGATGTAAGTATTGCTATTTCAGCCTTCTTTTGACATTTGTTTTTGTGATAAGTATTTCTCCATCCCCTCATTTTCAATCTACCGGTGTCTTTAGGTTAAAAAAGAGTCTACCTACTAGGCAGCACAGAAATGGGTCTTTTTTTTTTTTTCCCATTCTGACAGCCTATGTCTTTTGGATTAGAAAGTTTAGTCATGGGGATCCCTGGGTGGCTCAGCAGTTTAGTGCCTGCCTTCAGCCCAGGGCATGATCCTGGAGTCCTGGGATCGAGTCCCACATCAGGCTCCCTGCATGGAGCCTGCTTCTCCCTCTGCCTGTGTCTCTGCCTCTCTTTATCTCTCTGTTTCTCTTATAAATAAATAAATAAAATCTTTTAAAAAAAAGTTTAGTCATTTACATTCAGAGTAATTATTGATAAATATGTATTTATTACCATTTTATTACTTGTTTTGTCATTGTTTCTGGAAATTTTCTCTGATCTTTTCTTATGTTTGTCACTTTTGGTCTCTCCTTTCCACCCAAGAAGTCCCCTTTAATCTATCTTGGTGGGCTTGTTTAGTGGTCATGCACTCCTTAGTTTTTGTTTGTCTGGGAGATTCTTTATCTCTTCTTCCATTCTGAATGATAGCCTTTCTGGATAGACTGTTCTTGACTGCGTATTTTTCCCACTCAGCACTTTGAATAAATCATGCTGCTCCCTCTCGCTTGCCAAATTTCTGTAGAGGTATCTGCAGCTAGCTTTATGGGTCTTCTCTTTTAAGTTAGGGACTTCTTTTTTCTTTCTGCTTTTAGGATTTTTTTATCTGTGTATTTTTAAATTTAATTATAATATATATTGGTGTTGACCTGCTTTTGTTGGTTTTGATGTGAGTTCTCCAGGATCCAGATGTTTGTTTCCTTCCCCAGATTAGGCAAGTTTTCAACTATTAGTTCTTCAAATAAGTTTTCTACCCCTTTCTCTCTCTTCTTCTGCAATTCCTATAATATGAATAGTTTTTTGTTTTGTTTTGTTTTTTTTACACTTGGTGGAGTCACGGAATTCCTTAAGTCTGTCCTCATGTTGCCTAATTCCTTTCTCTTTTGTTCAGTCTTGTTAATTTCCATTATTCTGTCTTCTAGATCAATAATTCATTCTTGTGCTTCTTCCAGCCTGCTATGTCTTACATCAAATCTGTTTTCTATCTTGTTTATTGTATTTCTCATTTCTGATTGATTCTTTTTTGTTTTATCTCTGTGATAAGGGTCTCAATGATGTCTTCTCTTCTTTTCTCAAGCCCAGTGAGTATCCTTATGACTATTACTTTAAATTCTCCATCAGGTATGTTACTTACATCTGTTTCACATAGATCTCTGGCTGTGAGTTTATGTTCTTCTTTCATCTGGGATAAATTCCTCCATCTTGGCATTTTGTGTAAGTCTCTGCCTTCTTTTTGTTAGAAAAGCCAGTTATGTCTGCAAACCTTCTTCAATGTGGCCTTTTCTTTCCTTTTAGTTGTGGAATTCTGTCAGTCTTCAGGTTGATTTCTAGGATATTTGATATCCCAGAAATTATTTGATAGTTATCTAGCTGTGTTCATGGGACAAGACAAGCCTAGGATCCTCCTACTCTGTGGCATCCTGGTTTTCTTGCTTTTTTTTCACCCCCAGTAAATAGGAAACAACACAATAATATCGAGGAGGTAGGTATGCTAAGACCCACTCACAGCAATAGAAACTGAGAGCTAATATGCTGATTCTATTGGAGGAGAGGAACTAATCATCAAAGCAGATAACATCTTACAAAGCAAAAGTATAGGACTCAAAACTAACTACAATTGATCTCACCTAAGTAAAAGATATGTATGTAGTTGTTGAAGCAATCAGAATGAAATGCATCATAATATTAAGTCCTTATAGCTATATCACAGTATTATGGGTGATTTTTACTTTCTTCCAACTTCTCATATTCTCCTTCATGTGATGATTATATCATCAGAATAAATAAAATAGTATTTAAAACATTTTTAAGATGAAAAGGAACTTTAAACATAGAGTAGTTCTGCTCTGTTTAAAGGAAAAATAGACACAGCTCAAGTGTGCCCTGAGGACCTTGTTGGATATACAGAACAGCACAGTATTTGATGTTAATGATAATTATGTGAATCAACAATGATGTATTTTCTGTAGATTCTCTTTTTGTATGCAGCAAAGTATATATCTGTGAAACATTTCTATACAAATGGCTAAGATAAAAAGTAGTGGTATTTAAAATGTATAAATCCACAGCTATGCAGATCAACTCATTCTCTGAGGTTTCTGGATAGTGGAAATCTTATTTTAGATTTTTCTATTTTAAAATGAAATTGCTCTATAGCTATGTGTCCTATTAAATTATGGATATTATTATATTTAAGCTTCCTCTTCTAAGTGTCCATAGCTATTTATTGAGGCATTATTTTCAAATGCCCATGGAAAAAATGTTTAAGTGATTGTCTTTATCCTTCTGTAAATGACCCAGTTAGATGTTAAAATACATCTTATTTTTCTCAAATGTGAGGTTTTTACTGTTTTGATATTGCCTTTATTGGTTGACCTTGCTTTTTTTGGACTTGCACAAAGTAAGAGAAGAAATATTTACATATTTCCCAACTATTGCAGATTACTAAAATCAAATCATAAATTATTCAAGCTATTTTGAAAGCTTCTTGAGTAGAAGTTTATAAAATAAGGAATATAGTATTTAGAATCAGATCTCACTGATAGTTGTGTTACAATTGAAGCACAAGTGCTACTCAGTCCTCTCCTCTTAAAAATAAAATCACACAGTAACAACAAAACAAAATAAATGCTAAAAGTAATTCATTTCTTTGTGGAAGAATCTAAAATATTGATCTATTTTTTAAAATCTTTTATGTCTAAAGTATACTTGTAGCATTATTTGAGTCTTCATTACTGCTTAGCAATCTCCTTATCCATTGTTACCCAAATCACATGCCTTGGTTCTTGTTCCAGATTTCTTCTATTCTCTCCAGTCCCTCAAATTCAAACTCACACCGAAAGGCTCAGTAAATTCCCTTATGTGCCAGGCCTCATTTTCTTTCAGTACCCTTACTGATGGCCACATTGTACTCCTCATCTCACTTATCTTACAACCTTCAAAATCATGCATCATGGCTTATCCTCTATTTCTTTTCTTCTTAATATCTTTCTTTAAATTGATTTCTTTTTTCGTATACAAATGCTGCGGTCTGTCTTGTACTTTAAAAGCTAACTTCAATGATAAATAAATCAAATAATCAATAAATGAAAAAATATCTCCAAACTACTATCTTATATCTAACTGGGGAGAAATGACATGACCACACCAAAGAAGAGATATGTATATATCTATGTGTATATACAATATATAAATTTATATGCAATGACACGCTTAGATGAAGCTTTTATGGCTAATGAGAACTTGTCTCTCCTAAGTGGTTGGTTTACTTGTAATTGCTTCATCTGATGTGAGGCCTTGGTGGTCAGTCAGTCCTTTTCCCCCCTATTCTTTATTGTGAATTTTTTTTCTTTTTTGTATATTTTTTATTGGAGTTTGATTTGCCAACATATACCATAACACCAAATGCTCATCCCATCAAGTGCCCCCCTAAGTGCCCGTCACCCATTCACCCCGTCCCACCATCCACCTCCCTTTCCACTACCCCTTGTTTGCTTCCCAGAGTTAGGTGTATCTCATGTTCTGTCACCCTCACTGATATTTCCCACTGATTTTCTCTCCTTTCCCCTTTATTCCCTTTCACTATTTTTTATATTCGCCAAATGAATGAGACCACATAATGCTTGTCCTACTCTGATTGACTTACTTCACTCAACATAATACCGTCCAGTTCTATCCACGTTGAAGCAAATGGTGGGTACTTGTCGTTTCTAAAGGCTGAGTAATATTCCACTGTACATATACACCAAAACTTCTTTATCCATTTATCTCTCGATGAGGCCGCTTCCTCATGGAGACTCCTTCCATAGTTTGGCTATTGTGGATATTGCTGCTATAAACATTGGGGTGCAGGTGCCCTGCCGTTTCACTGCATCTGCATCTTTGGGGTAAATTCTTAGCAGTGAAATTGCTGGGTCATAGAGCAGTTCTATTTTTAACTCTTTGAGGAACCTCTACACATTTTCTAGAGTGGCTGTACCAGTTCACATTCCCACCAACAGTGCAAGAAGGTTCCGCTTTCTCCAGATCCTCTCCAACATTTGTGGTTTCCTGTCTTGTTCATTATCACCATTCTCACTGGTGTGAGGTGGTATCTCATTGTGGTTTTTTTTTTTAACTTTTTTTAATTTTTTTTAAAGATTTACTTATTTATTCATTCAGAGAGAGTGAAGAGAGAGGCAGAGACACAGGCAGAGGGAGAAGCAGGCTCCATGCAGGAAGCCCGATGTGGGACTCGATCATGGGTCTCCAGGATCACACCCCAGGCTGCAGGCGGCGCTAAACCGCTGCGCCACCGGGGCTGCCCCTCATTGTGGTTTTTGATTTGTATTTCCCTGAGGGCAAGTGATGCGGAGCATTTTGTGATGTGTTTGTTGGCCATGTGTATGTCTTCTTTGGTGAAATTTCTGTTCATGTCTTTCACCCATTTCATGATTGGATTGTTTGTTTCTTTGTTGGTGAGTTTAATAAGTTCTTTAGAAATCTTGGATACTAGCCCTTTGTCTGATAGGTCATTTGCAAATATCTTCTCCCATTCTGTAGGTTGTCTTTTAGTTTTATTGACTGTTACCTTTCCTGTGCTGAAGCATATTATCTTGATTAAATCCCAATAGTTCATTTTTGCTTTTGTTTCCGTTGACTTCGTAGATGTATCTTGTAAGAAGTTACTGTGGCCAAGTTCAAAAAGGGTGTTGCCTGTGTTCTCCTCTAGGATTTTGTTGGATTCCTGTCTCACATTTAGATCTTTCATCGATTTTGAGTTTATCTTTGTCTATGGTGTAAGAGAATGGTCTAGTTTCATTCTTCTGCACATGGCTGTCCAATTTCCCCAGCACCATTTATTGAAGAGACTATCCTTTTTCCAGTGGATAGTCTTTCTGGCTTTGTCGAATATTAGTTGCCCATAGAGTTGAGGGACCATTTCTGGGTTCACTATTCTGTTCCATTGATCTATGTGTCTGTTTTTGTGACAGCACCACATTGTCTTGATGATCATAGCTTTGTAGTACAACTTGAAATCTGGCATTCTGATGCACCCGGCTCTGGTTTTATTTTTAAATATTCCCCTGGCTATTCGGGATCTTTTCTGATTCCACACAAATCTCAAGATAATTTGTTCCAACTCTCTGAAGAAAGTCCACATTATTTTAATAGGGATTGCATTAAATTGCCCTGGGTAGCATAGACATTTTCACAGTATTAATTCTTCCAATCCACGAGCATGGAATATTTTCCCATCTCTTTGTGTCTTCCTCCATTTCTTTCAGAAGTGTTCTGTAGCTTTTTGGGTACAGATGCTTTATGTCTTTGCTAAGGTTTATTCCTAGGTATCTTATGCTTTTGGGTGCAATTGTAAATGGGATTAACTCCTTAATTTCTCTTTCTTCAGTCTCAGTGTATAGAAATGCCACTGACTTCTGGGCATTGATTTTGTATCCTGCCACACTGCCGAATTCCTGTATGAGTTCCAGCAATCTTGGGGTGGAGTCTTTTTTTTTTTTTTAAGATTTTTATTTATTTATTCATGAGACACGCACACAGAGAGAGAGAGAGAGAGAGGCAGAGACACAGGCAGAGGGAGAAGCAGGCTCCATGCAGGAAGCCCGACATGGGACTCGATCCCTGGTCTCCAGGATCAGGCCCTGGGCTGAAGGCGGCACTAAATGCTGAGCCACCAGGGCTGCCCTCTTTTGGGTTTTATATGTACAGTACCATGTGATCTGCAAAGAGGAGAAGTTTGTCTTCTTCTTTGCCAATTTGAATGCCTTTTATTTCTTTTTGTTGTCTGATTGCTGAGGCTAGGACTTTTAAAACTATGTTGAATAGCAGTGGTGAGAGTGAACATCCCATTCGTGTTCCTGATCTTAGGGGAAAGGCTCTCAGTGTTTCCCCATTGAGAGTGATATTTGCTGTGGGCTTTTTGTAATTGGCTTTTAAGATGCTGAGGAATGTTCCCTGTATCCCTACACTCTGGAGAGTTTTGATCAGGAATGAATGCTGTATTTTGTCAAATACTTTCTCTGCATCTATTGACAGGATCATATGGTTCTTGTTTTTTCTCTTGTTGATATGATCTATCATGTGGATTGCTTTATGAGTGTTGAACCAGCCTTGCATCCAGGGGATAAATCCCACTTGGTCATGGTGAATAATCTTCTTAATGTATTGTTGGTATCCTATTGGCTAGTATCTTGTTGAGAATTTTTGCATCCATGTTCATCAGGGATATTGGTCTATAGTTCTTTTTGGTGGGGTCTTTGTCTGGTTTTGGAATTAAGGTGATGCTGGCCTCATACAATGGGTTTGGAAGTATTCCATCTCTTTCTATCTTTCAGAACAGCTTTAGTAGAATAGGAATTGTTTCTTCTTTAAACGTTTGATAGAATTCCCCTGGGAAGCCATCTGGCCCTGGACTTTTGTGTCTTGGGAGGTTTTTGATGACTACTTCAATTTCCTCCCTGGTTATCAGCCTGTTCTACTTCAATTTCCTCTCTGGTTATCAGCCTGTTCAGGTTTTTTATTACTGCTGGTTCCAGTTTTAGTAATTTGTGGTTTTCCAGAAATGCATCCATTTCTTCTAGATTGCCTAATTTATTGGCATATAGCTACTCATAATAAGTTTTTTAAATCATTTGTATTTCCTTGGTATTGGTGGTGATCTCCCCTTTTTCATTTGTGATTTTATTAATTTGAGTCTTTTCTCTTTTCTTTTTAACAAGGCTGGCTAATGGTTTATCTATCTTATTAATTCCTTCAAAGAACCAACTCCTGGTTTTGTTGAGCTGTTCTACAGTTCTTCTGATCTCTATTTCATTGAGTTCTTATCAAATCTTTATTAACTCTCTTCTTCTGCTGGGTGTAGGTTTTATTTGCTGTTCTCTCTCCAGTTCCTTTAGGTGCAAGGTTAGCATATGTATTTGATTTTTTTTCCAGTTTTTTGAGGGATGCTTGTATTGTGATGTATTTCCCTCTTAAGACTGCTTTTGTTGTTTCCCAAATATTTTGAACTGTTGTATCTTCATTTTCATTAGTTTTCATGAATCCTTTTATTTCTTCTCTAATTTCCTGTTTGACCCATTCATCTTTAAGCAGGATGCTCTTTAACCTCCACGTGTTTGTGTTTCTTCCAAATTTCTTCTTGTGATTGAGTTCTAGTTTCACAACATTGAGCTCTGAAAATATGCAGGGGACAATCCCAATCTTTTGGTATCAGTTGGGACCTGATTTGAGACCCAGTATGTGGTCTATTCTGGAGAAAGTTCCATGTGCACTTCAGAAGAATGTATATTCATTTGCGTTTGGATGTAAATATCTGTGAAACCCATCTGGTCCAGTTTATCATTTAAAGCTCTTGTTTCCTTGGAGATACTGTGCTTAGAATATCTGTCATTTGCAGAAAGTGCAGTGTTGAAGCCTCCCAGTATTAGAGTGTTATTATCTAAGTATGTCTTTACTTTGGTTATTAATTGATTGATACACTTAGCTGCTCCCACATTCGGGGCATAAATATTCATGATTGTTAGGTCCTTTTGTTGGATAGACCCTTTAAGTATGATATAGTGTCCCTCTTCATCTCTTACTACAGTCTTTGGGATAAACTTTAATTTATCTGATATGAGGATGGCTCCCCCTGCTTTCTTTTGAGGACCATTTGAATGGTAAATCGTTCTCCAACCTTTCATTTTCAGGCTCTAGGTGTCCTAGGTCTAAAATTAGTCTCTTGTAAACAGTAAATAGATGGGTCTTGCTTTTTATCCAGTCTGAAACCCTACGTCTTTTGATGGAATCATTTAGCCCATTCATGTTCAGAGTTACTATTGAAAGATATGAATTTAGTGTCATCATAATACCTATTCAGTCCCTGTTTTTGTGGATTATTTCTTTGGGCGTCCTCTTTCTTTTACAGAGTCCCCCTTCATATTTCTTGCAAAGCTGTTTTGGTGATCATAGATTCTTTAAGTTTCTGCCTATCTTGGAAGCTCTTTTGCACTCTTTCTATTCTGAATGAGAGCCTTGCTGGATAAAGTATTCTTGGCTGCATGTTCTTCTGATTTAGGACCCTGAATATATCCTGCCAGCCCCTCTGGCCTGCAAGGTCTCTGTGGAGAGGTCTGCTGTTAATCTAATGGTTGTCCCTATATAAGTTAGGGATCTCTTGTCTCTTGCTGCTTTAAGGATTTTCTCTTTATCTTTGGAATTTCCAAATTTCACTATTAGATTTCAAGGTGTTGAATTTTTTTTATTGATTTTAGGGGAGGACCTCTCTATCTCCTGGATCTGAATGCCTGTTTCCTTACCCAAATGAGGGAAATTCTCAGCTATGATTTGTTCAAATGTGTTTTCTGGCCCTCTGGCCCTCTGGGCACCCTCTGGAACTGCAATCATACATAGATCTTTCCTTCTGAGGCTGTCATTTATTTCCCTTAACCTTTCCTCATGGTCTTTTAATTTTGTTTCTTTTTTTCCTCAGCTTCATTCCTTGCCATCAACTTGTCTTCTATGTCACTCACTTTTTCTTCTACCTCCTTAACCCTCATTGTTAGGGCCTCCAGTTTGGATTGCATCTCATTTAATTGATTTTTAATTTTGGCCTGATTAGATCTAAATTCTGCCATCATGAAGTCTCTGGAATCCTTTATGCTTTTTTCCAGAGCCACCAGTAGCTTTATAATTGTGCTTCTGAATTGGCTTTCTGACATTGAATTGTCATCCAAATTCTGTAACTCTGTGGCAGAGAGTACTGTTTCTGATTCTTTCTTTTGTGGTGAGTTCCTCTTTGTAGTCATTTTGCTCAGTGCAGGGTGGTTGTATGAGCGGGCTGCATCAAGAATATCAACCATGACCTAAGTAAATTTCACCCTATATGATTCCAAAGAGATCAGAGACCCAAAATTGAAAACAAAGATGAGAATGAAATAAAAGAAAAGGACCACTAAAGTGAAAAACAAATTTATAACAAAGTAATAAAAAATAAAAGTCCAGGAATCCCAAATAAGAAGAGAAAAAAAGAAAACAAAACAAAAAGAAAAAAGAAAAATAAAGGAGAAGAAAAAAAGGGGGGTGGTCTGCTAGATGGTGGTGGTGATGAAGTTTTAGTGGATGGAGAATGTCGTCTACCTGAAGGGTTCTAGAGGGTGATCCTCTTGTTTCTGAGTATATTAAGGTCTGTATATTAGAAGATGCTCAGTCTCAAATTTTTATAAACCAGAAATACTTGTGGGAGGCCCCAACATTGACTAGCAAAACATAAATGAGATAAAAGAGGGGGGCAGAATGGGAATGAGGAATCTCACAGAATGAACCAGCACAGTGTACCACTTGGTCTGGGTGCATACTGGTTATGTTTTAGAAGGTATTAACTTCTTCCATTATAGAACAAAATGAGGCAGAGAATACAAAATACAAAAAACAAAAAAACCCATACCTTGTATATCTCCCAAAATTAAGTTGAGTATGTTGAAGGGAATCTACAAGTGGAAAATATATCTAGGACCTGTAATTGTAGAAATAGGAACGTCAAAAAGGAAGAATCTTAAAAATGAAGAGGTGGTAAAATATTGTAGTTAAGGTGGGAAAAGAGAAAAAAAAATTGGAAATTTACAGTCTGATATAAAAACAAGTTGCACTGGAAAAAGAAAGAAAGAAAAAAAAAAGGATGAGTGTCCTCTGGTTCTATATTCTGTAAATCCCTTGACTTCCCCTGGGTCTTTCCAGCACTGCTTGGTCAAGAAGTTGGTCTTCCCCTGTCCTTCCAGCTGGTCTTCTGGGGGAGGGGCCTGCTGTGCTGATTCTCAGGTATGTGTTCCTGGGGGAGCTGTCCTTCCCCATGCCACATGCAGGGCTCAGTGGGAGCTGTTTATCCTGTGAGGTGCCTTTTCCCTGGCGGCCTCTCTCCATCCCAAGCACAGGGTGACACAAGGAGGAACAACACTGGCAGCAGTCATCTCTCCAGCTCTGGAGTCAGCTCCCACAGTAACTACCACAGTCTCCCAGTCTGCACAGACCTGAATCCTCCAGGGGCAAGGGGGGGTGGGGGGGAGGAGCACTGCTGATCTGCACAGCTTGGGGTCGCCCAGCAGCAGAGTGTCCACGCTGTCCTGTGCCTTCCCCACCTCTGCCTGTCCTGGGGGGAGTGTAGGATCCTGGGCTGTGTCCTCTGATGCCCTGGGATCCCGGGCCTGTGCTGCTGGTATCACGCTCCAGGGTCCACGGCTACCGAAGGCAGCAGGGCGCAGCCCCCTCCGCCCGGAGCCCCTGCCTGACCGACTGGCTTCTTCCCGATGCCCTGCTGGTGTGTACTCCACCCCTTTACCCAGCTCGGCTCACAGTCTGTGGCCGCTTTCCCCTGGGCGCACTTCCTCTATCAGTGACTCCAGAAAACTGGAGGCTCCCTTGCCCCTCCTGTGATTCTGTCTGAGTTCCTGCTAAACACCTTTCTGTCCAGGAGGAATCGGGTGTGGATTTTTAAAGTTCCTGCTTCTCTGGGACTGGGCTTTCCTGTCACGGGAGGCTCTTGCATCACGGCCTTAGCCCAGCTCCTTGTGGGGCCCCTCCCCCAGTTGATTTTTTTCTTATTTTTTTTTTCCACCTTCCTACCTTGTTACAAGCTAAAACTCTTCTCTCTGTAGCACTCCAGCTGTTCTGTTCTCTCTTTAAATCTCAGGTCGAATTTGTAGGTTTTCAGAATGATTTGAAAGTTTTGTAGGTAAGTTGGTGGGGACAGATGACTTGGAGACCCTACTCCTCTGCCATCTTGCCCCGCTCCCTCAAATTTTCAACTATATACAAAATAATTAACTATATACAAAATAACTCAGCATCTAGGCTCAACAATGATAAATTCTTATTCAATCTTGTTCTGTGTATACTCCCATCATTGGATTTTCTCAAGTCCTAGATATTACATTGTTTCATCTTTGAATATTTCTATTATTTATTCATAAATTGTAAAAATTATTTATATCATAACCAAATAGTACCATCATATCTTATAAAAAATGTTTCCTTACTAACAACTAGTGTTCACATTTCATGGTCTACCACATGCCCCCCCCTCCAGGCCCCAGTTTAAATCAAGAACTGAATAAGATCTACTTATTATTGTTGTTCTCTTAAGTCTCTTTTTAAACTATGACATCTGTATTGTTTTAGTTATCAATTGCTAAATAACAAATTACCCTCAAACATAGTGGCTTAAAATTACAAATATTATTATCTTAGTGTGTCTCTGTCAGGAATTTGGGAGCAGCTTAGCTGAATCATTCATGTCTTATTATCTCTCAAGTGGTAGTGAGGATGTTGTCCAGGGCTGCATCTGTGATCTTGAATCTGCTTTCCAGATCACTTCTCCACCATGTGAGCCTCTCTACAGGGCTTTTTGAGTCTCTTACAATATGGCCACTGGCTTCCCCAAGAGCAATTGATCTAAGAGAGCACAAGAAAGAGCAAAGAGGAAGCCACAGTTCTTTCTATGACCTAGTCTTGGAAATGACAACATATCTGTCATATTCTACTGGTTACATAGACCAACCCAGAAACAATGTAGAACTACACTGGAGCATAAATATAGGGGTTGGGGATAATTGGAGTGATCATCTTGGAGGCTAGCTACTATATCTCTTCATTTTTTAAAAAAATTATAATTGTCCATTGTTATTGCTGAAGCAACCAGGTCATTTGTCTAATAGAGTTTGTATTTATTGTATTCTATCCTAGTGGTATCATTTATATATATATATATCATTTATATATATATATGATATATAAATATCATATATTTTCTATAAACTTAGATATAGAGACTAGATCAGATTTGCATTCCATATTTTTAAGCAAGACTTATTATTCTTGGTGTGTTGTTCTATAATGGAACGCATGATGGCTGGTTTACTCTTAGTGTATCAGCAGCCACTGATGATCATTATCTAGATCCATTAATTCAAAGAGTAGTATTCTATCATCCCCTCTTAAAAAAAAATTATTTGTAATATCTCTATGAAAAGGAATGTCCTCTCATCAGCTATTTGGTTACATTCAAGTATATTTCAGATAGAGAAGACAGGGTGAATGCTTGATTCTTTCTCTTTGTTTATCAGTTTTCAAAATGATTTGTTGGTTCCCTAGCATCCCTCACAGGTAACAAGTAAGACCTGGGAACCACTATCTAGGGATTGATTCTAGGAATGGATATTAAAACAAAAACAAAAACAAAAACAAAAACAAAACTACCTACCAAAGTGATTCTGATTTACTTCTCTGTTAACTTCTACTGGTCTCCATTCCTGAGTCTGACTTAGTAGGTTTGGGATTGGGCCCAGGATTCTGGTTTTGTTTTTGTTTTTATTTTTATAAAGCCCAAATTTTTTCTTTAGTTGACAAGTTTGGGGAACATACGCTAAACTATACCTTTTCATACTTACTACGGCTATATGCATCTATGCTATTCTCCCATGACATGCGAGTTACAAGTTTGGCCCTATTTCACTGAGAGCCTGCCTAGCACACACTCTGGAGTTAGACTGTTTGAGTACAAATCTTGCTCTGCTACTTACTAGCTTTGTGACCTTGGGGGAAGTTAATCAACTCTCTGTCTCAGTTCTCATATATATAATATGGAAATAATAGTAGGATTCACCTCATTGCTATTTTTCAGACTAAATGAATTAACATTGGTAAAGTGCTTAGAACAGTGCTTGGTAAGGATTTCTTAAATACATAATAAAGCTTATCTCCCTCTGGGAGAGTTATCCCTGAATATTTGGTTAATAAAAGCTAGGCTTATTTGTTATTATCATTATTATCATTATATTAACTGGCATTTACTTATTCATTTGCCACCTTGTTTTGGTTATTTAACAATGTATTTTGTACATTGTTTTATATGAGTGCATGGTTATCTTTCTTATTCTTTTGTATTGCTGTCTAGTATTTTTTAAAACTGACATTTAATATACCAGGCATGGTGGATTACATATTTCCTAGTTCACTTAATCTTTATATCAGTCTTTTAAGATTAGCAATATTATTCTTATTTTACATATAAGGGAACTGAGTCTCTGAGAAGTTAAGCAAGTTGTCCAACATAAGCTAATAACTAATGGTATAGATATGTCATATATAAAAGAAGCACTGTGATGATTAGGAACACAGACTCTGGAGCTAAACTGTCTAAGTTCAAATCTTGCCACTACCACTTCTTAGTTTTGCATCTTGGGCAAGTTACTTCACCTCTCTCTATTTCAATCTCCTTTTCTGTAAAATGAGCATAAAAGAAGTATCTACCTCAGAGGTTATTCTGAAGATTAAATTAATACCTACAAAGTGCCTAAAATGTTGCCTGATGTGCATCATAAACACTTTGTATGTACTAGATAGTTGTTATTACTGCTATTATTAACCATTATCAACTAATTTTATTAGTTTTGGTTTAACGAAGGCAGTAGTTAAGAGGGAGAGATTGACAGGGTTCATAGGAAGGGAAGAAACATAGGAGCATTAACTTTCAGGAGAGAGAATAAGGAGAGCTGTTTCTACCACAAAGATGGACAGGATAGAATATAATTAATACTTAAGTGAAGGCAGATGATGACACTAGGGATGCAGGCTTATTCTTACAAATTAAAAGACAAGATCATGTTTTAGGAATGAGAAAAGGAAGGTAGAATTAGAAGCCTGTGGAGGCAAGAGGAATTTGGACACACTTGAGGAGTAAGCCAGGGAGCACATAATAGACATATCCAAGTTAAGTTTTGTCAGTATTCCACCATAGCTTGATTCCCTAAGGCTAAGGAAACTAATGTGGGGGGAGGGGCATCCCAGATTATTGGAGGAGTAGCTCAGCAGCCTAATGAGGCCAGTGAATCTGGACATGGTTAAATGGGATGGTTATGATGGTAAGTAAAAGTGAAGCTTCACTGAGCAGGGAATCAGGAAACATGGATTAATTTTCCAACACTGCTATCACCTATGAAATCCTAACTTCTGGATCTCAGTTAATTCCCTTATGAAATGAGAGAGCTATGTCAGTTTATCTCTAACTTCCCTTCTAACTCCAGAATTTGTGACCCTAAATGGCTGATTCTAGAGTCTAGCTGTAGGAGAAAGGAGTCAGTTGAAATGCCAAAAGTAGGAAATTGATAGGAAGGATCAAGGTGGCTGTGATGCAGCTTCAATAAAAGTGAAGGTAGATGAGGGGGTTAATGCTAGTCAGGCTCATTCTCAATCTTTTCCATCTTTAAAATTTGTATCTGTGTTCAAAAAAAAAAAATTAAAACCAGTTTGCCACTTTTTTATAGCAAATATTGTGGATATTGTGAATTTAATTGGCTATGTTTGACACACACAAACGTAAACATTATTTATTTTAGTTTTAGATCTAAAATGATCATTAACACATCAAAAATAAACAGTTTACTTATAAGGGTGTATTTTTCTGCTTTTAAGCAGAAGATAACAAGAGTATCTTATGCCTTCCTGTGCCTATAATCATATTACAATTTGGAGTAGCTAACTAGGTTTCTTGAACCCACTGTTACAGAACTGGCTAATCCATAATTCAGTAGGTTCTTGGCTTTCAAGTTGCCTTATTGACAAGCCTCAAGAAAGTAGATGGAACTAATTAGCACTCAAGCATTATAAAATAGGAAGAATTAAATAAAGCAGCTTTAATATTAAACTCAGACCCCTATGAAGATAGTCCCGTTAGTTATGGGGATTTTGAAATGATGGACAGGCTAAACCAAAACTCATAATCCTATTACAATCTCCTACACCCACCTAATAAGCTTCAAGAGCCGTTTCCTTAGAGTCTAGGATATTGCCATCTTCCTCTAGGCTTTTCCCTATATAGCTTATAAATTCTTTACTGTTCCCAATAAGTACTTTGTTATTTAACATAGTGTAAAAGAGAGTATGTAAGTATATATACATATTGATGCATTTTGACTATAATAATGCCGTTGGCCTGTAGGGAACTTCAGATTATTAATAATTTCAGAGGAAAGCTTTTTAAGAAGAAAGCTCAAGGCTTAGCTGTAATGAGGCATTTGAAAAGGAGGAAGGGGTATGTTTGTGTACATAATGAAAGTATTGAGCCCTTTGGAATGTTATGAGCCATGGTGTACTAATAAAAGATCTTTTCATTTCAGTGTTCCAGCAGACATCTCTGTACCCCTGAGTACCCTGACAAAATGCCTTTAGCTCACATTTCCTTTTAAAAATTTCTACTTCCTGACATTTACTACTGGGGATGAGGGTGTAGCAAGGTGAATATGATGGAGAAAGGAGAGCAATAGTAAGAAGTAGATAAATTGATGGTTTAGAATAATGAGCTCATTTTCAGCTGAACTGTGTGGTTCATATGAATTAATTAACCCCTTACAAGCATTTGTCTGACAGTCCTAATTCTCATTCAGTTCAATGAGTTTTTTAATTATCATTTCACTAAATAGCACTAAAAACTGTTTATATCCTGACATTATGGGAGCTTTGTAGAATTCTCTTCTATAAATCATCCGAACTTGTTTACAATTTGCAGTGGTCTTATATTTCTTCTGGTATGTGCTCAGTTTGCTGTTTTGCTGTTTTAAAAAATATTTTCAGGGTACTAATTGTAGAATATGCCTTAAAGTTTGGCTGGCCTTCTAAGGGTGAAGAACATCTGTAGAGAACATTTTCACATTTTCATTGGAAGAATGTAGGCTTAAACTATTATCTGTCATTTTAAACAAAATTAATCCAATGATGCTAAAATAATATAGAATGATTAATTACTCATTCTTAAGACCTGTGTCATTTAGTTCTTGGTGATAAGATGGGGATAAAGCACTTTTACCAAGAAAGAGAGAACTGAGAGTATTATATTGACAAAGCTGAAAAACAGTATGAAAACGCTAGACAAGGGCAGCCTGGGTGGAACAGCGGTTTAGCGCCACCTTCAGCCCAGGGCATGATCCTGGAGTCTCAGAATCAAGTCCCATGGCAGGCTCCCTGCATGGAGTCTGCTTCTCCTTCTGCCTGTGTCTCTAGGTCTCTCTCTCTCTCTCTCTCTCTCTCTGTGTGTGTCTCTCATGAATGAATAAATACAATCTTAAAAAAAAAAAAAGGTTGGGAAATATGTTTGAGAAATACGCTTGACTAGGGCTATCCCCTACTGCCTATGGCCTGTATGTGCAATTACTTTTTCTTTTCATACTAAAACTTGAGGTAATATTAATAAGTATTGTATTTAATTATGTCTTTGTTGACTGCAAGGAAATCTTGCTATTTTTTAAATTGAAGAGTAATTGACATATAGTAGCTTCAGGTATATAACAGTGATTTGATAATTATATGCACTACAAAATGGTCACCAAGGTAAGTCTAGTTATCATATATCACCATATACACTTGTTACAATATTATTAACTATATTCTCTATGCTGTATATTACATCCTCGTGTCTTATTTACTTTATAACCAGGAGCTATATAAATTGAGCATTTATTGAAGAGATACAGAGAGGCTCAAGGGAATTTGGGATAGGAAATATCCTATATCTAGACCTAGATCCCTGAAAATGGGATCCTCATTCCACATTCAAGTTGTTTCTGGGATGCCACTCAGCACAAGCTGATGACCCTTTTCTGAAGCGTACTTTGCTTATCCTGTGCTTGGAGGGAGACTCTACTTCTCCTGGTGTGACTGCCCCTTCTAGTTCCTGACAAAGACTCTTGGTCCCAATTCCACATTTCTTTTTTTTTTTCAATTCCACATTTCTGTGAAAGGAATGCTATTTGGTGCTCCTCCCCTTTTTGCGTTAGGGCCTAGGATGGCTGCCCTTTAGGTCAGATTCCTACCCAGGTTCAATTAGCTGTTACTATTTATGGTATATGATAACTAATTTAATTCTCACAACAATCCTATTGGATGGGTTAAGTACTATTATTCCTTTTATAGAGGGAGAAAATGAGGCAAGAAGAGATTAAGTAACATTTCCAAGGTCATGTATTTCCATGGTCTGTGACCTGAACCAGCATATTCTACTGATAGGTGCTATATGTTGGGTTAGAAGATCTGCTTTCTAGTCCTTGACTTGCCACTATGTGAATGACTTGGAGGAAATCACTGTAATCTTCCTGGGCATTCAGCCATTTCACAAACAGTTTAAAAATTCTAAATAAATAAATAAATAAATAAATAAATAAATAAATAAATTCTTTCTCTATTTTCCCCCTTCCTGGGCATTCAGCCATTTCACAAACAGTTTAAAAATTCTAAATAAATAAATAAATAAATAAATAAATAAATAAATAAATAAATTCTTTCTCTATTTTCCCCCTCTAAAGGGGGAAATAGAAGCCCAATAACACATGATAGGCAACCTTTTGGACATCCAAGGACAGGAAACAGCAGTCAGATCATAAGAGTGCCCTGGACTGGAAACAAAACTGACAAATTGAAAACATAAGTTACTTTTTCTATCCTTTCATGGTCTCACTTATCTCTGTCTACTTTTTATCTATTGATTTCCTTTGTTTAAACATGACTACCATAGGTATATAAAGCATGACCCTTACTTCAACTGCTATTCTTTATGTGACATTGGTCTCTTTGGCAAGGATAAGGTCACATGGTTCATCGGATTGCTACCTCTTCCAGGAACTGTATGGAAGAGCATATACGCTAAGAATAAAATATGGGAAGGGCAAACAAATGTATAGATCTTTGCTCTACCCATAATTCTAGTACTATAACACTGTTTTAAATATATTGTGTATTTCTCCATAGATCATCGTTTTTGCTACAAACATATTTTTTTTCTGTTTAATAAGCACTTGTTATATACCAAGTACTTTGCTAGGAGTATATTAGGTGCTCGGCCTCCATTTCCTTACCTGTCAAATGAACAATCCTGTCCAGCATTACAATTCTGTACACATGCACACACACATTTATGCATTTATTTATATTTAATGAATATATTGCTCTTACTACCAATCCAACAAGAATTTATTTATCCAAATAAATGTTCTTCAAAGTGCCATAATTTGAGCTAAAGAAGAAATTCAATCTCATGTTCTTTATAATTTTTAACCAAACATTAGTATTACACAGCTTAATTACCCAGCTTATTTATTCTGTTTAGCTCTGAAGTACTCATCTTATTTTCTAAAACTCAAGTCTACTATAAAAGATAAAAGATTTGCTGTTGGGACACTTGGGTGGCTCAGTGGTTGAGCGTCTGCCTTTGGCTTAGGGCGTGATCCCAGAGTCCGAAGATCGAGTCCCAACTGGGCTCCTTGCGGGGAGCCTGCTTCTTCCTCTGCCTGTGTCTCTGCTTCTCTCTGTGTGTCTTTCATGAATAAATAAACAAAATCTAAAAAAAAATAGATTTACTGTCGTTGAAACTATTGAAAAGAATGTGAGGTTGACTCTAAATATATTCCAAAAAGACACTTCACAAATGTCTCACACAATGATAGAATCAAGCAGTGATTCTCTAACTCCCACAGCAACCACATTGTTTAGGCTAGATCTCATTTGTCAATATATGTGGGTTATTTAAAAAGTCATTCACATTACTTATAGTATCAAAATTACAAGAAAGTATATAAAGGCAGTTTAGCGCCACCTTCAGCCCGGGTGTGATCCTGGAGACTCGGGATCGAGTCCCATGTCAGGCTCCCTGCATGGAGCCTGCTTCTCTCTCTCTCTCTCTCTCTCTCTCTGTCATGAATAAATAAATAAAATCTTTAAATAAAATACAAATGCTAGTTCAAGCTATAGTTAGCCAGTTATGTGACTGAAAAAATCATTTCGTTGGGCTCTTTCCTGAAGTTTTAAAAAGAAAAATAATTCTATTTCCCATTTATTTAAACTGTTATAACCCATGATCATTATACTTTTCTTTTCTTATGCCCACATAGAAAAAATATGATCAAAATACTATGGACACACCAAAAACTAAGTAGATGAATTTAGAGCTTTTAGAAGACTGGGAACACCACCCTGCCACAGATCTCTCCCCAAACCAGCCAATTTCATTCATCTTTATTTGTTGTTGTTGTTGTTGTTTTACCATAGTTGTACAGAATCAGTGCTGTAATTATAGGCAAAAGCCAACCAAGTAGATTTACCAAATCTTTTGGTGCTTCCCTGGTTTTATGTTGGTGTTAGACACTATCTTACTGTGATGGCTATGTAGCTTGAGTATGTAGATATGTATGAATATATCTCTTCTGACAAGTTCAAAATCATAGCATTAAATATTCTTTATTTAAGAAGTGATTTGAGAAAAGCGTTGTATATATTTTTTCTCTTTTCTGTAGATTAAAATATCTTAATTTCTCTCTTTAAGTTATTCTAGATTAGTCATTCTAATTTCTAAGAGGAATATAAGACAATTTTAAAGCTAAAATTATCATTCTATCTAAGCAGTATAATCTCATGAACACACGCTTTTTCTGAGACTTAGGATAATAAATGTTTTATTTAATTCAAGAATAGCTGATATGAAAGTCCATCATAAATGTGATTTCAGAAGTTTCAAATGTTAATCACAGCTTCCATAATCCAAAGCCCTGTGTTTCTCATTTAATTTCAAAGTAAGTCACTTGTTAGTTACACTAATTTATTTTTGTGGTTGTCACACAAAGATTTGAAACCAGTACACAGTCTTCCTTCTTTCTAATAGACTAGTATACCAGCTTCTACACTTTTCCTGTGGAATTATACTTTAGGTTCTAAGATACAGTGTGGAAGAATCCTGCTGAATGTGACCCTGAGGGGCACCTAGGTGGCTCATTCGGTTGAGCGTCTGACTCTTGGTTTAAGCTCAAGCCATAATATTAAGGTAGTGAGATCGAGGTTTGCATTGGCTCCATAACCAGTGGGAAATCTGCTCCAGATTCTCTCTCTCTCCCTCTCCTCTACGCCTCCCCTCACTCATGCACACACACTTTCTCTCTACCCCCCTGAAGTAAATAAATAAATCTTTAAAAAATAAATTAAATAAATGTGACCCAGGAACTACCTTTGTACAGGACATGTTTTTGGTGTTAATCACAGTCCTGACTCATTCCTGTCCTGGCCTTATGTCTCATATTCTCTGTTGTATGTTTACAAGCTGGCTTTAATGGCTAGGGAGGAAAGAAAAAGAAAATAACTATAACATGAATAATAAATTTTTTATAAGTTGAAAATAACTTTAACATATATTTCACAGTCTACAGGGGAATAAGCAGATATTCTTATATCCGCTGTGTCTGTTTGGTGTTTTCAGATACCATAATTTATCCCTCTGGAAAATCCTAGCAGAGACCATGTATTGAATATGAGGGTACACAATTAGATGCTTAATCTAAACCTAGAACAATGTTATTTGAGCTGATTTGTAGAGGGTCTATAAAAGCTGAAAAATCAGCTTGACAACATTCCTGCTGGGATTGGCCTTCATTAAATGTTTGTGGTGGTATTTGTAGTCCATGCCACTTTAGTCAGATCACTAGGGTTTAGGAGATGATGCATACAGTGAAACTTGAGTTCACTGCTTATCAGGGAATAAATGAAGGCTCCCAAGCTGAAGGTTCATTTGGTCAGTCTATAAGAGTTGTCAATCAGAGCAAGCTGGCAGGGGAATTTTTTTTTTTTAAATAGAAGCAAAATTTTCCCACTTAGAATTTTTCCACACCGTATCCTGAATGCCATTACATTGTCCATACCAGGGAGTAGAATAGTGGGCCATTATAATCTTCCTAATGTGAGCCACTGACCTCTGTTACTTATGAGCATAGCTGCTGCTATCCACTTTGTAAATATTGTCATTACTTAGGATGAATAGAATAGAATGGTTCTCAAAGTACTCAAGACTTCTGTTATATTCATTAGCCCCAGTATCCTACCACAGTGTCACACATAGAAGGTTTTCAGTTGTTTGTTGATCTTAACACCAAGAACAGAAACCACTGTGCAAATCAGTGTAGCTTATATATAGCCTTTACCAACCCATTCCCCATCCTTCTTGATCTAACAGAATTTGATAAAATTATTTCTTATATTTTTTCCATATTGTCAAGTGTGTATTGTTTTATACTTAGCAAGCCTAAGTTATTTAAGTTTGATTTTGGTATATCTATTGGTTGAGATAAATAGAATATTTCAAAGGGCTTTTCTTAATAAATTTTTGTAAAGGAAACCAAGAAAGTTTGAATAAGCAATTTATTAGGTTTTTTAAAGATTTTTTTTTTCATTTAGGTACTCTTTATACCCAACCAGGGGCTCAAACCCACAACCTCGAGATCAAGAGTTGCATTGCTTTATTGACTGAGCCAGCCAGGAACCCCTGCAATGTATTAGACTTTTTGTGCACATTTTATTTAACACTACAGGTGAATCACTTTATTAACTACATATATGATTGTGACACTGATACTATATCCATAGTATGTGACAAATCACAACAAAGGTATTATGCTGTATATATCTGTTGTAACTTGAACAGACTGACAGGTGGCACAGTTCACCTCATCAAATATGCAAGAAACCCTGGTAAGATTAAGAAAACAAATAGTTCAGCTAAGAAAATGACAGTCCGATGATGGTATGACAGGCTCTAATTATTAGCATAACCAGTATAATGTGAATGTATAATGTAAATTATATAGTTTTTAAGTCTTTTTTAATCAGCACCAAATTAATCTAGAGTTGTATTTATAAATCTGTGTTCATGTCTAATATTTAAAATTAATTCGTAAAACAATACTCTTCTCGAATAGAGATTTAGAAAATCTATTCCATTAAATATAAGTTGATTTGATTTCCAGGGGGCATCCATTAGTACAAACATCATGAAAGGGCCACTGCCCAAAATGTTGATTCCCTGGCTGATACCTGGAAGAAAAATAAACTTACATTTAATGGAGTAGACTGTCTAAATCACTGTTTTGAGAAGAGTGCACATTCATGAATATGTATTCATTGCAGAATTCAATAGATTCTAATAGTGAAGGACATTTGTATCATAAAAAGTAGCATTTATTCATTAACTTAGTACTTTCTAAAGAAAGAAGCTAGAATGCAACTTGGGATGGAATGCTGGCAATAACCAGTTCATTTATTGTGTGACACGTTCATCATGGTCTATATAATAACCAATGAAATAAAAATGTGTTATATATGATCTGTAGTCTAATATTTATCCTGAACCAATATAAAAAATGTACTATTTGTAATTTTGTCTTATCCAGTGCTCTGGGTTCAGTATAATACCTGTTTGCACATCTCAAATAATTTTTCTGTTTATTTCTTCTTTTCTGCAATAGTAAATCATCCTTGTGCAACATGGGCTAATCCAAGATCAGCTACACAAATGGCCTGAATGCTATTTTAAACAAGGTTGGGTGATTGTACAACATGACTTTTTAAGATAGTCAAATGCCAAAGTTTCCAGTAGAAGAAACAAGATACTCATTTCAACCAGCCCCCTTACTTTCTGCCTAGGTACTAGGTACCATATGTAACCATCTCACTATATCTCCTCAACGTTCCTGAACATTGGGATTTGTTTTCTCAAGTTTAAGAAGAATGGAGGATTCAAGTTAAGTTGGTTCACAAAGGTTACAGCTAGTGAGCTGCTGAATCAGAATCAGAACTAGTATGTCTAATTCCAAATTGCATGCTCTGGTATTTCCTTGCAATGTTGACTTTCACTTGGGGGCTCATGCAAAAGATTTATGAGATGACTCAGATTTTCTTCTGTCACACTCCTAGAAACACTTGTAGCTGATTTTCTTAGTTCTTGCCTCAAATAAGACTAGTAACATTACCACATTTTAAAAGAATGAGTGATTAATTTGTGGAAATATTTGTTGGAATACTTTTTAGAGTTTTCAAATCAGAGAGTTGAAAATTCATGCTGTGCTTTAGGCATTATTGATCTTAAGCCATCTCATGCAGGTAGATATAAATCCTTTTCTTTAAGACCTCTGGTGAAAAACAGTTCAGGCTTTTCCCTGGTAATTTACCTTACCTGAAAAGGCTTAATGATAGTTGTATGCACATTATTATGACCAATGACATAATGCTCAGTTCCAGTGAATTAAGCCAATAAAATAATAATCCTTTTAAAAATTATAAATTTCAGAGGGTACCTTGAAATTACTTAGAGGAAGTTTGTGATTTTGCCAATTTTTTAGGAAAGGCAGTTTAGTCTAAACTTTTAAACGAGCAGGCCTTGAGTGGGTCACAAGAAGATCTTTATTTTGCATTTGGATTCCCTTTGTACTTTCTTTTGAGAGAGAACGAAAGAGAGAGAAAGAATCTCAAGGAGACTCCGAGCTGAGCTCAGAGGCTGCCCCGGGGCTTGATCTCATAACCCTGAGATCATGACCTGAGCCAAAATCAAGACTCCGATGCATAACTGACTGAACCAACCAGGCACCCCTGGATTCCGTTAATACTTTAAATCGCAGATCTGTACCTTAAATGTAAATGAAAAGAATGTTAAAAATTGATATAACTTAAAAAATTATCACAGTTCTTTTCGGGTAGCTTTACTCTTCAGTTTAAGTATCCTATCCTATATTGTAACTGGTTGCTTGTTTGTCTTTTTAACAAGACTGTGAGCAATTGGAGAGCAGTGTATTATTCATCACAGTGTCTCTAGTATTTAGCATAATGCTTGACACAGAAGTGGTCAATAATTATCTGTTAAATAAATGAATTCATTTCTCCAATTGATACTGCTTAAACCAGCCTTTCTCATACTTTCCCACAAAGGCATCCTGCTAATTTACTGTTGTTTTTCTATCTTGGTTCATATTATTTCTGTCACCTGGAGTTATCTTTCCTTCTCTTCTTCACCTAAATGAATCCGACTAGTTTGTCCTGGTGTAATTAGTTGATAAGTGAGTTCTGTTCTGACTATTCCAGCTATCACAGAGTCACGCCCCCCATACCCATACTCTTTTAGCCCCCATGGGCTGTCCCATACACTTTAGCCTTTGATTATATTATTTGTCAAATTTTTAATGTTTGACCTTGTCTCTCCAACCATTATGAAAAGTGCCCATGTTTTACACTATTTTTTCTCCCCTTCATGACCTAACCATAAATTAGACCAAGAGATGACAAACTGGCCTATAGGTCAAATCTGGCCCAAATTCTAAGAATGATTTTTACATTTTTAAAAGATTGAAAACAATCACAAGAATATTTTGTGATGTGAAAATTAAATGAAATTTAACTTTCCATAAGTAAAGTTTTCTAGAACATAGTCATGTTTGTTCATTTATATATTATCAGTGGCTGCTTTGGGACTACTACAGCAGAGTTGAGTACTTGTGACAGAGACCATATGGTCCACAAAGCACAGAATACTACTTGGCCCTTTACAGAGAAATTTTGCCAACTGCTGGACTAGACCAACAATGAGCACTTATTAATTAAATAATTCAATATCTTATGACTATTCCATTATGAAACAAAATACTCTGAAAGGACTGATAATTATGTAATATTACCTTAAATAAAGAAAAAAAATAATAAAAGAAATCCTTGGAGTGTAGATAATTCTTGTCTTTCAGTTGATGAGATACAAAAATTTCTGTTTTCTCCACCCATGGTAAACTGACTTAGCCGTTCAAAGCTTTCTCAACATGTGCAGAACCTCTTCATGTAGAGATTCTTTTTTTTTAATTATTTATTTATTCATTCATGAGAGACACAGAGAGAGAGAGGCAGAAACAGGCTCTATGCCCAGAGCCCGACATAAGACTCTATCCCGGGTCTCCAGGATCAGGCCCTGGGCTGAAGGTGGCGATAAACCGGTGAACCACCCAGGCTGCCCTCATGTAGAGATTCTTAAGAACAGGGTAGATGATTGTCATTCTGGACTGGATAACCATAAGTATTGTACAGCTCAATGATTCCTGGAATCTCTTCTATATGTAAACCTTGCTTTATGAAAAATGAGAAAATTGATTTGTGAAAATGAAGTCTTCTCATCCCCCAAACCTTCCTTACTCTTCTTTTTTGTCAGAACCCTGCCCCTTCAGTTTTGGTTTAATCTAGTTCTTTTAATTAAGTAGGAGAAAATTAAAGTTAGCAAAGTTTAAATCAAGCAGGTTTGATTTAGTGATACAAATCTGTGGTTTGTCAGGTTTTCAAGGCATAATCCTGGCTTCAACCTTATCTGACAGGTTGTCAGCCTAGCCAGTCTGCGGATGTAAACCAGAGCATCTCATCCTTTCAGGCATGACTTGCTATTTATCTTCTGAGGCATAATTTACTATTGCCCTAAAGAAAATGAGTAGGGTTAAGTAAGTATAAAAGGACCCTGTTTGCTTCAGCACAATTACTTCATTCACTATGCAGTTGTCAGTGACTAGGCCTACAATATGTATAGGTATATTTCAAATGAAGGAAGGAGGAATCCTCTAAACATAGCTTATTTGATTAATGTAAATTATTCTTTTACTCACTGAATATGTAAAGCATGTAAATTTAGTCCTGCTGTCAAAAAGTAGCTCTGTGCCATTAGCTTCTGCAGCAGACAAGGCCTACTGCATCCTGTTCTGCATTTTCAGAGAGGTAATGCTAATGACAGCTTGAGCAATTGCCTTAATGAGCCAGAAAGGTGTTCTTTCTTATTCGCATTTAGCTACTTACAGTCATTTGAAATAGAGATCATCTGTAGATATTACAGAGTGAAAAAAGCCATGGGTTATCTTATTAATGTGTTTCTCCAAGCCTGTTAAGAATGAACCATCAATCAGTCGTTAGCCAAGAAAATGGCTTGTTGTCAGTGCTATCTAGGTGATATGCCATTTGAAATGCAAGTTTTAGATTCTAATTACCATGCTAGCTAAGTAAATACAGTTGTCAAGCTTCATCTCTTGGTCATTTCAGGAAAGGTTGTAGGGCTTCCCAAATCAAATTGATTACAAAATAGCATTAGTATTATAAGCCTAAAGTGAACAACATGACCCATTTTTTAAAAAATAAGGCACTGTACATGAGTCATCAGGAAGATGTTAGAAATCCACCCACATGCACCATCTTACATGTAAAATTCAGCTCAATTGCTGACTTACTTTGTGGTGTTAGAACCCAACACATTAACATTAATACTTAAAACAAATTTTCTCTTAACTAAGTCTTTCATTCTAAGTGAAATGTTCATATTTTCTTACTAATATTGATCTGTTTGAGATAATTCATATCACATTAATATAAAGATTGATAAAATCATGTTCAAATTTTGGTTTAATTAATGAAATATATGCCTGTAATTTGGTGGTGTTTTGATTTGGTTACTTAATATAGCTATACTATTCACAATGGTTCAAGAGAAATAGGGGTTTAACACACTAATATTATAAAAGTATGCATTTATACTTAAGCCACACCACTCAGCCAAAGATTAGCATAAAGTGGCTACGTTCAGCTTGGGATTGTGATAGAAGTGAAATAGCAAAATTATAATCACTCCAAGATAAAATTCCTCTCTGTCACCATGTCTGCATCTTGCCTAATCTTTTTTTTTATTATTATTATTTCCATTTTGCCTAATCTCAATTAAGTTGTATGTCTCCTGGGTCTGGGGACTGAAAGTCTGAAATTCAACCAATATTTAAGAACTTAAAAGTTCTTTTGTACAGAAGTTGTACTGTGAGATACGACTTCAAAAAAACCTGAGCTGTAGAATTTTTTTAATTGAATGAGTAGTAGTAGTTTAAAAAATCTATATCATTTTCAGATTAAATAATCCATTTTGCTAGAAAGAAAAAGTCAAGTGAATCATTCTATAGTTTTCAGAAGGTGAATCAAATAATTCCTAAATTGAATTCAAGGATCATGTGAAATTCTCTTTCCCTATAAATGTCTTATTGAAATCTCATATTGATTTCTGTGTGTGTTTAACACCTGAAGTGTAGGGACTATTAAAGAATTCAGATTTAATGCCTATGTAATAGGGTACTTTTTCAGTTACAGACCTTCATGAAGCTTCCAATTAAACAACATGGAGGAGTTCCTCATCTCAACTACATCATAAATGACAAAAACTCAGCTCTTAAGGCATAATTTGGTGATAGGTGGAAGAGTGATTCTTATAATAAGCTAAACTATTTGTGGAATTTTCCAAGGCAGCTTGCATCATAACTTTCTTATAAGGAGAAACATTTCATGAGAATCTTTTGGTGTTGCCACAATTGTGTAACAATCCCCAAAGAAGCGTGATGTGCATATACTTAAACCATTCATTTCATAATGCATATTGCTAGTAAAGCCAAACTTTCTATTCCACAATTATAAACTCATGGAGATGGTAATTATAGTGCATTATTTGTCAAATTTTATTATTTTTTCAAATCCCAAAGAAAATGTGATATTCTACCATGTCTTTGAATCTCAGATTATGTAAATTTGTTTATCTGTAACACATTATTTGGTTGCTCTGCAGCTCTGTTTTCAAGGTGATTATGCTAAAATCTGTGTTGATTTACATCTAGGCATATGGGTATATTTGAAATCACCTAATTTGAAATTGTAGTTCTTAGAGTTAGCGCTAAGAAATGTAATTCTGTAAAGAATATTTTGAATGAAATATTGAATAAATTAGTAGAAACATAGTTAAGTTTTCAATGCATCCCCAAATATTAGGCTTGGAAAGTGGTACTTTTCTACCTTAATTTTAAATCTTGTACATTTTATAGGTAAAAGGCAAGTTTATCCCTATATTAGGCAAATCAGATTAAATGCAAGTTCTACTAATTCAGAGAAACTAGGCTCATTTGATGTTAATGTAATGCTGGTTAAAAAGTAACTAGATAAGGAAATTCTTGGTTCCTTCCTATAATTTCCAATCTTTTTTTCCCCAGTTTTCTTGTTTTGTTAAATCTACAGTTAGATTATAATAGAATGCCATGGGACTGCATTGTTCCTTAAATCTCATGATTAGTTGTTTTTAATTCCATTCCTGGTAGAGCCATTTTTAAATTATCAAACTTTTTCTGTAAAAAGAAAAAGGAAAATTTTGACTTACAATGTGACTTACAAACTATCCCAGTGATTGGTTGTATTTGAGAAGGATATTGCACCTCTTTCTTCTCCCTTCGAAATCAGTAATACTGCATATTTCCTTTCTGAAACAGAATGAACCATACCTCACAGTTCTCTTATCTGTGGCAAACCTATAATTCCTGAGTCCTTACTTTCGTCCTTGTTGGGGGCTACTTCTCTCTGACTAGTTTGTGGTCATCAGAGAATTACAACAGGCAGAGAGTATGTCTTATCTTTCTACTGGAAAGGTATTGTCTACCTCAGACAACTGAAACTTGAGCCAAACCCATGTCCCAGAAAAAGAAAGGCCAGGAAGTCATTTTGCTTTCTGGGAAGCTTCAGAGATCAGGGAAAAGAATAGGAGGGAAAGCGTTGGCATCTATTCCAGAGTTGTCCTGGATTGTTAAACTTTGATCTAATCTCTCAATAAGTACATCATCAACATTCTGTGATACCTCATACATGCAAACAAAATACTAGCAGTTGCAGGTTTTCTTTAAAATCGTGCCCTTTGTTCCCTTGCATGTTCCATTTCCCCAATTAACTTTGTGAGCCCTGGGCAAGTTAGTTAACCTCTCTGAGCCCCAAAGGCCTCATCTATAAAATGAGTGATTTGAATAAATGATCTTTATGATCCTTTCCATTGCGAACATTCTATGCTGTGAAACCTCAAAACTATAAACTACATGAGAGTAAGAGCCATTTTTTTTGTTTTAATATTTTAAATCTCTCCAACAGGGCCTAATTGAGTTCATTACCTTGCTCCTGCTCTGTGAAACAGAGAATAGATTTTTGAAGACAGCTCTAACATTTCTATCTTTCTAAGATTAGAAATTGGGCATTCTGAGGGTGCCTTAGGTGGCTTAGTCAGTTAAGCATCTGCCTTCAGCTCAGGTCATAATCTCAGGGTTCTGAGGTTGAGCCCTGCATTGGGCTCCCTGCTCAGCGGGAGCCTGCTTCTCCCTCTGCCATTCCCCCTACTGTGCTGACTCTTCTTTTTCTGTCAAATAAATAAAATCTTTTTTTTTTTTTTTAAAGAAATTGGACATTCTGTTTTAATTGCAGGTCAGGTTATTTATCAGGTATAGATATCATATGAACTTGCATATTTCAATAGTAAAAGCATTGTGGGAAATGAATCATTGGGATGAGATTTAGAGGAATAATACTTCAATAATCAGCTATAAAGGAATTGTGAGTTGAATTATATCCCTCCCACCTCCCCCAAGAAACATATGTTGATGTCTTAATACCCTGGTACCCGTGAACATGACCTTGTTTGAAAATAGGGTCTTTGTAGATGTGATAAAGTTGAGGTAAGATCATACTGAATTAGGGCAAGCCCTAAAACCAATAATTGGTATCTTTGTAAGAAGACCATGTGGAAACACAGGGATCAAGAGGCCCACAGGGAGCATACCATGTGATTATGGAAGCAGAGATTACAGTGATGCAGCTGCAAGTCAAGAGATACCAAGGACCAATGGCAACCACAAGAAGCTTAGGAAAGAGGCACAGAACAGATTCTCCTTCAGAGCTTCCGGAAAGAACCAATGTTGCCTGCACGTATTTCATACTTCTAGGCTCCAGAACTGTGAGAGAATACATCTCTGTCCTTTTAAGCCACCCGGTTTATGGTAATTCATTACAATAGCCATAAGAAACTAATAAAGACTGTTTGGATACCAGCCTAAGGAAAGCCCCAAGGAATATGGCTCTGGACTAGACCAGTTATAGTTGGCAACCACTGTAGGATATCTACCTTCAGCCTAGGCCATAAATCGAGATGAAAATGGACCATTATGATTTCTTTTGGAGCAACCCAGAATGCTGTAAGAGATTAGGAACTATCTTATAAAGACTGTAATCAGACTAAACTAGTATCCTATTTGTTGTAGCTATTATTCGTCCCTTGAAACCCACTTCTGATCAGCATTTCATACTCACAAGCCGAAGGTTAAGGCTGCAGAAAGACTACTCCTTAGAGTTATCATCCATTTATTGATAGACTTTATCTACCTTTTTTTTTTAAAGATTTTATTTATTTATTCATGAGAGACAGAGAGAGAGAGGCAGAGACACAGGCAGAGGGAGAAGCAGGCTTCATGCAGGAAGCCTGACATGGGACTCCATCCCAGGTCTCCAGGATCACGACCTGGACTGAAGGTGGCGCTAAACCACTGAGCCACCCGGACTGCCCCATACCTTTTTCTACCTTATGCAGGTTTCCTTTGTCTGTTTTTAGTTATCCATTTATACAGTTACATACTAAAGATCTTTGAGCTTGAAAATCATTTTTCAAAGAATGAAGTGACTATATATCCATTTAATCTGCTTATTGCCCATTGAGAATAATCTCTCTCCTACTTTCTACCTATGAAAACCTCATCTGTTCCTCCACCATACATAGCTCAGATCTCATATACCTCATGAAGGCACCATTGACCACCCTATTTTGAAGTAATCTGCTTTCCATAGTTACATAATTTATGCTGTGTAACTCCTTTGATGCTTAGTAAATAGTACCCTTCATTATAGTTTTGTTTTTATATCTGTGTGACTCATCTCCCCCACTAGATTGCTCTTAGAGGATGGGAAATAATTCATGTTGTTTGGTATCTCTACCCTGCACCTACAATACACAAAGAGCAGTGTATGCACATCATTAAGTCTGTTGTGATGAGTACTTTTCAATTATGGTGGACAGATTATGACAGAATTGACAACTTAATTCAACAAATAACTGGTTCTAGGCATAGCCTTATAGAACTAATCATTATTTGAAAAAATCAAGACAATCTATATTCTGAGACTCTGGCACAGAATTTCTTGTTAATAGTGGTTGGCATAATTTATTCTCTTTCCTGTTATTTTCAAGTTATGTTATTGCTTTGAACTCATTTTTCAAAACAATATTTATAAATGTAATTCATAAAAGTATATTATCATTGGCCAATGAAAAGAATTGCTGCCACTTTTAGAAAAGAAACTATGGTTTACTAGAAATTGTGGACCTCCTTACAAAAGTAATGAATTAGCGACCACATACAGCATTATGAAAGCTAGTTATAGTTTGTTTAAACCAGTCTCTTCCTTTATGGCGTTCTCAATCTTTTTAAACAGCTAGGATATAATAACATTTTAAAAATTAAAGTATTTCACATGACCAAGAACATGATATGAAATGAGCAACATTAAGCTCAAGACAATTGAAGCTTCAAATACTGGAACAGACAAGAATTTTAAATAGCCCAAATGAATAAGGAGACAACACTGCTGTGCTTCTTCAGATGCAGTAATAATTAGGCTCAAAGGTTAGCAGGAAGAGATTTTATACCAATAATGGTTCCCAGTATCATTTTTCTCTTATGACTTTGACTTACAAAGATGAAGCTTTTATTTGAAGATTTGATACAATGCAGCTGCAGACAGCAGGGGGAAGAATTTGGCCAAAAGCCTGGACTCTCTCAAACATCTATGAGAGAGCAAGACTTTGAGAGGGAAAGACTGGGAGAAATTGAGAGATAGAAAAAGAGGTGGGGGCGGGGGAGGGGGACACAATAAAAGAAAGGATTTACATTACCAATGACAAATCAAAGCTGAAAGTTTGCCATGCCTGTTGTCATTCATTGCCATTCATATTTAGAAAGCAGACTGCTGTGATAATTGATTTGATGGTCCAGCTTGAGTGGAAGCACTTTAGGGCAAAGCAGGCCTCAGAGATGCCAAAGAAGCAGAAAAGGTGGGAATGAAATAATGCACTACTTTATCCTCAGAGGCATGTGGCCCAGTTTTTAAGAACAGAAGAACATGCTCTGGGGTAGGGAGAGTAGAATGGGGAGGAAACCTAAAGAACTTAATACAAAATGACCTTATAGCTCTAGTCAGATAAAAATAGGCATTAAAACAGAGACAATAAAAGGACATATTTTACTGACAGGTGAATAATAGGGGATCGTGGTGGAAATAATCTGATTTTTAACGGACTCAGTCCTTGAGAGTACCTTTTTTTTTTTCCTCTTCTTTTGTATAGAGACAAAAGTGATTCCTTTTCTAAAAAACCTTTTAATTTTTTAAGCTTTTCAAACTAGATTAATAGTTCAGAAGGAGAAAAAGAAAACAATAATTGAGACCGAAAAGCTCTATATGTGCTTGGATTATCTAAACGTCATTGAATTTATTCCCATGAAGCAAAAGGTAATAATAAAGCTTATCCTTAGATTTGCAAGTGGAGCGTGGTTTTCAGCTATTGCTTCCTGCTGATATGAATAAGTTAGGAGACTAAAGTGCCAGTTGAAGGAGGGGGAAAAAAAGAGAGTGAGAAAGATTTTTTTTTTTTTAAGTATGGTATTCACTGCTTGACCTCTTAATCACAACTGCCAATTGGATTGTGTGCCCTGTCATCAATTTAAGGGCCTAAACAAAACCAGATAAAAGATACAGCTGTCAAAACACAAATTTTAATCAGAACCTGTTTGTCTTTTGAGGAAATGTAGTTATTTATGTTTTAAAATAGCTCAATCCTTTACTTAGTTCTCTTTCTTTTCTTGCCTGTCTCCCTTCTACCTTCATTGTCCTTTCTGTCTTCTCCTACTTACCTATGTACATGTCTTTATTTCACCAACAGAGAAAGCCTGTTGTCTGGCATCATTGAATCAGACTAGACCTGTTTTATACATATGCAGCCATTATGCAAATATCAATACTCTCACATCAAATCACAATTTCTGTTCTCTTGATAAGTTTTCTCAATTACAGTGAGACATTGAGCATTTTGAGCTTAAAAAAAAGAAAAACAGCCTCAAATATATGACTTGTTTTAGAAAGACTCATATGAAATTAATACAGAGAAAGCAATGCTAGCTATGTCAGTATAATGTATGGCAGTATTTCTCAAAGTCTATTTAAAAAAATCATTGGCATGAGAATTACCTGGGAAGCTTATTAAACTTTAAATTCTCAACCACAAACCAGATCCACTGATTCACAGTAAATGGCACCCAGGAACCTACATTTTATTTTAACAAGTGCTGCAGATTATTCTTCTGATTACTCCTGATGTTGGAACACCAGAGACATAATGGTTGATCAGATAAACTGTTTTCTGATCCATTTTCCACCATTACTAGTTGTGTAAACTTGGGCAAATGGCCTAGCCTCTCTGAAACTCAATTTCCTCACCCATCAAAGGTACATAACAATGTTTATTTAATAAGATTGTTCTGAGGATTAAATATGATAATATAAAACACTTAGTGAAGTAGCCAGTAATTATAGTACCAAGATACAGTCAGTACTGTTGATATTGTTTATCTTTCATGATTTAGAAATGGATTCTTGGTCATCATATTACCTCCATTTAAAGTAAATATTAGGTTCTACTTCAATGCTATATTAACCAGTGTAGTAGTACTTTTCATGCCTCAAAGAGTGTATAAGATTAATCATACCTATCACTTCATCTCACCCAATTGGGAAACAAAAATATCTTAGACTAAAATAATAACACATACTTACTCTCATAGAATACTTACTCTCATAGAATAGAATCTTCTTATTAACTGTATATAGGAAAATAAATATACACATTGTTCATATGTCAATGTAATTAGAGAGCATTAAGGTACTGAACTTATTGAAGGAGGGAAGGAAAGACACCTAGGATATCAATGTGATACTATAAATACCAAAAGCAATTCAGTGTGACCAGCAACACCACCTGTCTCACAACCAAAGATAATCAAATATTATCATGACTGAGCAGGGAGAGTCTTTGTTCTCATAGCCTGAAAGAGAGAAGAGATCACTAGATTTTTTTTTTTTAATATCTAATTTCAATGCTCCTAGCTCTGTATCATAGTTGTCTCTGGCTAATATAACAAAAATACCACAGACTGACTAGCTTGAACAACAAACATTTATTTCTCACAATTCTGGGGCTAAAAAGTCCATCCAAGGTCAAAGTACAATTAGGTCCCATGTCTAGTGAGGGCTCACTTCCTAGTTTGTAGAAAGCCACCCATCTTGCTCTGTCCTCATATGACTGAGGAGATTATCTCCTTCATGTCTCTTTTTATAAGGATGTTAATCCCATTTGTGAGGGCTCCACCCTTATGACCTAATTACCATCCAAAGGCCTCACCTCCAAATCCAAATCCTATCACATTGGGTATTAGGTTCAATATATGAATTGGGTGAAGGGGTGCCAGACACAAACATGCAGTCTATAATACTCTTGTTACTTCAGATAAACCTCTTACTTGCTGTGCCTCCATGTATAAAATGAGGAATCATATTTGCCCCATCTCAGAGTCTTGAAGTGAGAAGGAAGTGTGGTAAGGTATGTAGTAACCATTTGTAAGCCAAGTTCTACACAAATGTATGGTATTATTTCACAACTTTTCAAATGGACTGAAAGTCCATTTTGAAAATGTAGTTATCAACATTTGACAGTGATTGCATTCTCATTTTCCAGGGAAGTCCAAAAAATAGATGAAGTTAGAATTTAGAATACTTCATTCATAAAATCCTTGTTTGTGCCTTGTTGATTTTTGCTTGAGGTGCCCAAAATTCATTGATGCATTTTTAAGCAGCTTTTGTTGAATATTCCTTGGTCCAAAAGCTTTCAGCTTTGTGGCTTTGAAGTTCTAATTCCCTGATCAACATCTGAACTTGTGAAGCTTGAAATTTATCATTTGGCATTGACTTATGTGTAAAATTGAGTCAAAACTCAGGGTCCTTTAAACATCTTGAGGCAGATTTTCAGCATGGCCTCATTTTTACTGATGCAGTTATATATTTGTAAGTACAAATTGTCACTTTTGTCCTCAAAAGAGCATAAATTGGTCATTGCATCTGCCATGAGGTAATTGAAGGTGCAAGAAAACACTTCTACAAAAAGGTCTTTATAACACTCCCTTCCCCCAGTAACCCTCCCCTCCCTTCCTCTGTGTGTACAGGAAGAAAAGGAGAAATAATGCTGCAACCAGGCTCTGAATAGAAGTCAACATTTGTTTTCAAGAAAAATAAACTGCATCTAATTTATGTTTCTTTTCTAAAAGCAAAAAAAGATACACATGAGATATTCAGCAATTTAAAACAAAATTATTGTGAAATGTCTTTCACAATTATCATTTTGCTGCAATGTAATATAACACTTTAACTTAAGCAAATGAGTAGTTTTGACTATTGAATAATAGCTTTTGAGAGCCAATTATGGAACTTATAGTACACATACAGTTTTAGGCAACTTAACTGTATCCTCTGAGGTTACTTTAGACCTATAGAGTAACATTTGGTTTGAATATGCCCTTCTTTGCACCAGTGTTCTCTGGGTCCTTTTTGGATTCTAGAGCTAGAGAAAATGAGAATCATAAGAAATGAAGCCAAACTCAATTTAGAGTTTGTTATTTAAACAGTATGTATATTGCCATTGACTTATAAAGTTATCAAGGCTGTGGGGAAACTTTTAGCCATTTCTTGGTATTCCTTGTGGCCATTCCAAGCATTGCCTAGAAATTATTTGCAGTGTCTGATTTTACTCTTCTAGTGATTTATATAAACACACACCTACATATACATACACACATATACTATTTAGCCTGGCCTATTCACAGACAATATATCTACCTAGCCCTGTGCTACTAGGCAGTCTTTTTTGTTGTTGTTGTTACCCTCAGAAACATCAGACTATGATTTAAATGGGAAGTTTCCTTTACTTACGTGAGAAATATAATTTAATGCAGGTTGATCTGTGCATTTCCCCTTGAATGACTAAATTACAAAAGGCCATCTGTAATTCCCTTTCCACTTACTTCAGCACTGTTAAAAAAAAAAAAAAGTGTTTAAATGATACCCAGGTAATTGACAGGATTCTTACAGGCAGTTTAAGACCTAATATAAAACCAAATACTCCTTATAAGCCACCAACCCAAAGGATAATAATCAAGAATTTCCCCAATTAAGCTTTATTAGTAAATTTGATGAAAAGGAAGACTATAGATGGTTACTAAAAATGTATTTGTGATAACAGGGTAAGAAAGAGAAAGGTGATAAAAGTCGTTGAGAACATGTTTTTAAAGAATTGCTGTCACATACTTAAACAGTTTGAACTTGTTCTTGTCCTGGTGACAAATACATATCTGAACTAAGATTACTATTTTGTTTTACTTTATCCCTTCTCTTACACAGTAATATCCATAGTGATGACCAGTCCTGGAGAGTGTATTCTATTATGTTAGAAAATCATTGCCTATTATGTAGCTTAAGTGGAAGAGAATTACAACTCACTCCATACTGTCAAGCCATAGAGACAGCAACAAAGATATCCAAATGAAACAAGCTCTGTTCTTTTCAAAACCAAAGAAGTGTAAGAAAAGCATTGAATTTAAGGGCAGAAACTATTCCAGAAAGTTATTGCTAGAATTCAGTTACTAAAGACAGTAATAGATTTACACCTTTACAAAGATTAAGAGTAACACATTGCTTTGAATTACTGTCATTTTGTGTCTTAAATTCATTCAAATGTTGAAAAAGAAAGCATAAAAAAAGAAAAAAGAAAAAGAAAGCAGAACTAAGTTTCAATTTACAATCTTCAGAGGAGGTAGTATAATGGATGAAAATAGTTCTCCTGTACAACCCTCTTACAGGGGCACCTGGGTGGCTCAGTAGTTGAGCTTCTGCCTTCAGCTCAGGTTGTGATCCCAGGGTCCTGGGATTGAGTCCCATATCAGGCTCCCCTCAGGGAGCCTGCTCCTCCCTCTGCCTATGTCTCTACCTTTCTGTGTCTCTCATGAATGAATAAATAAAATCCTTAAAAAAAAAAAAACACTCTTACAAGTTGGTACATTCTGTGGGTAAGTAGTTCCTTGTGACTCTGAATTAGGGGAAATTTTTGATTAGTAGTTTTCTCTAGAGAAAAAAAATAATCCTCATAATTTTATATTTTCATAAGTGAAGTTTTAAAACTGATTTTTTTTCATATTTAAAATCTCCAAATAAAGAGAAAATACAACCTTAGTTATAATTTTTTTCAATCCTCAATCTGAAGAGGTTGAGCCCATTTAAGGTCTATTGGACAGGGAGACAGTACCCTAATAAATGTTGGCTTAACTGACTTTATTCACATAATTGTGGGAATATTATTAGATTTCTTGACCAGAAAGGAGCCTGAGTTTGATTTGTCCAATGTGATTTGAGGAAAGGAGGGGAGCTTAGCATCCTCTGCTCTAAGTGATATTGCTGAAGAGAAGAATGAGAGCCAAAGTTTAGGATTTGGCCAGGGCCCAATAAGATACTCTCACTGAGAAGAAACTGTGATATATGGTAATGCTCTTTCAGACAGTAAAAAGAAGAAACAGAACAGAATTGGCCCTCCACCTGTGGCTTTTCTACCCTCCCTCATTTTATTTAGCTCATCCATGCTAACCTTCTCCTCCTTTCTCTGCCTTAGCCACTTTGTAACTATTCTCTTTGTACATCATCTTTTGCTTTCTTGCAATTAATATTGTACAAAGGGCTTTTTCTATTATAAGGAACAGGGGCTTACTGAGATTTTCTTAGGTGAGATAGTGTTATGGAAAATGGAGAAGAAATACAAAGTGGCTGCCCAGACATGCCTCATCAAAACTAGAATATCCCAATTATAACAGTGGCTTTGGCAATCTGACAGCCTATCTATCTGGTAGCTGCTGGTAGTCTTCCTTTAGGAGCAGGTGTCTGTTGTGCCTAACTCTATTTGTACCTTACTAATCTGTTTACTCTCATGCTTTGCCATTCTGGTGACTCAACTGCTCTATTTTTGTTTTTCTAACTAATTCTTCTTTGTAATCCCTAACTATAAGTGTACTCTCTGCTCTCCTTTCTACATCAAGGTGTCTGCTTATTCATGGCTTCTATTGCCATGTAACTTTTGCTTAACATCCTCTCTCTCTTAGCTTCTGCTGCTGCATACCATTTACATCCCTTTCTGCATGAATTTGTTGTTGTTATTGAGAATAGAGGGTTCCAGCTGGAAAGTGCTCTCCTAATCGTTTAGGTATTTTTCTCTGGTTCTTACTCATTATTTAATCTATTGAGGTAAGTGTCATGTGATACCAAGTGTGTGTGTGTGTCTGTGTGTCTGTGTGTGTATGTATGTATAATATATATTATATATATATTTATAGACACATAATATAAAATATATATAGTTAGTTTATAGTTAGTTTCTCTTTAGAAGGGGACTTTAAGTTATTTCAGAAGAGGGCAGTGCAAACTACAGGAGTTTTGCACAGGATATTCTGTATTTTGAGCCATTGCAACAGGGGACTTGAGGAACTAGATGTTTACTCCTATCATATATCATTGAATCTAAAATGATATCAGTTATAAGATATAAATTAGTTTATGAATTATCAAGAAAGAAAGAAATGCTGCAATTAAACCACAGTATGCTATTGATTATTATATGCATCCCAGCCTGAGAGATGTTATGTGAAAAAAATGTGCGGTTTAGAAAAGGTGAAACAGGATGTCTGCCATATATCTGAGATCATCATGGGATCAGTGGGTCAAGTGAACTTCTAGAGAAGATCCCTAAGGATTGACCTATAGAGTGGGGTAAACGCTAAAGGCTAGGAGCCAGGTCCTAAATCTGGTAGAAAGTAGGCTCTGGAGAATAGACAGCCAGATATCCATCTAAAATTGTGGAAGAGGCCAGTCACTGGTCCAGAGTATAGTTTGAGTCAAAGATCTGACAAATATAAGAAAGTGGATCCAAGAGGAGAAAGGAATATGTTCTCATATAGGTAGATCAGGGAATTCTGTTTCTGTTAATCTCCACTTATGCTCTGGGATCAGTTCAGTGATTTCTTTTGTTTTCTAAAGCACTTTTTTGTTTATTACTTGTACATGAACTGTACAAGTAGGATAATTTCATAAAACAAATGTATTTCGTCTGTGAGGTGCCGAAAATGGCATGGTCAGGGAGAGTTAAGCACAGACTTGTGACATATTAATGAAAAAACTCTAGTTGTTGACTGGTGTTTTGTTGTTGTTGTTGTTGTTGTTAGGAGGTTAAGATAGCTTTAATCCTAGTGATAAATCAATATGGAAATCTTTTATTTTTTTATCCATGAAAAGCTTATTGCAGTAAAATTTATATAATATAAAATTTATCATTTAACCATTTTATAGACAAATTTTAAACGTGTTTTTATTTGAAAGATTGAATGTTTTCATTTACTACATTTAATTTTTTTTCCTTGTGTACAGTTGACATCCAATGTTATGATAGGTTCAGGTATATAATATAATGATTCAACTTCTCTATGTTGTACTAAGTATGCTCACCATCGGTCATTGTACAACACAATTACAATATCATTGACTATATTCTCTGTGCTGTGCTTTTTATTCCTGTGACTTATTCTTTCCATAACTGGAAACCTGTATCCCTCACTCCTCTTCACCCATTTTGCCTATCTCCTTATCCTCCTTCCTTCTAACCACCATCAGTTTTGTTTTTACATATCTGATTCTGTTTTTCCTTTGCTCATTTTTTTTAGGTTCTATATATGAATGAAATCATATGGTATTTGTCTTTCTCAGTCTGACTTATTTCACTTAGCATAATACCGTCTAGGGTTCCATTCATATTGGCACAAATGGCACAGTCTTACCCCTTTTCATTGCTGGGTAGTATTCCATTGTATATTAAATGTATATATAGATACGTATCTGTATATGTACATACTACATCTTCTCTATCCATTTGTCCATTGATGAACCCACTTCCGTATCTGATTATTTTAAATAAAGCTTCAGTAAACATAGAGGTGCATATATCTTTTCAAATTAATGTTTTTTTCTGGATAAATACCCTAGTACTGTAATTAATGAATTACATAGTCTTCCTATTTTTAATTTTTTGAGGAACCTCCATACTGTTTTTCATAATGGCTGTTACCAATTTAAATTTCCACCAACAGTGCATGAGGGATCATTTTTCTCCACATCATCATTAACACGGGTTAGTTCTTGTGTTTCTTATTTTAGCCATTCTGACAGGTGTCAGTTGATATATCACTGTGGGGTTTTTTTGTATATTTTTTATTGGAGTTCGATTTGCCAACATATAGTGTAACACCTAATGCTCATTCAATCAAGTACCCCACTAAATGCCCATCACCCAGTCACCCCATCCCCCCGCCCACCTCCCTTTCCACTACCCCTTATCTGTTTTCCAGAGTTAGGAGTCTCTCATGTTCTGTCTCCCTTTCTGATATTTCCCACTCATTTTTTCTCCTTTCCCCTTTATTCCATGTCACTATTTTTTATATTCCCCAAATGAATGAGACCATATAATGTTTGTCCTTCTCTGATTGACCTATTTCACTCAGCATAATACCCTCCAGTTCCATCCACGTTGAAGCAAATGGTGGGTATTCGTCATTTCTAATGGCCAAATAATATTCCATTGTGTGTGTGTGTGTGTGTGTGTGTGTGTGTGTGTGTGTGTGTAGGCTCCTTCCACAATTTCAATATTGTGGACATTGCTGCTATAAACATTGGGGTGCAAGTGTTCTGGAATTTCACTGCATCTGTATCTTTGGGGTAAATCCCCAGGAGTACAATTGCTGGGTTATAGGGTAGCTCTATTTTTAATTCCTTGAAGAATCTCCACACAGTTTTCCAGAGTGGCTGTACAAGTTCACATTCCCACCAATAGTGCAAGAGGGTTCCCCTTTCTCCACATCCTCTCCAACATTTTTTGTTTCCTGTCATATTAATTATCACCATTCTCACTGGTGTGAGGTAGTATCTCATTGTGGTTTTGATTTGTATTTCCCGGATGGCAAGTGATGTAGAACATATTCTCATGTGTCTGTTGGCCATGTGTATGTCTTCCTCTGTGAAATTTCTGTTCATGTTTTTTGCCTATTTCATGATTGGATTGTTTGTTTCTTTGCTGTTGAGTTTAATAAGTTCTTCATAGATCTTGGATACTAGCCCTTTATCTGATAGGTCATTTCCAAATATCTTCTCCCATTCTGTAGGTTGTCTTTTAGTTTTGTTGATGGTTTCTTTTGCTGTGCAGAAGCTTTTGATCTTGATGAAGTCCCAATAGTTTATTTTTGCATTTGTTTCCCTTGCCTTCATGGATGTATCTTGCAAGAAGTTGGTGTGGCCAAGTACAAAAAGGGTGTTGCCTGTGTTCTCCTCTAGGATTTTAATGGAATCTTGTCTCACATCTAGTTCTTTCAGAGTTTATCTGTGTACGGTGTAAGAGAATGCTCTAGTTTGATTCTTCTACACCTGGCTATTCAATTTTCCCAGTACCATTTATTGAAGAGACTGTCCTTTTTCCATTAGACAGTATTTCCTGCTTTGTCGACGATTAGTTGACCATGGAGTTGAGGGCCCATTTCTGGGTTCTCTATTCTGCTCCATTGATCTATGTGTCTGTTTTGTGTCAGTAGAACACTGTCTGAAGATCACAGTTTTGTAGTACAACTTGAAATCCAGTATTGTGATGCCCCCAGGTCTGGTTTTCCTTTTTCAATATTCCCCTAGCTATTCGGGGTCTTCTCTGATTCCACACAAATCTTAAGATGCTTTGTTCCAACTCTGTAAAGAAAGTCAATGGTATTTTGATAGGGATTGCATCCAACGTGTACATTGCCCTGGGTAGCATTGACATTTTCACAATATTAATTCTTCCAATCCATGAGCATGGAATATTTTTCCATTTCTCTGTGTCTTCTGCAATTTCCTTCAGAAGTGTTCTGCAGTTTTTAGGGTGTAGATCCTTTTTTTTATAAATTTATTTTTTATTGGTGTTCAATTTGCCAACATATAGAATAACACCCAGTGCTCATCCCATCAAGTGCCCCCCTCAGTGCCCATCACCCAGTCACCCCCAGCCTCCACCCACCTCCCCTTCCCCATCCCTAGTTCGTTTCCCAGAGTTAGGAGTCTCTCATGTTCTGTCTCCCTTTCTGATATTTCCCACTCATTTTTTCTCCTTTCCCATTTATTCCCTGTCACTATTTTTTATATTCCCCAAATGAATGAGACCATATAATATTTGTCCTTCTCCGATTGACTTATTTCACTCAGCATAATACCCTCCAGTTCCATCCATGTCGAAGCAAATGGTGGGTATTTGTCGTTTCTAATGGCTGAGTAATATTCCATTGTATACATAGGCCACATCTTCTTTATCCATTCATCTTGCCATGGGCACCGAGGCTCCTTCCACAGTTTGGCTATTGTGGACATTGCTGCTATAAACATCAGGGTGCAGGTGTCCCAGCATTTCATTGCATCTGTATCTTTCGGGTAAATCCCCAGCAGTGCAATTGCTGGGTCATAGGGCAGATCTATTTTTAAATCTTTGAGGAACCTCCACACAGTTCTCCAGAATGGCTGCACCAGTTCACATTCTCACCAACAGTGCAGGAGGGTTCCCCTTTCTCCACATCCTCTCCAACATTTGTGGTTTCCTGCCTTGTTGATTTTCTAGGGTGCAGATCCTTTACCTCTTTGGTTAGGTTTATTCCTAGGTATCTTCTGCTTTTGGGTGCAATTGTAAATGGAATTGACAACTTAATTTCTCTTTCTTCAGTCTCATTGTGTATAGAAGTGCTACTGATTTCTGGGCATTAACTTTGTATCCTGCCACATTGCCGAATTGCTGTATGAGTTCTAGGAATCTTGGGGTGGAGTCTTTTAGGTTTTCTAAAAACCTAAAATGTTTTTTATGTACACTATCATGTCATCTGCAAAGAGGGAGCATTTGACTTCTTCTTTCCCAATTTGAATGCCTTCTATTTCTTTTTGTTGTCTGATTGCTGAGGAGGCTAGGACATCTAATACTATGTTGAATATCAGTGGTGAGAGTGGACATCCCTGTCGTGTTCCTAATCTTAGGGGAAAGGCTCACAGGTTTTTCCCACTGAGAATGATATTTGCTGTGGGCTTTTCATAGATGGCTTTTAAGGATCTGAAATGTTCCCTCTATCCCTACACTCTGCAGAGTTTTGATCAGGAATGGATGCTGTATTTTGTCAAATGCTTTCTCTGCATCTATTGAGAGGATCATATAGTTCTTGTTTTTTCTTTTGTTGATGTAATCTGTCACATTGATTACTTTATGATTTTTTTTGGGGGGGCGGGGCTTGGGGGTAGAGAAATAAACAAAATGTCCCTATAGTTTAATGGCAGAGCTAGAAGAGAGCATTTATAGCTATTCCGGGACGCTCCAACAGAAAGCTTTTCCTGAATGCAGAGACATTCATAATACTGATAACTCAGTCGACAGCTCTGGCTTGTACACGTGGTCACGATGCCCTCCGTATAGCAGAGAAGAGCACAACAGAATGCCTGACAGGCATCTGACAGCATACAGCAAAACTAAAGGCTGAACTCCCCCCCACACACAGAACCTCATTAAAAAAAAGTTTGCCTATTACAAAGTCACGTTTTCTGTTTTTCTGCTTTATAAAGTCAGCGATGTTGGAGGGTGTCTAGTGGAATCCGTCATCCAGGAATGAGTGCAAAAGGGGAGCACATGGCTCAGGGATGTCCCTTCAGTGAGCAGATGGAAGGACCAGCTGGAGACCTCACATCCATTTCGGATAAACACACATATACAGAAAAGGATTATTGCCAGCTTGTGTACTTTCACAATGTGATTTTTGTATTTCAAAGCTTGAATTGTCCTTGATGCTGTTGGTGTGGGTTTTGTACTCCATCATGGTGTTGGGAGGTAGGTTAAGCACTCGCTGAAGCATATCCTGGATGCGGGCTGTGGTTGCTTGGTCACTGGCAGTCCTATTCCATATTGAAATAATGCCCTCCTGAAAGCAGACAGAGACCACAGCCCCACAGATTTCCTCCCCAACCATGAACTGTTCCCCCAATATGGCCAGGAGAAGATTCTCCCAGCAACAGGATGCCAAGCCCTTCCACAGTTGAATAATCCACTTGCCACCATTTTTATTTGCATCATCCTCCCACAGGGGCTTAATTCCTTCTTTGAACAGATGGAGGTCACTGTGGCCTGACAGGTCCCAAGGATGTACCATGTGGCTATAAAACCTCCAGAACTGCTCCACAGCGGCAAAGGTGCCGATCAGTTTGATATTCTGCTTGTAGCTCTGTGAGCTGGTGGGATGCCTGGGGGCTATTCTGGAGTACCAGAAAGTATAGTTGTACTGCAGGGTATGCTCTGCTGGCCCAAGGACAAAAGCCTTCCTCTTACTGTTGCCCTGACTTTTGTCTCGTTCCATTTTTTCTTTCTCACCATCTTTCTGTGTGCTGTTTTCTTCATTCTGACCATGGTCCCCACTCTCATCATCTTTCAATGCATCGAACTTGTTCATCCTCTCACCGCCTCCATCACCACTGCCTCACAGAGTCTACTTTATGATTGTTGAACCAGCCTGGCATCCCAGGGATAAATCCCACTTGGTCATCATCAATCATCTTCTTAATGTATTGTTGGACCGTACTGGCTAGTATCTTGTTGAGAATTTTTGCATCTGTGTTCATCAGGGATATTCTTTTATAATTGTCCTTTTTGGTGGGGTCTTTGGTTTTGGAATTAAGGTGATGCTGGCCTCATAAAACAAGTTTGGAAGTATTCCATCCCTTTCTATCGTTCCGAACAGCTTTAGCAGAATAGGTATTATTTCTTCTTTAAAGTTTTGATAGCATTCCCCTGGGAAGCCATCTGGCCCTGGACTTCTGTATCTTGGGAGGTTTTTGATGACTGCTTCAATTTTTTCACTGGTTATTGGCCTGTTCAGGTTTCCTATTTCTTCCAGTTCCAGTTTTGGTAGTTTGTGGTTTTCCAGAAATGTGTCCATTTCTTCTAGACTGTCTAATTTATTGGCGTATAGCTGCTCATAATATGTTTTTAAAATCTTTTGTATTTCCTTGGTATTGGTGGTGATCTCTCCTTTTTCATTCATGATTTTATTCATTTGAGTTTTTTTCTTTTTAATAAGGCTGGCTAATGATTTATGTATCTTATTAATTCTTTCAAAGAACCAACTCCTGGTTTTGTTGATCTGTTCTATAGTTCTTCTGGTCTCTATTTCATTGAGTTCTGCTCGAATCTGTATTGTCTCTTCTTCTGCTTGTTGTAGATTTTATTTGCTGTTCTTTCTCCAGTCCCTGCAGGCACACGGTTCGCTTGTGTCATTGAGTTTTTCCAATTTCTTGAAGGATGCTTCTGTTATGATGTATTTCCCCCTTAGGACAGCTTTTGCTGCATTGTACAGATTTTGAATGGTTGTATCTCATTTTCATTAGTTTCCATGAATCTTTGTAATTATTCTCTAATTTCCTGGTTGACCCGTTCATCTTTTAGTAGGATGCTCTTTAACCTCCACATATTTGAGTTTCTTCAAAATTTCTTGTAATTGAATTCTAGTTTCAAAGCATTGTGGTCTGAAAATATGCATGGCACAGTCCCAATCTTTTGGTATCCATTGTGACCTGATTTGTGACCCAGTATGTGGTCTATTCTGGAGAAAGTTCCATGTTCGCTTGAGAAGAATGTTGCATTTGGATGGAAAGTTCTGTATATATCCGTGAAATCCATCTGGTCCAGTGTTATCATTTAAAGCCCTTGTTCGTTGGTGGTGTTGTGTTTAGAATATCTGTCATTTGCAGAAAGTGTCATGTTGGAGTCTCCCAGTATTAGTGTATTATTATCTAAGTATGTCTTTACTTTCATTATTAATTGATTGATATACTTGGCAACCCACACATTAGGGCCATAAATATTCATGATTGTTAGGTCCTTTTGTTGGATAGACCCTTTAAGTATGATATAATGTCCCTCTTCATCTCTTACTACAGTCTTTGGGATAAACTTTAATTTATCTGATATGAGGATTGCTACCCCTGCTTTCTTTTGAGGACCATTTGAATAGTAAATGGTTCTCCAACCTTTCATTTTCAGAATCGAAGTGTCCTTAGGTCTAAAATTAGTCTATTGTATACAGCTAATAGACGGGTCTTGCTTTTTTATCCAATCTGAAACCCTGTTTCTTTTGGTGGGATCATTTAGCCCATTTAAGTTCAGAGTAACCATTGAGAGTTATGAATTTAGTGTCATCGTAATACCTATTGAGCCCTTTTTTGTGGATTATTTCTTTGGGCTTCCTCTTTCTTTTACAGGGTCCCCCTTATTATTTCTTGCAGAGCTGTTTTGGTGGTCACAGATTCTTTCAGTTTCTGCCTATCTTGGAAGCTCTTCATCTCTCCTTCCATTCTGAATGAGAGCCTTGCTGGCTATAATATTGTTGACTGCATGTTCTTCTTCTTCAGGACCCTGAATATATCCTGCCAGCCCTTTCTGGCCTTCCAGGTCTCTGTGGAGAGGTCTGCTGTTAATCTAATATTTCTCCCCATATAAGTTAAGAATCTCTTGTCTCTCACTGCTTTAAGAATTTTCTCTTTATCTCGGGAATTTGCAAGTTTCACTATTAAAGGTTGAGGTGTGGGATGCTTTTTATGTATTTTGGGGTGGGGGACCTCTCTATCTCCTGGATCTGAATGCCTGTTTCCTTCCCCAAATTAGGGAAATTCTCAGCTATGACTTGTTCAAATATGCTTTCTGGCCCTCTGTCCCTGTCGGCATTTTCTGAATTCCCAATTATACATAGATTCTTCCTTCTGAGGCTCTTATTTATTTCCCATAACCTTTCCTCATGGTCTTTTAATTGTTTTTCTCTATTTTCCTTAGCTTCCTTTCTTGCCATCAACTTGTGTCTATGTCACTCACTCTTTCTTCCACCTCATTAACTCTCATCATTAGGACCACCAGTTTGGAGTGCATCTCATTTAATTGATTTTTAATTTCAGCCTGATTAGATCTAATTTCTGCAGCCACAAAGTCTCTAGAATCCTTCATGCTTTTTTTCCAGAGCCACCAGTAGCTTTATAATTGTGCTTCTGAATTTGCTTTCTGACATAGAATTGCAATCCATATTCTGTAACTCTGTGGGAGAGAATACTGTTTCTGATTCTTTCTTTTGTGATGAGTTGTTCCTTCTAGTCATTTTTCTTAGTGCAGAGTGGCTGTATGAGTGGGTTGGGTCAGGAATATCAACCATGACCTAAGTAAATTTCACTCTAGAGTATTCTGATGAGGTCAGAGTCCAGAAAATGAAAACACAGATCAGAGCAAAATAAAACAAAAGGACCACTAAAGTCAAAAACAAATTTTTAAAGAAAGTAGTAAGAAATTAAAGGGTAAGAATCTCAAAAAAAAAAAAAAAGACAAAAGAAGAAAAAATCAAAAGGAAAAAGGAAAATAAGAAAAAAGAAAAGAAAAAAGTGAGGGACTGGGAGATGGTGGTGGTGAAGAAGTTGTAGTGGAGGGAGAATGTAGTCTACCTGAGTGGTTCTAGAAGGTGATCCTCTTGGTTCTGAGTATATTAAGTTATGTATGTTAGAAGATGCTCAGTCCCAAATTCATATAAACCAGCAATACTTCTAAAAACCCCCAACATTGACCACCAAAACATAAATGAGATAAAAGGGGGGCAGAATGGGAATGAAGAGAGAGTATAATCACAGAATGAACCAGCACGGTATTCCACTTGGTTCTGGGTGTATGCTGGTCATATTTTAGAAGTTATTAACGTCTGCCATTGTAGAACAAAATGAGGCCGAGAAAACAAAAAGCACAAAACAAAACAAAAAAAACATATCTCGTATATCTCTCAAAGTTAAATTGAGTATGTTGAAGGGAATCTAGAGTGGAAAATATATCTAAGACCTGTAATTGTAGAAATATGAAAGTCAAAATGAAGATGTGGTAAAATATTTTATTTAAGGTGGGAAAAGAGAAAAACAATTGGAAATTTTTAGTCTGATATAAAAATGATTTATACTGGAAAAGGGGGGGGGAGGAGGGGTACCCTCTAGTTCTATATACTACAAATCCCCTGATTTCCCCTGGCACTTTCCAGTGCTGCTTGGTCAAGAACTTGCTCTTCCCGCTGGTCTTCTTGGGAGGGTTCTGCTGATTCTCAGGTGTGTTTACCTGGTGGAGATGCCCCGCCCCATGCCTGTGCCTGGCTCAGTGGGAGCTCTTTACCCAGTGAGGCCTGTGTTCCCTGGGGGCCCTGCCTCTCCCAGGCACAAGGTGAAACAAGGAGCAGCAACAACAATGGTGCTAAGCAGCTCTCTAGCTCTGGAGTCAGCTCCCCACTAGTAACTAATGTAGTCTCCCAGTCTGCACTGACCTAGATGCTTCCGGGACAGGTGCAGGTATGCTAATCTGAATAGCTTGTAGGGCACCCAGTGGCAGGAGAGTCCCCGCTGCCCTGTGCCCTCCCCACCTCCGCCTGTCCCAAGGGATGCACAGGATCCTGAGCTGTGTCCACTCAGGCGCCTTGGGATCCAGGGCCTATGCTGCTGGAATCACACTCCCGGGCTTTGCAGCTCCCAAAGGCAGCAGGACACTGCCCCCTCCACCCAGAGACCCCGTCTAACCAACTAGCTTCTCCCAAATGCCCTGTCAGCTGTGTGCTCCAGCCCTTTATGGAGCTCGGCCCACAGTTTGTGGTGCACTTCCTCTATTAGTTACTCCAGGAAACTGGAGGCTTCACTGCCCATCCTGCAATTCTTCCCAATTTCCCTGCTAAGCACTTTTCCATCGGGGAAGAATCCGGTGTGGATTTTCAAAGTTCCCACTTCTCTGGGGCTGGGCTTTCTTGTCCCAGAGGCTTTAACTGCAAGGCTTTGGCTGGGCTCCTTGCAGTGCCCCTCCCCCACTTGATTCTTTTTTATTTTTTTCCTCCTTCCTACCTTGCTAGAAGTGAAAATCCTTCTCTCTGTAGCGTTCCAGCTGTTCTCTCTTTAAAATCAGGTCAAATTTGTAGGTGTTCAGGGTGTTTTGAAAGTTATCTAGGTAAGTTGATGGGACCAGGAGAGTGACCCTACTCCTCTGCCACCTTGCCCCGCCGTCTTTCCTCACTGTGCTTTTGATGTACATTTCCCTGATGACCAGTGATGTTGAGCATCTTTTCATGTGTTTATTGGCCATGTGTACGTTTCCTTTGGAAAAACGTCTATTCGGTTTCACTATCCATGTTTTAGTCAAATTGCTGTTTGATATTGAGTTATATTAGTTCTTAATATATTTTGGATATTTACTCTTTATCAGATATATTATTTCCAAAAATTTTCTTCCATTCCACAGGCTGCCTTTTAGTTTTGCTGTTTCCTTTGCTGTACACAAGCTTTTAAATTTTGATATAATCCCAATAGGTATTTTTTGCTTTTGTTTCCCTTGCCTTGAGACATTTCTGGAAAAATGTTGCTGATGTCAGAGAAATTACTGCCTGTGCTCTATTCTAGGATTTTTATGGCTTCAGATCTTTTATTTAGGTCTTTAATCCACCTCGAGTTTTTTTTTTTTTTTTTTTTTTTTGTATAGTGTAAAGAAGTGGTCAGGTCTCATTCTTTTGTGCATAGCTTTCCAGTTTTCCCAGCATCATTTGTTGAAGAGACGGTCTTTTCCCCATTGTATATTCTTGAACATGGCTATCTTTTAGCCTCCATTATGTTGATAGTGTAAAGTCCCACGTTGTGATTAGCATGGAAGAAAATTCTTACCAAATTCTTCTTGTTCTCCTGCCAACTAACTGGGCATGTTGTGAGTGGTTATCTAAGGAGCATGGTCCCAGTTGATCTACATAACATTCAGGGATAGGTTTACTCCAAGTCTGTAGGTATGAGATGTGAGACAGTTGTTTGTTAGGACCACATTCCCAGTTTGCACTGGACATGTGTTTTATCAGATGTTTCTACATGTCTTGTGTAAAAAGGGTAGGGTAAAAATACTGGATAAAATACATTTTGGTAAAAAAAAAAATGTCTCTGAGAACTCCCTCTTGTTGAACCTCTGGGTACTCGTCACTGGTTCCACAACTATTATAATCCAACACAACTAGTATGATTTACAAGTTGGTCTCTTGGGGCCCTTTCACCTTCTAAGACTCCAACACCAAAGGTAAGTAGTTTTTTCCTATATGCTTCAAGATTACTGTGGTACCAGGGTACCTCAGTGGCACAGTCAGTTGAGTATCTGACTCTTGGTTTCAGCTCAGGTCATCAAGCCCCATGCCAGACTCAGCTCACCGCAGAGTTTGCTTGTCTCTCTCCCTCTGTTCCTCCCCCTGTACCCTTCCCTCTCTCTCTCTCTCTTTCTCCCTCTCCCTCTCTCCCTCTCTCCATCTCTCTCTTTCATAAATAAATAAAATCTTTAAAAAAAGAAAAAGATTACTGTGGTCTCAACTCAGCCTCAAGGGAACTCCTTTGAAACTGTGAACAAGAGCAAGCTGACTCAGGAGGATAACATGTATCAGTGCACTAAAAACTTCATATGGAGATTTTCATAAGAGGACCAGTTTGGTCTTTGCCATTAAACCAACCTCTCGGTTATGCTATGGGGAATGGAATTCAAGTCTTCAATATTGTCCCTAGAGCACACCTGAAGGGCAAGACTGATGTTCCTGAACCTTAGATACTCTAAGAATGAGCTAAGCTTTAATAATAAAAAGTTATCTTTTTTACACAGTATCTTTATATTATTCCAGTACCACTTATTAAACATATTGGAGACTAAGTAACAACATCAGTAAGTACACTTGAATTCCACAGGGGCCTTTCCATATATATATTTCAACAGAATAGGATAAAGTATATACCAGTTTCCAAGTAACTTAAATAACCTGCACTGGTCCTTTGGTGATGTATGTAAGTTTTACTCCTTGTAGGCGCCTTCCAGGGATCCTGAGACATGTGTTCTTAAATCCTCTCCCTTTGTCTCCTGTACATACACCAGGTCTTCTTGAATCCACTTTTCTATTTCCTCTTTCTTTTGCTTTTTATTCCAACCTTCCATTTGCTACTCTATAAAGAAGACAGCAAATGTGCAGGATATACTATAGGCTTCTGTTGTCCAAAACTAATTTAGCATATACTCCCCCACTAAGCACCCTACCCAAATCCAGCATCAAGAATGAAAGTCTCATCAGTTCTTTGGTGGTACTTAAGTGACTGGCTTCATGCCTGCTAATTTGGATTCTCCTTCTATAAAGTGAGGCACATTGACTGGCTGCTGTAAAAAGATAAATACTATTCTTTGGGGTCATGGAATTTCTAAATAAACTGAGACTAGTGGCTTAAAATCAAATTACCTGGAGTCTCAAAGGAAAAGGCATTGAATAATCTCATTCAGGCTCTTTTCAAAAATACTATGTATTCTTCAAGTTTTAGAGTTTCTAGAGAAAATTAGCAGACAGTAGTTGCAAGGAAAAGCAGAACTTTAATGAGATGTGTAACTTACATGACTTAACTCATATCTAAAAGTTTAGCCAACATACACTGATATTATTTTTAAAAACAAATATCTGTTAAGGAGTTTGTCTTGTACGTAGGGATATGTTTCAAAAGGAAGAATATGGCCTTTTTTCTTAATATATACTAAAATGTTGTTACATATTGAAAGTCACTTATTTTTATGAGTCAAATTTTGTACTTAAAGCTGATTTCTATTTTTTTATATTGTTGTGATAGAGGTATTTTGGAGGGTATAGAGTAATGGCTTTTAGTAAATGTGGGCTTTAAAAATAATTATTTAATTTTAACTTTTTACCTCTTAGAACAATTTTTTTTTACTTTAATCATTTCTTCTTCTTCTTCTTAAAATTTTAAGCATACCTTCCAAAATATGTCACTTTTGTATTAAAATAAATGAATTCATGAAGTTGCTTTCTTTGCAGCATGAGGAGCTAACAGATTAAAAATAAACTAGTATTTCTTGTTGCTGGAAAATAATTATGAGAATATTACACAGAGGAAGCCATGCTTAAAATGAAGGCTTCGTATTGCATTTAAAACTCAAGTGGGACTTTCAATTATTCTGTTTAGTAGAATAATATATTGATGAATCCTTAGAGAACTAATTATGTTGTTTCACATGAATTACAAATGCATCATTTAGCTGCATTATAGCCTTACATGTGTCCTTTACAATTAATCATCATTAAATGTTAGAAATGTAAACTTTAAGATGCAAACAAAGCATATTTCTTAAGCAAAGTGGTCTAAACAAATACCAGTATTTTATTTTGAGATCTGTAACTGGTCTACAGAATTTCTTTTCCTATTTTTACAAGATCAAAGTATGAATCTGAGAACTTTTTAAATAGAATTCTCTTAAAATTCCATTATTGATGATAAGTATAAGTTGCAAGAGTAAGTTTTTCCCTTACTTTTTTAAAGTTTTAATTTAAATTCCAGTTAGTTAATGTATAGTGTAATAATAGTTACAGACGTGTAGTATAGTGATTCAGTATTTCCATGAAACACTCGGTGCTCATCACAAGCACACTCCTTAATCCTCAGCGCCTCTTTAACCCATCCCCACCCACATACCCTTCAGCAACACTCACTTTGTTCTCTATAGTTATGAGTGTGTTTCTTGGTTTGCATCTCTCCTTTTTTCTTCTATAATCATTGGTTTTGTTTCTCAAATTCCACATATGAGTAAAATTTTATGGTATTTATCTTTCTCTAACTGACTTATTTCACTTAGCATAATACTTTTTAGCTCTATCCATGTCTTTGTAAATGGCAACATTTCATTCTTTTTATGGCTGAGTAATATTCCACTATATGTGTGTGTGTGTGTGTGTGTGTGTGTGTGTGTGTGTGAGTGTGTGTGCGTGTGTATCTCACCTATTCTTTATCCATTCATCAATTGATGGACACTTGGGCTGTTTCCATACTGTGGCTATTGTAGATAAAGCTGCCATAAACATCAGAGTGCATGTATCCCTTTAAATTAGTATTTTAGTATTCTTTAGGTAACTACTTAGTAGGGTGTAATTGCTGGATCATAGGGTAGTTGTATTTTTAACTTTCTGATAAATCACCATACTGTTTTCCACAGTGGCTATAGCAGTTTGCATTCTCATCAAGAGTGCAGGATGGTTTCACCTTCTCCACATCCTCGTCAACAACTGTTGTTCTTGTATTAATTTTAGCCATTCTGACAGGTGTGAGATGTATCGCATTGCAGTTTTGATTTGTATTTCCTTGACAATCAGTGATGTTGAGCATCTTTTCATGTATCTGTTGGCCATCTGTATGTCTTTGGGAAAATGTCTATTCATGTCTTCTGCCCATTTTTTATTTGGATTATTCAGTTAGGGGATGTTGAGTTTTATAAGTTCTTTCTATGTTTTATATACTAACCCTTTATCAGATACTCAATTTCCTTTCATATTAGCATCATCAAATTCTAATCTCACCTTTTTACCCTTCAGATAGTTATGGAGGAGACTCTTTTGTGGTAGCTGTTTCATCTTTTTTGTTCCTTCATATTTTTCTCTTATAAGTTTATCTGATACTGTGATGTGTTCATGAAATATATTCAGTTATTATACTTTGCTGTAGTAGAACTATTCATCATGCATATTTCTGCTGCCAATAACTAAATTGTTTGCAAAAAATTAGGTACTTAGTTTATTCTTACTGATCAGCTCTACTCTTTTGGACCAAAGCAACATGAGAGCAAATACTTTCACACCTGTTAGGATGGAGTTGCAACTGTCATACATTTGGAATGTTATGATCCCAAGCAGTCTTTATATAATTTGAATTACATTGTATGTTAGGTTTTTGATAAAATCTGGCCAATTTTTACAGAAGAAATTATTTCTCTGATCATTTGGTCCTATCTATTTAGGAATATGTAAAACTGGATTTTTTTTTAAGGTAATATGTGACCAAAGTTAATTTTCTTCCTAAGGCCTAAATAAAGAAAAAGCAGTTTCAAAAAAAAAAAAAAAAGCAATATCTTCTCCTATTCCATATGTTGCCTTTTAGTTTTATTGATTGTTTCCCTCACTGTGCAGAAGCTTTTTGATGAAGTCCCAATAGTTTATTTTTGCTTTTGTTTCCCTTTCTTCAGGAGACATATCTAGAAAGAAGTTGCTATGGCTAATTTCAGAGAGCTTACTGCCTGTGTTCTCCTCTAGGATTTTGATGGCTTCCTATGTCACATTTGGGTCTTTCATCCATTTTGAATTTATTTTTGTGTGTTGTATAAGAAAGTGTTCCAGTTTCATTTTTTCCCCCAAAATCTGTTTATTGGGATAGTGTCCCACTCATCTTGATTCAGCGAGCTTTTAGTGCTGCTTCCACCTGAAGGAGCATCCTTCTGTAAGCCTTGCTTTTCCTCCTGTGTGCTGGCAGAGGACGATGGAACAGCCGACACACAGAACTACCGTCTATGCATGGCTGAAGACCGTGGTGATTTTGTAGCATCCCAGGTACTTCACATCCATGAAGTAGGAGTTGAGGCTCTGCACCAGGCACTTCTTCTTGTGCTTCCTCTTCTCCTCTTCCAAGGACGGGTACAGGAGGTCCTTCGCAAGGGGCATGTTCTCATGGGGAGGTCATCAATGCTGGAAAGGCGTAGTTTCATTCTTTTGCATGTTGTTGTCCAGTTTCCCCAACCCCATTTGTTGAAGAAACTGTCTTTTTTCCATTGTATATTGTTTTCTGCTTTGTTGAAGATTAATTCACCATCTAGTTGTTGGTTCATTTCTGGGTTTGCTATTCTGTTCTATTGATATTTGTGTCTCTTTTTGTGCCAGTACTATACTGTCTTGATCTCTGCAGCTTTGTAATGTAACTTAAAGTCTGGAACTGTGATGCCTCCAGTTTTGCTTTTCTTTTTCAAGGTCGCTTTGACTATTAGGGTTCCATACAAAATTTAAGGTTGTTTGTTCTAGCTCTGTGAAAATTGTTGTTGGTATTTTGATAGAGATTGCATTAAATATGAAGTTTGCTTTGAGCAGTACAGACATTTTAACAATATTTGTTGTTCCAATGCATGAGTGTAGAATGTTTTTCCATTTCCTTTTGTTCTTCAATTTCCTTCATCAGTGTTCTACGGTTTTCAGACTATAGGTCTTTCACCTCTTTGGTTAGATTTCTTCCTAGGTATCTCATTGTTTTTGGTGTAATTATGAATGGCATTGATTCCTTCATTTTCCTTTCTGCTGCTTCATTATTAATATATAGGAATGCAACAGATTTCTGTATGTTGATTTTTTATCCTGTCACTTTTCTAATTTTTTTTTATCAGTTCTAACAGCTTTTTGGTAGAATCTTTAAAGTTTTCTACATAGGGTATCATGTCATATGCAAACAGTGGAAGTTTGACTTCTTCCTTACCAATTTGGATGCCTTTTATTTCTTTTTGTTGTCTGCTTTCTGTGGCTAGGACTTCTAGTATTATGTTAAATAACATTGGTGAGAGTGGATACCCCTGTGACAGTAATTATTATAACTTTAGGCTTACTTTTGGAATTTAAGCATCAGAAACATATTATTAAAACTTTTTATTAGGTTGATAGGTGCTTTTCCAAATGCATTTCCAAAAGTCATAGGTTTTTAAGCTTTTTACTCTGAAAGTCACACTTTCAAGTAGGAACTGAAATTCTTATAACACAAGTAATATACCAGTACAGAGTTATCACAGTAAGTTTTAGTGATTTAGGAGGTGAACATTGATTCCCTTATGAGTCTGTCTCTTTCCAAAAATAATGTAGCTCGTCCATTTTGTAGGAAAATACCATCTTCCAAAGAACTGGATATTACTGCTAACTAAGTAGGCAGAAATCATAGGCATTAAATAGTTTAAGTTAAATGTGATAAACTTCTATATTACAAACATTAATGGACAGAAAATGCTGTAAGATGAGGGAAACACAAAGCAGAAGGAACAGTTATTATCTGCTAAGTGCCCGGCACTGTTCTAAGTACTGGGGATATTTAAAGGAGTAGTAAATGGTCCCTTTCTTCAAAAAATCATATACTGCATATAAAAATTCCAAAGAGCCAACAGCAAAGGAATTCACAATAAGTTGACATATTATGAACCAAAAAGATCTAATCACAGACTGAGGTATATAGGAAAAGTCTATGTGTATCTGAACTTCCCTGCATAACTTTCATTGTGTGTAATTTCTGACAAAATTATAGATGGGGAATGATAGAGCCAGAAAGGCTCTTAAAGATCATCTGGCATAAATCTCTCATTTTCCAGAAGGTGAAATCTAGACCCAAAGAAGGTGAAGTATTTTACTACACATCATACAGCAAATGAATGACAGTGGGGACTAGAACTCAAGCCTCTTGATTCTTAGTCCAGTCTTTCAAGATGGCACAAACACAAACCTTTGTCTTTAAGCTCTCTTCCCATTCTTCCCTTTACTTGAATGGTGAAAACAATGGCACGGGGTCTATGAAAAAGTGGAACTCCCCAAACAAGGAAAGAAACCCTGGATAGAATTCTCATGGGGCCAGTAAAGAAATTGAAAGAGAGGGCAAAACATGGATATAGGAAAATAGAGAGTAAATACAGTCCAGGAAAAAATTAAGAGAAACCCAATTACAAGAATGAGAAAATCACACACAAAAAAGGAAGACTTAAATAATTATCCATTAGCACTTATTTATATGGAAAACAGACTAAAATGTCTTTGGTCTAATATATATGTTCAATCTGCTTTGAAAGTTTTCTTTTTCAAAATAGTGTCAGCTATGATAGGTATCTTCATATTAAAGTGAAGAGCTCTCCATTACCTAGCACATTTCTACACCTAGAGAGTAGTGATGACTGATATGCATAATGATGACCCTGAGGCAATGTAATACCCCAAAGTACCTTTTGATCCATTAAAATTTTTTTCTACTATATTTAGCCTACATATATTACTAAACATATTTTATATTCAAATTCTTAGAAAATGGGGAGTATGTTTATGATAATATTTCTGATAATTACCTATGAAATCATCACAGCACTTCATGTCTTAGCTAAGCCACATAGAGGAGATTTTACCAGAATGAAGAAGATACTGTGTCATCCTACTTCCCAGATGTTTCTTTCTTAGGCTTTTTGGGCTTTCTTGTCTTGACCCTTTTCTGATGAAATGTGGAATAAATAGCCTGTCACAATTTTAGGCTTTCTAGCCTGATTGTTGACCATCTCAATCTAATGATTCTTTTGAAAGTATATATTGTCTAAATAGATTATCTTGCCTTCTGCCACCTTACAAGTGTTTTTGTATAATGGTAAAGGAAGATTATAATGTTTTCATTGGATCTTAAATGTTCTTTCTGTGTAAGTTAGCTGCCAGGCAAGCATCCTGGATCCATTTTTTTAGCATCAATATGAATGTCTGTGATAAATAAGTCATTGATCATCGCAGCTGCCTTTGTGAAGGAGATTTTGCACTTACTGTTTCTTTCACATGCACAATGACATCAGTCGACCTAATTGACTATTACTTGGTCAGTTTCTGTGTAGGAAGTAATGCTAGGTAAAATAGAGAAAATAAATGAAAATTCAGTGCATTTCTATTGAAACACAGAAAGATTTCATAATAGAAAAAATACATTAATTTGAAGCTTCTCTGGGATTTGTGTTCCCAAAGGATGAGCTTGAAACCATGAAATTCTTTCTCATAACCTAAACCAGATTGTTATGTGGGTCTCTAAGAGTGAATTGCTAATAGATACACTGACGTAGTATAAAATGTATCACATGGCTGTGGTAAACATAGGGCAGTAGAAGCTACACCGCTATAATAAACATAGGTCAGAAATGTGGTTCAGTTAGTCAAATGCCAGGAGACTCTTTTCACGTTTTGTCTTTCCTAATTAGAAATCTAGGGAATCAGGTACAAAATATTCATCTTTATCAGTTCAAACAGTGATGGACAATTATGTGTTTAAATGTCCAGCAGTTATACTTTGCAATTAAAGTACTAAACAGTCTGTGATACCTCCATGGCAGAGCAGTCCTCCACTTCTATGGCTGATGCTGCTTTTTCTTTTCTGTGTTGTGTCTGCTTTGGAATCATCATCGTTATGGGGCATGACACTAGGTATGTTAGGCCATGCTGCTGACAATGGTAACTTTCAAAAGGGAGAAATAACATCAACTAATATAAGGTGAAACAACTGAGACTTAGAAGCAATATCAGCAAAGAATTGAATGCAAGGAACCATTTGAGTAGGATTACAAGCATTTTAGAATGTGCAGATTAGCCCTGGATTAAGGGAAATCAAGAATTTTTTAAAAGATTTTATTTATTTATTCATAAGAGACACAGAGAGAGAGACAGAGACATAGGCAGAGGGAGAAGCAGGCTCCCTGCAGGGAGCCCAATGCAGGACTTGATCCCAGGACCCCAGGATCACACCCTCAGTCAAAGGTAGACACTCAACCACTGAGCCATCCAGGTGCCCGGAAATCAAGAATTAAACAACCTCATTTATATAAATGAGCATCCTGGAGTTTTTAATAATGGAACCAATAACCTCACTGCATTTTGAATCTATTTGGATGTCATGTAAAGAATGAACATATGCAGTACTTAAGAAGGAAAGGTCAATTCTGCCATAGTGATCATTGGAGCATAATGTAACAGGCTGGGTTTTTTTGTTTTTTTTTTTCCCCCATCTCATCAATTCTAGAACATCTAAACTTATCTTTTCAGGAAGTTGTGGGCTTTTTAAAAAATCTCCTGCAACCATTATAACCCAAATAAACAGCACTTTACTTTTTTTAATATTATTTATTTATTTATTAGGGATACAGAGAGAGAGAGAGAGAGAGAGAGAGAGGAAGCCTGACGTGGGACTCGATCCCCAGTCTCCAGGATCACACCCTGGGCTGAAGGCGGTGCTAAACCGCTAAGCCACCGGGGCTGCCCATTAACAGCACTTTAAAGTCAACTCCACACCTTCACTAACATATTACAAACATCAAATATTTGTATGTAACAGATATATGTGGTTTCAGTAACAGGGTCTCTGGTTTTTTACTGCCCTTCCTATTTATTAGCCTCTAAATGAATTGTTCAGTTGGTATAACTCTGTATATCTGCCTATTGTCTCTTATTTTATGGAATGTACTGCTTCAGTTATAGTTAACACCCAATCTGACAAAGATTTGTTGTGGCTACCATACTTTGTTCACTTCATAGCATTAATAGTGGCATTTGTATGTTACCAAAAATAGACCATTGGATTCATCATCCTTAGTCAAACAAAAGTAGCTCCCTTGATTTTCAGCATAATGTTTCTAGATATCTAATAGTATTTTGGCAGATGGTGAATTAGAAGGAAATAAAATTATAAACTCAGCATGTGCTATAACTCTGGGTTTATAGTTCCTGAGAGATCTAGAAATAACTACAGATATTCACCCATGAGTTCAAAATCGCCTAATTCAAATCATTGAAGCTGAATTTCACCTAGAACTCATTTGAACTCTTTTTCATTAAAAGTCCTGTCCAAGATTAGGTCAAATGTCATATTCTTTGGTCATTCCAACCTTCCTCGTCTGAGTCTTCTAACCTTGACAGTCATCAGTACTATATATACTTCTGTCCAGTTGTCTTCTTTCCTTATCTATTAGCTCTCCAAGGGCATCAACCATGCTATCTTTTACTGCTTACACAGTCTTCATTGAATATATTCATTCATTTTTAAATAAATATTCAATATGCTCTTCCTACTATTGGGTAATGATCTAGACTAGAGGTTGGCAAACTATAGTTAGTGGGCCAAATCTAGCCTACAGGGCTAGAAATAAGAATGTATTTTTGTACTTTTATATTTTATGACCCATTTTTGAAGGATCATAAAAACAAGAATATGCAATAGAGACCATATGTGTCTAGCAAAGCTTAAAATATTTATTATCTGGCCCTTTAGAAGCTAAAGATTGCCAGCGCTTGTTTTAGATGCTGGGGATACAATGAACAAAGCAGACCAAAAAAAAAAAAAATTACTTTTTTGGAGCCTAAATTCTACTTATACATTTATTTTACACAGAATAAGAATCCATCTTTGTCATCTCCATAGTACTTACATATATAGTATGTATTCAATGAATATTTGTGAAATGAAGGCATACATACAATCCATTCTCCAATAACACACAATATAGATAAACATTTCTATATTAATGTAATTAAATGTATTTTTAGTCTTTATATTAAGAGTCTTTTACTAATAGCTTTTAGAAAAAAAGTAAAACACTACTTGTCAAAGACATTTTATTCTGGTATTTAATGAAATGGTTTCCCGTCTTAATGTAACTTTTATTCCTGATGAGGTCCTGATTACCAAGCCTTCTTATTAGAGGTAACCATCGTAATTTTATTTGATTCTGAAAGCTTTCTAAAATGGTGGATGTTTCATAAGAGATCATTTTGTATATGTCACAATTAAAGAATAAGTTAGTTTTCCAGGAGTCTCCATCCTTGAATTCTCCAACTTTCTGGTGTTTAAGAGCTGAAGATGACATTTAACTCCACATTAGAAAAGACAATCTTTGCTTTAGATTCTGAGTTTACTAATATTATGGCATCTTTTCAAAAAATCAGGTTATAATCAGCCACTAATTCTCCAACAAAGTGTACAGCCTTTAGAAGCTGATGGTTGGATACTAGGGGTGAATTGAGTGCTGGGAAGAGAGTAGAAGGGATCAAAGGGCCAGTGAAAGGATGCCAGAAGTGGAAAGGGTGGGATTTGTAGACCCAGCAGATTATGGTAGTAACAAAGAGGAATATGTAATTATCTTTTCCATCCTCTAAGTGGCAGAGTTTCCTACTCAGAACCATTCCTCCCACCACACCCACACAATCGGTTAAGTATTGTTACTTGTACCTATCTCCACCCCAAACCATCACTACAAGGAAGAGTTTCCTTTGTTTTTCACACATTCAAAACTGGAAGTAGATGAGGCACCAGATCTAAAAAGAAAAATCACATGCTATTCTATTTAAATCTTTATCTCCAATGACCCTTTAATCTGAAATGCCCTTACTCCTAGTATCCTGCATACTTCCTTTTAGATACCATACTACCATTAATCTACAAACTTTGCTTTATTAAAGAATTACTCATTCTTCATATCTTGCATAGATTTAGAGTTGACAAAATGAAAGTTTAAACTGTAGTAATGGAGAATCTTAAATGAAGGAAATTGAAGCATACAATAGTAATGTACTGATTTGCTTTTAGATATTTGATCTTTGTCAAGACTAATGAGATTGCATATCTACTATAGGGAATGAATAAAAATTTTAATAAACCTGCCTAATTTTTATTCGTAGGAATTTTGTAAAATGGAGAATTATGCCAGCAAACCTGGATGTGCTTTCCCTTTAATTGAACCTACTGATTTCTATCACCAATCCATTTGCATCCTCTCCTATCTATGGTTAATACATAAGAAGTCCTAACATTATGGAGTAGCATACATAGAAGATCATGGGTTTGTTCTCTAAATGCAGATAGCTCATACCCAGCAAAGTTGATTTAAATTTACTGAGTTTAAACTTTCCTTTATAGAAGACTAGAATCCTGGGTAATGAGGAAAAAAGCAACGTCTGTTACTTCCGATTTTGGCACAGGACTTGTCTTTATGCAGAGCCATCATTCATAAAATCAATTTGAATCAAACAGTTTCTCCTATGTAGCAAAACAAAGAAAGGACTTCCCACTCTGGAAAGGTTCTATATCATTGAACTCTACTTCTAAAGGATCATACTCATGCATATAAAATAACCTACCAGACCATGAATGTATTCAATCAGTAGTATTGAGGAAATATTATGAGCATGGTGTGGTACAAAGTATAGAAGTAGAAAGCATTCTCCCTTTCCTTAGGGAAATCAAGACTTAAAAAAAATAAAACTATTGTGAACAATAATAAACATGGACTAAAATATTGTTTATAGGTTCTGGTATATCTTAGACTTTCCAAAATAATTTAATTCGGTATCACATCATATGTTCATTCACATTTTTAGTGCAAAAAATAGCTTCTGTGACCTCAGGGAAGGACAAGATCACTGCAGTTTGAAATATGATGAGAGGGCTTCACAGAAGCAGCAGGGCAGTTTGTTCATTTTACAAATATTATATCATATTTTAAAGATAATTTTCTAATTATACTTTTTGCCATTTCCCCTTAAATTTCTTACTCCTTGATTTTTTTCTTTTGTCTTCCTTTTTTGCTCATTTATAAAAACCCAGAATTGGAAGCAAATTGTTTAACACTGCTTCTACTACAGAACCCATTCAAACATATTATGCTAGTTTATAGTAATAGGGAATATATTATTGCATACCATTTGAATTCCATAAACTCACCATTTGAGCTGATTCATTGTGATCAGGCAGCAAGTCTAATTCTTTTGTCATTTTATAAAAACTTGATGCATTATTTAAAGAAACAAATATTTAAAAACTCTCAACAGTCTACCTTGATTTTTGTTCCTTTTTTCTTATCAATAAAATAATAAAAATGAGCAATTCAAACCATCTCTCTCACAACTTTCACAAAGCATGATAGTAATGTATAATTTATGTATCTTTCATTTGTAAGGATGAGTATCATTGACAGAATCAAAATGGATGAGGCGGTGTTGGGGGGGAGGATATCTTTCTTGATAAAATGATGATAGTTTTCCTCAGCTTTCAAAAAAATTTATATGCAAGGAATGGGGGAGATAGAACTTTTGTAAATTGTTATTAAAAAGTATTGCCAGTAAAAATTTGAGCAGCTAAGGCCTTAGTCAGACATAGTCCTATTTTCTCAGAAACCAATAGCTTTTATGATTTTTTCTTTTAATCTTTTTTATTTTTATTTATTTATTTATTTATTTTTTAAATTTTTTATTTATTTATGATAGTCACAGAGAGAGAGAGAGGCAGAGACATAGGCAGAGGGAGAAGCAGACTCCATGCACTGGGAGCCCGACGTGGGATTCGATCCCGGGTCTCCAGGATTGCGCCCTGGGCCAAAGGCAGGCGCTAAACCACTGCGCCACCCAGGGATCCCCAGCTTTTATGATTTTTAAAGATCTATTTACAAGCATCATCTCCACATTCCTCTAGCTCTGTTTTTATTGAAAGAAATCCTACAGGCAAAAATAAAATTTTTCCAAGGTTGGACATATGGCTGATGTCAGAATCAGGAAATAATGTTATATAGAGCCAAATGCTGAGTTAAGACTCCCAATGCTGATGCTCATCAGACCCCAGAATAGCTGTCTCTTACAGGGTAATCAAGATGTTAGGAGTCTATGGAGATAGAACTGCTCACCTGCAAAATCAGGTACCTCTGAAAATGAATGGCACTACAGTGTTGAGCCAATTCCTGCTGACCCTGGCACTGAGAATGCAATCTTGTATAGCAAATCAAAGGAGTCGAAGTCTTGGGGCCAGAATGCTACCAAGCTCTTCCTAAACTTTAAATGGTTGTAAAAACCTGCTTACTGCCATGGAAACTGGCACAGATTCTAAGTGCCCAGTAGGCTATTTTATTTTGTTTATTCTATTCTATCATATTTTGGGTGAGCAGAACTGGCTGTATGTGATAAACCTACATAAACAGTGAGTTCTTGATTTTCATATTTATTTCTCATACAGATCTAAAGTTAGTAGCTTATTCACATGTAGCTGTAGAACTGAAGGAGATGAAAGAATAGCATATGAGTATATTGAAAAATTCAGGATGGGGAATACCCAGAACTGCTTGACATTTTATTATTCCATACTGGAAAGCATATATATTACAGGTATATATTATAATATATATAATATCTCCCATTGGGTATTCTCTTAATAGTGTCCATTTAACCTGGCTGATTTCTCAAGTCATGTGTTTTTTACCATGCATTAGACTGTGTGTTTGGGATGCCTGGGTAGCTCAGCAGTTGGGTGCCTGCCTTCGGCTCAGGTCATGATCCTGGGATCCGGGATCAAGTCCTGCATCAGGCACCCTGAGAGGAGCCTGCTTCTCCCTCTGCCTGTGTCTCTGCCTCTCTCTCTGTCTATCTCTCATGAATAAATAAATAAATCTTTAAAAAATTCTGTGTGTTAGAGCACCAGTGAATGAAGCTTCAATCCTTAAATGAACTAGGAAGCTCCTAAATGAAAAAATACGGAATTTTACAAGAAACTTTTTTTATGATTACCTCCAGCACCCTTCCTGTCTTTCTTATCCTAAGCTTTTTCTCTAGCTAAGGATAATAGCTCTGTACTTTCTAGATCCTTCACTTATAGAAGCAGAAATAAAAATGCCTTGAGAGTTCATAAAGGAAGTTTGCTCAGCCCTCAGGATTCCTGATGCCAGCTCAGGGCAAAGAAACAAAAGTAAAGCTGAACAAAATTTTATTGAAGTACACTCCAAGATAGGAACCAGCCAGTCAAGAGAGACAAATCTGGGGTGTGGCATTGTATCATTTTTTTCTTTTGGGTGGATCCTAGTATTGCAACATTTGAGTGACGTCCTGGATTATAAAGTAATTAGCCAATTACACATATCCTTTCCCAGGATGCATTAGAAATGCCTGAATGGGGTAGGAAATTGCAACATTATTTCTAATTCTAGAGACATAGGTCAAATAAGGACAAGGGGCAGCTTTCTTTCTTTCTTTCTTTTTTTTTTTTTTTTAAGGGGCGGCTTTCTACACAAGTGCAACAAGCACAAAAAACTTAACTCTTCCTGTTCCCAGATGTTGTAACTCCAAACATACTACTAGATGGGTGGAATGGGGTGGTCCCTTGGTAGTGCTAGGTTGAGGCTCTCCACCAGGACATTTAAGGTCCATCTTCCCCCCTCTCATGTCTAGCTTCTTGCCTAATATATGCATTAATGTATTTATTCTTCATCTACTTCCTAGAGAGATTTCAGGTAGTTTAAAACCAAAACTATTAAAATAATATTAAAAGTTAGAGGGAAAATTTTAGAGAGTTATTCCAAACACTTAAATTAAGGCTGGGTACTATTATTGGGCATTAAGTTTATTTTTTCCCTGCGTTTAATTAAAAAAAAAATTTTTTTAGTATAGTTGGCCCACAATGTTATATCAGTTTCAAGTGTAAAACATAGCAATTCAACTTCTCTATACATTATGCTGTGTTCACCACAAGTGTAGTTCTCATCTGTTAACCATACAACGCTGTTACAGTATCACTGACTATATTCTCTACAACATAGAGAATTCCCTGCTTCATTCCTCATTCTCTATGTTGTAGAGAATATAGTCAGCTTATAGCTATGAGCTTCCTAGAACCCAAGAAAGAAAGAAAAACATGATGTATTTTATAGCTTTCATTATGACTAAATGAAGGCAGTTTAAAATGGAAGACAAAGAACAGCATTTTCTTTAATAGCAGTTTGAGTTACAAGCTAGAGAGAGATGATACAAATTCATTTCTAAAATAAGGATGATACAAAAATGTTCATCATAAATTGCTTCATCAACAAGCCACTGTCATATTACCTTTGTGTTCACTTATGAAGCACAATTATCACTGCACTTGTGGAATACATGTTCAAGATATTATAGAAAACAATATTCATTTTGGAATAAGTTCCCTTCCTACCCCTCACTCCCCTTTCCCCACATACACATTTCTCTCCTTTTTTCATCCCCCAAAGTGCCTGGTGATAGTTTAGGGACAGGAAATTTTGATTTATTTCTAAGTTATAAAATCTTAATTCCACTTGCAAGCACACCAAGCACCAACTTCATGCATCTCTCTCTTTTCAAATTATAAACGATTTCAAATATAGAGGAAATGTTAACCCTACAGCTTTTTATCCAAAAAGCCTTTTTAGGAGTTTGTGTTTAATTACTATTGGCATATCTGCCAATAGAAGTTATTTGTGTATCAGTCCTAGAATCATAAAAATTCAAAGATGGAAATAATCTTAATGTACATTTACCAACTCCTTCCTTTTACTTAAATGTTAAGGACTTGTGCAGGTTCATTTACCTTGTTAGTAGAAGAGTTGACACTAGACTCACATCCTCTGATGACTATTTTAGCACCTTTTCTACTATACCATATTATATAGATTTGCTGGATTATATATGTATTCAATTTGCTGTTGCATCGCCATATGTGACAAGCTCAATCCTCATAATGTCTTTTTCTCTCTACACAGAATTTGTATTCCTGAATATAATGTAGACTCTCAGTTTTTAAGTTCCATAATGAAATTGTCTATGTGGCAGATTAGTGAGTCTTTGATGCAGTCAGTAAACAAATATTTCTGAAAAATATAATTAATAATTTGAGGCCCATTTGGTTAAAATTCATGGCTGCTTTCATTAGCACTTTAATTACCCTAATTCTGTTATTCAGAGAGGCAAAACCAAGAGTCAGGTTTTACTGGTAATTGAGGTATAGTATGCCTTTTGGTCAAATGGAACCTTGACTTTTTGTCTTTATTTTTCTTTCTAATATTCTATGTGCTCTTGCTTTTACTAGAAGCAGTATCACTGCATTACTACAAACATTAAATATATATCTCTCTTGCCCGTGACTACTATTTTCTCTACTTGGGGAACTAGATGAAGATTTTGATTATTCACTATTTAATGACCTCCCTAGTGGCCTGTCTGTTCACCAGCAGCAATCATGAACTGAGGGCACAAGAAAGTAAAGCTAGTGATTGCAAGAAAAGAATGGAAGGCTTTTAAATCTTTTACAAAGCAGATTCAGCCACAGTGTGCCTGCTTTGTTATAAGATTTGCTATTTTCCACACGTGTGTGTGTGTGTGTGTGTGTGTGTGTAATGGAATATTACTCAGCCATCAAAAAGAATCAAATTTTACCATTTGCAACAATGTGGATGGAATTAGAGGGTATTATGCTAAGTGAAATAAGCCAGTCAGAGAAAGATAATTATCATATGATTTCACTCATGTGTGGAATTTAAGAAGCAAAACATATGAACATAGGGGAGGGAAGGGAGAGAAAAATAAAATAAGATGAAAACAGAGAGGGAGGCAAATCATAGAAGACTCTTAACTATAGGAAGCAAACTGAGGGTTGCTGGAGAGTGAGGAGATGGGGTAATTGGGCCATTAGCATTAAGGAGGGCACTTGAAGTAATGAGCACCAGATGTTGTATGCAAATAATGAATCACTAAATTCTACCTCTGAAACTAATAATACAGTATATGTTAGTTGAATTGAATTTAAATTTAAAAAATTTAAATGCTTTTGAAAGAATTCTAACTAACCTTAGATACAAGCCTGGGATAATGACAAGATTAAATGGAGTGAACATCTCATTCATATCAATTCCAATTCATAATACTCTTTTATTTAAGTGGTTATCTTTGTCCTTTGGAATTCCAATTAGCCAAAGGATGACAGTACTGATAATATACCCTGCCAAGGGAAATTATATCTTCTGCTTCCACAGCTCCCAGAGTTCACTTTATGGAAGCTCTGTGGACATAGTTTCTCTTACCCAATACCTACCCTCTCTATTTGGGCTATATTTGAAAAAGAAAAGAAAAGAAAAGAAAAAGATCTGGGGGAAGAAATCATTCAAATAAATTTGGAGCAGTTATAAAACCAAATTTATTCATTCAAAATATATTTGAGACAGATAGCAGCTATTGCTTCCTTTTGCTTTTTTTATCCATTTCATTTCTAAGTTATTTAAAAATATTTTAAACTATTACTAATAGTACAATTTACCCAATATTATTTGGTTCTTAAATTCATTTTCTGTATTATTTGCTGTAAAACTTCTAATCATCCTTATGTTAGAAATAAGAAATGACTGTATCTTACTGTAAACTGTAAACCAGTATCTCTACTTTTGCTCCCTTACCCTTTTTGCCCCCATTCTCCTTCATAACATTTATCACCACCTGCCATCTAGTTATTCATTCATTGTCTGTCTCTTCTTCCCCCACTAAAATGTAAATTCCATGGGAGAAGAAAGTTTCAACTCTTCTAATCATCCAAAGACTCCCCAGTGCCTAGAATAGTCTGGCAAATATTTATAGTAACAGTTCAGTATTTGCTGAATTAATTATTAGTATGCATGAGCTATATCACTTGCGCATTTTATGCACTGTGATGAGTATTTTGCATACCTGAGAAATCTCCCTCAGATTGGATAGTTACCATTATCTTCATTGGCCATTTGATTGCCAACATGATAGTACCCTAGGTGCCATAATAAAAAGGTTTAAGTGCCTTCCATGTCCGCATACCTTTATATTTTCCTTAACAATATACAGTCTTCACACTAACAGACATTCATTCATTCACTCATTCAATAAATATTCATTGAGAACTTACACTAGTCTAGATTGAGCCAGACAGTAGTCTAGAGACATAATTAAGATAATGCATCATTGCTATAATTCCATTAGAACATTATTCCAGAAAAAAATTTATAACATCTGCCATCTTCATAGTCGTTTGTGTATTTCTTAACAAGATTGTACTTCAGAGTTGTTTTTGTGACACCACCCTTTCGTGATACCTTTTTATTTCTCCTCTGTCATTGATGTTTCCTTTTCTCCCTGCATATGAAATGTTCTCATTGACCAAGTTTCCACCCTTAGCCCTTGCTCTTCTCACTCTATTCAAGATTCTTTCTTTGTGGCCTTCCCCACTCTCATGTTTTTAACTATCATGTAAATGTTCTCAACTCTGTAGCTGTAGCCCACAGTTCTACCTGGAATTTTAGACTTGCATAGCCAAATGCCTCCTAGACATTTCTACTTGGATGTCTCACAGGCATCTTCAAATCAACTTGTCTAAATCTTAACTCTTCTTTTTTCTCTGAAGTCTTCATTTTTTCACTTTGGTTTAGAACTCAGCATGAATCTTGATTCTTCCTTTGCTATAAGTCTCCATATCTCATAATTTCCACATTCCCTCCTAAATATTTCTTGAATCTGTTACCCCATGCCATCCTCTCTGCCATTGCCCCATTTCTTTCTCCACCCTTTGTGAAAACTACTACAGCAATATTTTTTTAAAAGATTTTATTTAGTTGTTCATGAGAGACACAGAGAGAGAGGCACAGACATAGATGAGAGAGAAGCAGACTCCTCACAGAGAGCCTGATGCAGGACTCAATCCCAGGACCCTAGGATCACACCCTGAGCCAAAAAGGCAGACACTCAATTGCTGAGCTACCCAGGCATCCCTACAGCAATCTTTTAAATAGTACTCTAATTCTCCCCTATTCTTTTCACCTGATTTAGTCCTGCTTATCCTTTAAAACTCAGGTTGATTCTACCACCAGAAGCACTGAATATACCTCCTCAGTCTTCCCATGATACTTTCAGCACATTGCCCTCACTGAATTCCCACACTGCTCTATGTTGGTTTCTTTACTTACCTGTCTCTTTTATTAAACAATGAACTCTCCAAGGTCGCAATGTCTTATTCATGTTTGTAGATTAAGCATTAAGTATGTCACTTGAGAGATGCCTAGGCGGCTCAGAGATTTAGTACCTGCCTTTAGCCCAGGGCGTGTTCCTGGAGTCCCAGGATCGAGTCCCACATTGGGCTCCCAGCATGGAGCTTGCTTCTCTCTCTGCCTGTGTCTGCCTCTCTCTCTCTGTGTCTCTCATGAATAAATAATAAATAAAATATATTTTTTAAAGTATGTCACTTGAAAATTAATAGGCCCCTCAGAAATATTTGAATAACTGAATAGATAAATGAACAAAAGAACAAACAGACAAAGGTGACTTTAAGGTACAATATTAGGATATCAAAGAATATAAAATTATATACTTTCTACTTTAGATATCAGTCTTATAAATTGATTAGGAAAAGACAAACACACAAAAGGGCTGTAATATTCCAGCTCACATACAGTCTTATGTTCTACTACTGTTTCATCTGTCTTGGCCCATTTGACAGTGATGTTACAGAGAGTATCTGGACTTCGACAAACTGCCGGTGCTCTGGAATACATGTTGAATATTTTGTTAAAAGCTCTTTTACCCATGGTTTGGTTCCGTGTATGCCCCTTGACTATAGGCTTAATTTTCATGCCCGCTATGCATAAAAAATGCTTCTTAGTTCCTCCTTCAAATATTCAAATACATAAATCAGACTTTGATCAGTGTCACCAAGCCCCAGGCCCCTAGCAATCACTTCAAACTTTGTCCGAAATAGTTCATCGCTATCTTTATAGCACCATACCCTGGTATGGCAGGTTGACTTAGTATCAGTGGAGCCATATCAAACCTGTTTCTTAATAAAAATGACCTTAAGTGTAGTTTTCTCTGAGAAAACTTTTCTTCCCCTGAGGAGATCAGAGCCTCCACAAATGTCTTTGAAGCAGTCATATAGAAGTTACTTTATACAGATGACTGTGACAGCAAACATGGAGAATTTGAATGGTTATCCTAAAGTGACCCATCAAACAAAAGGGTAAAATGCCACTGTTCTTGAGATCTTAAAACACAATATCTTATCATTGAATTCATGGGAATGGAAAGTTTAGTGATCAGGCCACTTGAAGAATGCAAAACAAAAACTAATGTTATCATATCCATTTGTTCACTTATTAACAAAAAGGTAAAAAGAGGCATTAAATTTTATACCATTTTTAGTATCCATTATAGCAGTGTTGAGTAGTCTTCCCTCCAAAGCATGTTACTTCTTCTGTCTCTTCTGTCTCTAACTAAAGAGACTAGTTAACTAGTTTCCAATCCTTGAAGTCAACTTTGACATAAGCCTCTCATCGATCCCCTAGATCCAGTGACCTTCTATTTAGATTTTTATAACTTGAAACTGCTGAACCTCTAGATACCCTAAAATTCTCTTACTTGAACAGTCACCTCTCCTATCTTTCATAGCTCATCATACTGACTGTACTTGTGCTTTTCCATGTGGTGGCCTACAAGCCTTCGTCCCATTTGTTTTCCCTCTTGCTCTCACTCCTGTCCCTATTCAACTATGACTCTGCTGTCCGTCATTTTTAAAAAATATATTTATTTATTTATTTGAGAGATAGAGGTGGAGACGGGCAGTAGGAGAGGGAGCGAGAGAATTTCAGACTCACTGCTGAGCACAGAGCCTGATGTGCAGCTTAATCTCATAACCCTGAGATCAAGACCTGAACCAAAATCAAGAGTCAGCTGCTTAACCAACTGAACCACCAGGGGCCCCTCTGCTGTTAGTCATTTTAACACTGTACTCAAGAGTGCTTCTCATTTACTCATTAACCAGTTTTTCAGTTACTCTGGCTTTAAAGTCACTAACCCTGGAAGTAGTCACTGATAATTTTGTCCTCTATTGCCTCCATACTAATTTGCTCTAGTAGGCAATGACATTACAAGTAGTACATTGATTACATCCATTGCTAGTGAAAGAAAAAATTTTAATTTATTAGACAGAATTTTGGCAACGAAATATCTAGCCTAGTACATCCACTTGGTTCTGTAATTACTGAAAGGTTTCTGTAAGCTGAATGTTTAACTCTTGGTTTACATGTTGGAAATTATTCTAAAAAGATAAAAAAAGAACATCTGTTGTGCTGACAAAATTTTCTTAAGGATTTACATGAGTCTAATCTGAAAGAATGGAGGAATTGTAATTGAAAACTAGGAGGAAAAAATGGAAAAAAAAATGAAAACTAGGAGGAAATATTCAGGTATGGAATCTCATTTTCTTAATATATATTTTTTCAATGATTAAGACTAACATACAAGCATGTGTCTTTCAAATACAGGCAGCCCCCATCTTACAAGTGGTTTGTACACAGATGTAGGGCATATTATTGTTTGCTTCCTAATTATTCAGGAAGGAAAAATTTGTTTTGATATCAGTTGTTTGGAATCCAGAAAGCATTTTGCCACAAAAGTAATATTATAAATGGTTGTTAGGCCTCCCCTAGGATAGCCAATAATGTCCCTAAAATCCTATATACTTGCAGAAGAATAGTAGCAAACACTTTTGTTATACTAATAATTAAACAAAAACAATAACATTGAATAAGAGAATTATATATTTTTGGCACAAATGGTGGTACTTTAGGAAAACAGGTTTAATTATGAGGATGAAGATGTAGGTTGAGATTGTGAAGTGTCACACCAGGACTGAAGCATTTTTTTTATTCATAAACACTTTTAACGACTTTAAATGACACATGTTCTTCATCAAACCTAATTGAATTTTAAAACTTATGAACTTTTTATTCACTTTCTTTTGGTAATGGAGTTTTATAATGGGACTATTATACTATGATTGAGGTCAGTTATTGACTAGAGATCAAAATAAAACAAGAGGGGGAGGATGGAGATAGGGTGCCAGAGAAAAATTTTGAAAAGAGGACACATATACAAATATGAAAGATAGATAAATAAATATATATGTATATATGAGAGTGTTTATATACATATCTTTTCCAAAGGAAAGGGGGTTCTTGCCTGTTCTTGTCTTGCTGTCCTATATACATATGCATATGCATATACGTGTGTGTGTGTGTGTGTGTGTGTGTGTATACTAAATAGCAAAGTTGAGATATGCTAGACCAAGGTGAGTCACACTATAAAAAGAAGCTACAGGAAGAAAAGAGTAAACTATAGAGCTTTCATTAGTTTTGACAGGGAGACAGCTATTTCTTTGCTTTTTGTTTTTGTATAGGATAAATACTGGAAAGGGGGAAGAAACATTGGGAATATGCTGCCTTGAGTGTGAAAGATTGAGTCAGAGAAAAATAATGTAAAATTTTTTTTCAATTTTGTTGCGCATTATAAATGGAATCCTCCTTTGGTGTCCTCAGAGAGAATTCAGTAACTACACGGTTTTCCAATCATGTTTTATTTGGATTGATTTTTACTTGCCTGCAGCTCCATGTCAGTAGGGAATTTGGGGGTAGCTTGGCTTTGTTCAAGTTATACAGGTGTGATAAATTTTCCAAAATCACAATAATGGAGCTGTCTGTGAGGAAAAGAAGATAAGAAACTACTCATAGCATGCATACTTTTTTTCTAAGATTTTATTTATTTATTCATGAGAGACACACACAAAGAGAGAGAGAGAGAGAGGCAGAGACAGGCAGAAGGAGAAGCAGGCTCCATGCAGGGAGCCCGACGGGACTCAATCCCGGGTCTCCAGGATCACACCCTGGGCTGCAGGTGGTGCTAAACCGCTGTGCCACTGGGGCTGCCCAGCATGCTTACTTTGAAGAGAGAAAAGAAAGATGATAGAGGAAGGACATTGGGTCATTCAAAAAATATTTATTGCACTATATGCTATAGGGGACTAAGGGTTTGGAGAGACAGTGGAAAAACTTCTGGGAAACAGGGGTAAACATATTGTCTCTGTCTTAGCATGGGAGACAAGTAGAGATAAGTGAACCAGAAATTATAGACATTTGTGTTAAGTGCAAATGTGGAAGTACTACTGAGTATTAAGGAAAGATATAGAAATGTCATCTAACCCTGACTTTAGCAATTAGAAAATACTTCCTAGAATGTTCCAACCTGATACCTTAAAGGTGGATATGAGTGAGACTACAAAAGAGGAGATGAGAGGCAAATTTTCCTGGCATAAGCAATAATATTTAAGACTCAACCATATGGAATTTCTGGAAGGGAAGAAGGTGGAGTAGGAGGATCCTAGACTCACCTCATCCCATAGATACAGCTAGATAACACTCACATCCGTGTAAATAACCCAAAAAATGACACAAAGACTAGAAGAATGAACTCTACAACCAAAGGTAGAGGTCACATCAAAGAAGATAGGAAAAGCAGAGACACACTTTGAAATCTAAACAAACTGTGGCCATCCATGGAGTGGAGGGAGCAGGGAGTGTGATAAAGGGCAAGAAACAGAAAACCACACCAGGGACCCCACATGGGGAAGACAAACAACAATAGCATTTGTGTTTCAAAGTGAGAGAGATCAGATTTCATGAATTCATATAAAGAGTAGGACTTACCAAACAGTGTATGTTCTCATTCATTTGGGGAATATAAATAATAGTGAAAGGGAATAGAAGGGAAGGGAGAAGAAATGTGTGGGAAATATCAGAAAGGGAGACAGAACATAAAGACTCCTAACTCTGGGAAATGAACTAGAGGTGGTAGAAGGGGAGGAGGGCGGGGGGGTGGGGGTGAATGGGTGACGGGCAGTGAGGGAGACACTTGAAGGGATGAGCACTGGGTGTTATTCTGTATGTTGGTAAATTGAACACCAATAAAAAATTAATTTATTAAAAAAAAAAAAGAGTAGGACTTAAAACTTGAAATTCTAAAAATTAGCTGGCTGGGCTCTGGGAGAAACTTGAAGCCAATCAGAAGTAAAGTCCCTGCCCTTAATGAGACAGTAGGACAAACAGCCCCTGTAGATACAGTTTAGCACTAGCAGTTTGAAAAATCCCTGGGGCACATAAGAGGGAGAGTGATTTACTCATCACAGAGCATGTCCCAAAGAGATAGGGATCTCAGAGAGATTCTCTAGGAACAAAGGAGCTGGCAGGCACTATTTCCCTCCCCCTACTCCCTAGCATAAACACAGGGAACCAGAACAGCACCTACACTCACTACCTAACTTTCCTGCAAGAAACCCCCTCCCATTCCCCCAATCACTAGATCTGCTCTCCCTAGTCATGCTTGTCTTAGTCCCAGTGCTGCAGGGCCTCTGCCTCTGTGAAGACCAGCTAAAACCTCACTAACACCATGTCTCCCAGCCCATCTTTTGTGGAGCCTTGGCCCCCATGACACTATTGGGTGCTTCAGAAGCCTGAAATACACCTTAAAAGTGCTGCTCAGCCCACATGCTCTTTGGAGAGCCTTTTAGGCTGGTCTGGTCCCTGGAGCAGGTGCTGCAGGTCTCAGTAGCAAGCCAACCAGCATGTACCTTGATAAAACACACCCCACACCTATCAAAGACCAAATACTGCCTACAACAAGCAAAGAGAGCCACTGCAGACAACTGGACTGAAGGGAAAAGTGACCAAAATAAGGCACACACAATATACACAGGAGTTACTCTCTGAAGGACCAGGTCCTGAGAAACAAGGGACACCGAACTGCCCACCATATCAGGACCTCTTCTTCATAAGACCTTTCCTTCGAGGGCAGAAGATGTAGCTAACACTGTTTCCTAACACACAAAAATAGACACAGAGGGTTAGACAAAATGAGGAAACAGAGAAATATATCCAAAACCACAGGGAGGAAGTGACCTAAATGAAACAGATATAAGTAATATGCCTGGTAGGGAATTTAAAGTAATGATCATAAAGATACTCACCTGACTTGGGAATAGGGGAGGATATCAGTGAGACCCTTAACAAAGAGAAAAAAGTATCAACCAGGGATGTAGAACATAATAAATGAAATTAAAAAATATACTCGATGGAATAAAGAGCAGGCTAGATGAAGCAGAGGAATGAATTAATGATCTGGAAGTCAAAGTAATGAATAGTAACCAAGCAGAGCAAATGATAGGAAAAATAATTATGCAAATGTAGAATAGCCTTAGGGAACTCATCAATTCCATCAAGTATAATAACATTCACATTATAGGGATCCCAGAGGAAGAAGACAGAGCAAAGGGGAAAGAATATCTATTTGAATAAATAATTCATGAAAACATGCCTTATCTGGGAAGGAAGCAGATACCCAGACATAGTAGGCACAGAGATTCCCAAAAAAATCAACCCAAGGAGTTCTACACCAAGACACATAGTAATTACAATGGCAAAAAGTAGAGATAGGGAAAAAATATTTAAATCAACAAGAGGAAAGAAGATAGTTATATACAAGGGAAACTCCATAAGGCTATCAGCAGATTTTTCAGCAGAAACTTTGCAGGTCAGGAGGGAGTGGCATGATATATTCACAGTGCTGAGAGGGAAAAATCTACAGTTAAGAAGACTGTATCCAACAAGGCTATCATTCAGCATAGAAGAAAAGATAGTTTCTTAGACAAAGAAACTAAAGGAGTTCATGACAACTAAACCAACCCTGCAAGAAATATTAAAAGGAGCTCTGGAAAGAAAAGAGCAAAAGTGACAATATGAAAAATAGGTATATCTGTAAAAATAAGTCAAGGGATTCATAAAATAAGAGGATGCAAAAATGATACCATATACTTAAAACATGGCAGGGGAGAAAGGTACAAAATGGAGTCAAACTTAAGTTATCATCAACTTAATGTAGACTACTACATGTGGAAGATGTTATATACAAATTTAATGATAACCACAAATCAAAACCAGTAAAAGATAAAGAATAAAGAGTAAGAATCTAAGTATATCACTACAGAAAACCAGCAAACCCTAAAAGAGAATAAAAGAAGAAAAGATCAGAGAGAAACTATAGAAACAGCCACAAAAAATGTTTTAAAAAAGTCAGTAAATACATATCTATCAATAAATACTATGAATGTAAGTGGACTAAAAGCTCCAATTAAAAGATATAGGGTGACAGACTGGATAAGAAAACAAGACCCATCTGTATGCTGCCTACAAGAGACTTTTTCAGAACTAAAGACACCTGCCAATTGAAAGTGAGGGAATAAAGAAGCAGTTATGCAAATGGATGTCAAAAGAATTATAGGTAGACATACTTATATTGGACAAAATATACTTTAAAACAATGGTGTGGGACGCCTGGGTGGCTCAGTGGTTGATTGTCTGCCTTTGGCTCAGGGCATGATCCTGGAGTCCTGGGATTGAGTCCCACATTGGGCTCCTTGCATGGAGCCTGCTTCTCCCTCTGCTTGTGTTTCTGCCTCTGTGTGTGTGTGTGTGTGTGTCTCTCAGGAATAAATAAATAAAATCTTAAAAAAATAAAACAATGGTTGTAAAAAGGGACAAGGACACTACATAATTGTAAACTGTACAATTGAACAGGAAGATATAACAATTATAAATATTTATACACCCAACATGGGAGCACCAAAATGCATAGAACAGTTATTTACAAACATTAAGGAACTGATCAATACTAATATAATATTAGGGGACTTTAACACCCTACTTTCATCAGTGGGAAGATTATCCAAGCAGAAAGTTGACAAGGAAAAAGTGTCTTTGAATGACAAACTGGACAAGATGAATTTAATAGCTGCCTTAAGAACATTCCATCCTAGTACAGCAGAACACATTTTTTTTCAAGTGCACATAGAACATTCTGTAGAATACATCACATATTAGCCACAAGTCTCAACAAATTCAGAAAGATCAAAGTAATACTGTGGGCATCTTTTCTGAGCCCAACACAATGAAACTAGAAATAAGTCACAAGAAAAAGCTAGAGAAGACCACAAATACATGGAGGTTAAAAGACATCCTGTTAAACAATAAATAGGTCAACCAAGAAATCAAAGAAGAAATTAAAAAGTACGTGGAGACGAAAATGGAAACACAGTGGTCTAAAACCTTTGGGACACTGCAAAAGCAGTTCTAAGAGGGAAGTTTATAGCAATACAGGTTTACTTCAAGCAGCAAGAAAAATCTCAAATAAACAACCTATCCTTACACCTAAAGGAGCTAAGAAAAGAAAAATAAAACCTCAAATCAACACAAGGAAGGAAATAATAAATATTAGAGCAGAAATAAATGACCTAGAAACTAAAAACAAACAAAAAACCCCAATGGAACAGATCAATAGAACCAGAAGCTAGTTCTCTGAAAAAATCAACAAAATTGATAAACCTCTAGACAGACTCCTCAAGAAAACAGGAAAAAAGACTCAAATAAAATCACAAATGAGAAGAGAAATAGCCACCACAGAAATGCAAACAATTATAAGAGATTATTATGAAACATTATATGCCAACAAATTGGACAGTCTGGAAGAAATGGATAAATTCCTAGAGACACATAAACTACCAAAACTGAAGTAGGAAGAAATAGAAAACTAAAACAGAACAATAACCAGCAAGGAAATTGGATCAGTAATAATAATAATAATAATAATAATAATAATAATAATGATAACTCCCAACAAACAAAGGTCTAGGACCAGTCAGCTTCACAGGCATATTCTTTCAATCATTTAAAGAGTTAATATCTGTGGTTCCTGGGGAACCTGGGTGGCTAGTTGGTTGAGCATCCAACTTTTGATCTCAGCTCAAGTCTTGATCTCATGGTTGTAAGGTCAAGCCCCAAATTAGTCTCCATGCTGGGTGTGGAGTTTACCTAAAAAAATTAATAATAAAGAAAAAATAAAGAGTTAATACCTATTATTCTCAAACTGTTCCAAAATATAAAAGAGGAAGAAAAATTTCCAAGTTCATTCTATGGGGCCAGCATTACTCCGATACCAAAACCACATAAAGAGTCCACTAAAAAAGAGAACTATGGGCCAATATTCCTGATGAACATAGATGCAAAAATCCTTAACCAAACACTACCAAACTGAATTCAACAATACAATAATAATAAAAAATAATACCATGATCAAGTGGGATTTATTCCTGGGCTACAAGGATGGTTCAAACTTCACAGATCAATCAGTGTGATACATCATAACAATAGCAGAAAAGATAAGAACTATACAATCTTTTCAATAGATACATGGAAAGCATTTGACAAAGTACAACATCCACTCATGATAAAAACCCTCAACGAAGTAGGTTTAGAGGGAGCATAACTCAATGTGATGAAGGGCTTTTATGAAAAATCCACAGTGAACATCATACTCAACGGGGAAAAAAATGAGAGCTTTTCCCCTAAGGTCAAGAATAAGACAAGGATGATCACTCACATCACATTTATTCAGTATAGTACTAGAAGTCATAACCACAGCCATCAGACAACAAAAAGAAATAAAACATCCAAATTGGTTAGGAGGAAGGAAAACTTGCACTATTTGCAGATATAGTATCCAAAAGACTCCACCAAGAAACTACTAGAACTAATACATGAATTTAGTAAGGTTCCAGGATGAAAAATCGATGTACAAAAATCTATTGTACTTCTTCTATACACTAATAATGAAGCAGCAGAAAGAGAAATCAAGAAGCAATCCCATTTACAATTGCACCAAAAAGAATAAAATAACTAGGAATGAACTTACCAAAAAAGTGAAAGACCTGTGCTCAAAAACCATGAAACTTTGATGAAAGAAACTGAAGATGACACAAAGAAGTGGAGACATTCCATGCTCATGGACTGAAAGAACAAATAGTGTTAAAACGTCTCTACTACCCATAGCAATCTATAGATTTTATGCAATACTTGTCAAAATACTTGCAACATTGTTTACATAACAAGATTAAATGATCCTAAAATTTGTATGGAACCACAAAAGATCGTGAATAGCCTAAGCAATCCTGAAAACCAAAACTGGACATATCACAATTCCAGACATCAAGTTATATTACTAAGTTGTAATCAAGACACAAAAATACTGGCACAAAAATACACACTTAGATCAATGTTTTCTGTTCTTAGAAAACCGAGAAATGAACCTACAACTGTATGGTCAATTAATCTTTGATAAAAGAGGAAAGAATATGCAATGGGGGAAAAAAGTCATCTCTTCCACAAATTGTGTTGAGAAAACTGGACAGCTGCATGCAAAAGACTGAAACTGGACCACTATCTTACACCATACAAAAAAACTAAATTCAAAATGAATGAAAGCCCTATATGTGAGCCCTGATACCATAAAAAACCCTGGAAAAGAACACAGGCAATAATTTCTCTGATATCGACCATAGAAATATTGTTCTAGCTCCGTCTCTTGAGACAAAGGAAATAAAAGTAAAAATAAACTATTGGGACTACATCAAAATAAAAAGCTTCTGCATAACGAAGGTAACAATCAACAAATCTAGTAGGCAACCTACTGAATGGGAGAATTTATTTGTAAATGACATATCTGATAAAGAATTAGCATTCAGAATATATAAAGCACTGATACAACTCACTATGCAAAAAACAATCTAGTTAAAAAATGGGCTGAAGACATGAACAGACATTTCTCTGAAGAAGATATACGGACTGCCAATAGACACATGAAAAGATGCTCACCATTATTTGTCATCTGGGAAATGCAAATCAAAACTACAATGAAGTATTGCCTCACAACTGTCAGAATGGCTAAAATTTAAAAAAATGCAGTAAACAACAAGTGTTGGTGAGAACGTGGAGAAAAATGAACCCATGTGCACTGTTGGTGGAAATGCAAACTGGTACAGCCCCTGTGGAAAACAGTATGGAGATGCCTCAAATTACTGGATTGTAATCCAGTAATCGCACTACTGAGAAATTTATCCAAAAAATACAGAAACAGTAATTTAAGTGATACGTGCACCCTTATGTTTATAGCAGCATTACAATAGTCAATTTATGGAAGCAGCCCAAGTGTCCTGGTTAGATGACTGGATATACAAGAAGTGGTATAATGCTAAGTGAAATAAGTCAGTTAGAGAAAAATAAATAACATATGATTTCATTCATATGTGGAATTTAAGAAACAAGCAAAAGACAAAAGGAGAATAAGAGAGAGACCAACCATGAAGCAGACTCTTACTTAAAGAGAGCAAACTGATGGTTACCAGAGGGCAAATGGGTGGGGGAATGGGTGAAATAGGTGATGGAGATAAAGGAGAGTACTTGCCATGATAAACACTGGGTTATAAATGGAGTTGTTGAATCAATATTATATTTTATACCTGAAACTATTATAACATTGTATGTTAACTATACTGGAATATTAGCAAACACTTATTTTTTTTTAAAAGACTCAATCATATGGCAAGGGGCCTGGAGAAAGGACTGAAAAAAAATTGCTAAAACAGGATTTCCAATTCTGTCAGTAATGTAGTACCTTGAACTTGAACAATGCTCTACTACAAACATCTATAAGCCACATGAAAGACAAAAATTGCTTTGGAAGGTATTGGAAAACTGCCAAGACAGCCAGGGCTTAAGTTAAAATTGTGAATAAGGAAAAATGTAGAGAAATTAGCCTTTGTGGAATTTGCCAGTTTTTGGTGTGTGATACAAAGTATTCACCAGAGATCTCAGCTATATCTCATAGGGCTGAGGAGAGAAAAACCCTCGAGTGATGTCAATGTACTCAGCATTTCAGGAACCAAAATATTGAAGAGAATAGGTGAGTAGAAAACTGAACTTGACATTCAGCAGTTTTTCCCTCCAGTGTTTGCCAAATTATTAAGCTTTGCATGGCATGAGAAGACAAGTTAAACTTAGAGTCATTCTACTCCTTGGTTAGATTAAGGTAATCTGTCTCTAGGTGCCTATACATGATAGGTTCAATCCTTTCTGGAGGAAAATACCATCCAGAGTCTCTATATTTATTCATATAAAATGCCTATATTTCAATCAAACATTAATAGGCATTTGAAGAACCTGGATCGAGGGAAAAATCAGATAATAGATATAGACCTACAAATGGTCTAGATATTGGCATTCTCATAGACCTTAAAATTACTATTACTTAAAAAGTTATTGTGATTAATATGTTTAAGAAAATAGAGGACAATATGGAGAATTTCACTAGGGAACTACAATTCATTTAAAGTGATAAGAGAATAGTCAGAAAAAGTAAGAGAGTGTCATCAAAATTAGTGAAGATTTCTTATTTTCAATAAGAAAATAAGTAATTGATACTGAGTGATGCTATGGAGAAGTCCTTTGGTATGTAGTAACAAAGAAGTTAAGTATTGAGAAGTCCTTGGTTGTTATAGTTTGTTGATGACCCTGGATGCAAACAGTTTTAGTGGACAGCTGGACATAGAAGCCAGAATGGTCAAAAAGACATAGATTTGTAGTGTGTAGGGAGGATAACTGTTCAAACATAGAAGGCATCATGGACTTAGTAAAAGTTGTAGTCCATGAATTTATAGTGACATCAACAATATGGCTCTGTAATTTTATCTAGTAACACTAATAAACTTGGGTGGAAATGTAGGGATCAGTTGGACTATGAGAATGACTCAGAGTTGGAATTTTGTTAGCAAAGTTTAAGAGAAGTAGAGAAGGACAAGGGTTAAATGTAACTTTCTCAACTTAGTGAATTAAAGAAATAAGCATTTATTATTCTCCCATAACAACTGTGGAAGTAGGTGTCTCCTCCTCTGGTGTCAGTGGCTTGAGTGTTAGGGCTAGAATCTAATCCTTGATGGTCACAAGATAGCTCCCATGGCTTGAGGATTCCTATCTGCATTCAAGGTAGGAATAATGGGGGGAGGGGAAAATGCCAGGTCTATCTGTTGCTTTTATCAGGAAAACTTTCACAGCATCTCATTGACAAGAACTGTATTACATGCCTTGTTGCAAAGGATACTGGTAAAGTGGACATTTAGTTTACTCACCTCTAAAATGAGGGAGAACATAATTTGGCAATGGTTGTTGCGTTACCCAACCATTGGTATCTGCAACATAACAATAGATAAACTATGAACTCTAGGCTGAAGAGGGAGAGAAGTTAGTACCCAAAGGGGCTGGTAGCTAAAAACAAAGTTGGGGGGGGGTTCAGAAATAAATGCCTTTTAAACTGAAGAACAGGTATAGTAGGAGTCACTATGGTATAGTAGGAGTCACTATGTGAAAGAATTGGAAACACAGAAGGTTGTGGTCATAGTAAAAGAAGCATGAAGTTACTATGTATCATTTCTCAGGATGGGGTTAGTTTAATTTGTTTTATTCATTTTTTAATTTGTTCATGAGAGACACAGAGAAAGAGGCAGAGACATAGGCAGAGACATAGGCAGAGGGAGAAACAGGTTCCCTGTGGAGAACCTGATGTAGGACTTGATCCCAGGACTCCAGGATCACAATCTGAGCCAAAGGGAGACACTCAAACCCTGAGCCACCCAGGTGCCCCAGTTTAATTTAATTACTCTCTTGAATGAGTTATCTAGGGTCAATGTGAAACGGATGTGGGGAGGGGGCAGGATGGTGGAGTAAGAAGTATCCATGGAGGGCATGTGGTATACTGATCATATGAATAGAAAAATTACCTCCAGAAATATGTGTTCATTAAGATTTCATTAAAAATCACAATTTTTAATGATCGTGTTCTCATTACCATCTATTCTTTTTTGACATAGAACTTCCATTTACTTCTGACCTTGACTTAAAAATTAAAATAATTCACATTATTTGTAGGGTGGCAAAATCTTAAGTTGTTCATTTTCCTAATGGTTGTTATTGTCACGGTCAGTATAGTAGTGTAAGTGACTTTTCATAGCCAAAGATTTGGGGAATTTCCTTCCCTCCCCTTCTGTCTCCCACCCCTTTATGTTCCCTATATGCTTATTTTTCTACTTACATTTTGCATCCTTTTCCTTTCCTTTCCTTTCCGTTCTTTTTCTTTCTCTCCCTTTCTTTGTCTCTAATGGTAGAAAATGTAATAACTTTTGTAGGTTGAGAGAAGGGAGCCTGTTTACAAAGATGTACTTGGACAGAAACCATGCCATCCATATCTGAGATGATTTTTAGAAGTGATGTATATTCTAGTAAAATCTACTCTACTACCTGGATTTTTAAAGACTTAGCATACACTGCAATTAAAATGCCTTTTACTTTTTTTAGGTTTCATTTATTTTAGAGAGAGAGAGAGAGAGAGCAAGTGTGTGTGTGGGCGGGGAACAGAGGGAAAGGGAAAGGCAGACACCACGCTGAGCACAGAGCCCATAGGGCTTGATCTCACAACCCTGAGATCATACCTGAGTGGATATCAAGAATCGGATGCTTAACTGACTGAGCCACCCAGATGCCCCTAAAATGCCTTTTAGAGTTCCATTCTGTTTTACAAGACCACTATTAAATATGTATGTATATACATACACATAATGTTTATGTATTTATATGAATGTATCTATATGCATTCATGTATATACCAACATCATACTTTACTGAAATAAACTTACAGGCTTGGAAAAGTAGGCTTCTCTAGTCATATAGACTGTTTATTAAAATGTTGCAATCCAATTTTTAGAGCAGTGATTATTACAATTAATTAGTTCATCACCATTTGGAACAATAGCTGTTCTAATATAATTAGCCATTGAAAGAAATACATTTTAAGTGTTCTAAATTGCATTTCTAATTTCTTGTAACTAAAACTCTCTAGAATTTTAAAATTCATTTTGTCTTATGAAAGGTTTCAGTACTTATCTCTGTGGTTGTACTATTTAGATTAGGGTAACTTCATCTTAAAATTACATGTCAAATGTCATTTGGTAGTAGTAATATGAAATGTATGGCTTCACTCTGAGGGAAAAAGCCTGTTTGGCATATTTTAATACCATGCAGCTAAACAGAATGTCCAGAATGATTAGATCACATCTGGCCCAATGTAGATCTATTTGTACTTGCATAATGCATTACATGTACACACTGTTATATTTTATGACTATTTGGGTGCATTGATTTTTCTATAAAGAGAACTATTATTCACATCTTTTTGCATAGAAGTACACTTAAACATTGGCATAGGTAAACTACTCAAATGAAACCTATGTTTGGCACAGCTATTACTGGTGTCACAGATTTTAGAACTGCAATATTTCTGAAAAGCTAGCTTGAACACTTTGGAACATTTTTTCTGGTTGTATGCAGAGGCAGTTTGGTAAGTCGCAAAACTTCTACATTTAATTTTGCATTCTAGTCTAGGCCGAATCTTAAGTGTCACTAAATTAATTCTATCTTGAATTGTGGCCAAGTGTCATCCCCAGAAAGAGGCTTTTCCCCCACATTGGGCCAATTCATGGTTTGAAGCAAATCAAGTGGCTCTGCTGGTAGGCAAATATGAAGAATGTGAAAGAATTGGAAATAAGCTAACAAAATGCAAAAAGTAAATCCAAAATCCAAAGTACAGGCAACTTTAACAACACTATTTTTTCTCTTGTGGTCCTGTTTGAAGAAATATATACAATCATTATAAGTAAAATTCACCAGCATACTGCAAAAACAAACTGATCAATATTCTTTCTCCTCACTTAGCATAAAATAGCATCTATCTTAAGATATTAATTCTTTCTCATGAGGAGGAGGAGCCTCTGCATAGGCTATGCAGTTGTCCTGAGGACATGGCAGTTGACTTTACCGCAGAGTGAGCTAGCCCAGTGATTGAAACAAGACATGGAAATATTTGGTTTTACCTGCCATATTAAATACGTAATTAGTAAATTTTTATGTTAGTGGACAAGTCACATGGATTTGGTTCTAAAAATTAATCTTTTTTTCCAATTTTTTATTTGCAGGAATTTCAAATCCAAAGAAAATTTGCAAGAATAATACTGAAAATTCCTGCATACTCTTTATTTAGATTCACTGTTTTAAACTTTTGGCCACATTTGTTTTGTTATGCCCCTTATTCCTTAGAACAAGATTATTCCTTTAGGTAACCACAATAAAATTATCAAATTCAGGAAATTTATCATTAATATAATACTTTTTTCTAATTGACAGTCCATAGTCCATATTTCAGTTGTGTAAATTTTCCCAATGATATCTTTTATAGCATTTCCCCTCCAATACAAGACCCAGTCCAGGATCATATATTGTATTTAGTTGTCTTGTCTTTTTGGACTCCTTTACTGTGGATTAATTCCTCATGATTTTCCATCAATTTATTAAACATGAAGAATACTGGTCAGTTATTTCATGGAATGTTTCTCAATTTGGATTTCTGTCATGGTTACATTCAGGTTAAACAGTCCTGTTCAGAAATACTTCATAAGCAAAATATGTCCTTTTTAGGATTTCACATCTGGAGGCATAATGTGTCCCTGTCTCTCATAAGTGATGTTCATTTTGATCACCTGGCTGATGTGTTGCCTGGTATCTCTACTTAATAGGTATTATTTTTGCTTTTCTAAATAATAAGCAATCTGTGGGGAGATACTTTAAGACCATGTAAATATAATACTCTAGATCAACCCCCCCTTGATTTAATAGTTACTGACAATTCTTACATGAATCAATATTTACCACAATGGTTGCAAATCATCTTGTGTTAATTTCTTATGGAGCAAGAAAAAAATATTTTTTTCTAGGATTTTCAGAAGAATTCAATTGATTAAAAAAAAAACAAGAATTCAATTGATTTCCTTCAACAGTGTTCTAATAAAGGAAATTGTTCTCTATGGATTCACAAAATAGTCTATTCAATCTAAATTAAAATGAACAGAAATTAAAATCAAATTATTTTTGCTCTAGAATCAATATAAATGTATTAAATGTTCCCCAACAATTTGTAGAATAAATTCCTAGAATAATACTCTGTGTATGTGTAAACACAATTACAGTGCTTCTTGAGAAAACTGGAAGTATTTTTAATTGACTTAATGACAGAATTCTGTAGTTACCAACTATATTATTTTTTCTAGAATTTATGCACCTTTTAACTTTTCAGCCTTTGTTTTTTCATGCCTTTAACAAATTATCACCTCATCCATTTAGTCATGTTCCATTAAAATGTGTATTTCTATTATTCCTTCTTTCTGCCTTTCCACATTACCTAAATCCTTTGTGGCTGAGAATACTTAAATTTTTCAACCTGGTTTTCATTTATATTCATATGTTATGTGTATCGTTTATTTTAAAAGTATCTTGGCCTTTGTCTAGGATTAGAGGTGAGACTTTCAATGAAAGATAAAAGTCATATCATATCAATATTATTTTATAAAATGTGTAGTAGTTGCTAATTGAGGTTTTATAGATTTAGTGAACTTTACAAAGGCAACTTCTATTCATTACAACTCTAATTTTAATATCTTAATTTAAAATTTGAATCTTTTATTTAAGATCCTCCCTAAATAGCCAACAATGTTACTGTTTCAGTTGAAAAAAATTTCAACATTCTCATGAACTACTGAGTATATACATATGTAAAGTAAAATAGATTTACAAAGGGTTTATCTTGCAACTTTCAATTTACTTCCTGAAGTCTCTGATACATTTTAGATAAACAAAAATTATGGAAATTGGGTTCATTGGTTACCTCAGTCAAGTGATCTTATCACATAATTAGTGATAAGACATGTAGCTAATAATATGTTCCCTTCATGTGATAAGAACAGCATTTTATTTCTGTGGTCTTCCTCCCAAAAACTCATAACCTAGTCTAACCATGAGTCTAATCACAGACAAACCCAAATTGAGAGACATTCTACAAAATACTTGACCATTGTTCTGAAGTGTCAAGGCCATCAAAAACAAAGAAAGTCTAAGAAATTATCACATTCTAGAGGTGTCTAAAGAGATAGGATGATGAAATGTTATGTGTGGTATCATGGATGAGACCCTGGGACAGAAAAGGATATTATTGAAAAGTAAGGAAATCTGAATAGAATATGAATTTTTACTTAATGATAATCAGTTTTGATTCATTAGTTGTAACAAATGCATCACAGTAATGTAAGATAATAACATTAAGTGAATGTAGGCACAGGGTACTTAGGAACTCTGTTATCTTTGCAGTTTTTCAGTAAATCTAAAATTATTCTAAAATAACAATTAATTTAAAGTTTAAGTGCATTGGGAATATTATATTTCACATGAGATGTGAAATCAGCAATTCTAAAATGAGTTCCTGAAAATATAAAATACCATAAAATGTTTTTTTATACTTGATAAAGAATGGATAATTACCAAGGTCATTATCATCTAACTTTATATTTTTTAAATAACAAAGTGTGTAAATAAAGTTTGATATTTATTGATATATTGATTACTATTAATCAGCATGTCAAATACTTTATATTACAAAAAATTATGAAATAATAGAAAATGATTAAAAGACTATGGTCTCTATACATGATAAGATAGGTAAACATAATTTACACAACAGCAGAGAATATTCATTCCAATTTCTTTTGCGTCTTTAGAGAAAGCACTATCTAAATGAAGTAATTATGCTATTTTTCATGTAGATGCCATGCAAATAAAACACTTGTAATACCAAGCAATTCAAGGATTTTACTAAATGAGAAATTAGAAGAAAATACAGCTAAATGAATTATGAAGAGGATAAGTTTTAAAATGTATCAATGGAAATGAAGGCTCAGCTATTACGATATGTAGCATTTTATGGACAAAGACAAAACACATTTCTTTGAAAACTTGATACCTTATTACTCAGTATAAAAGTTTTCACAAATAAGAACCCCAGTCATCAAAGTACTCAGATGTGTTATTGATTTATGAAGCTACATTAGCACTTCTGGCTCTTCAGAATAAAAATATTGAGTCAGCTTTTTAATTTAAAAAGAAACCTATTGGTCTGATCTTAATTTACCTACTTGAAAATTATCTTTAACATTTTGATCAGTTATTTTTTAAATAGAATATTGTGCAGGTATGACAAATATTCTAAAAGACAGCCATTTAATATTTGCACCAGAGTATATTAAATTAACAAGGCCTTCAAATATTCCACACTAGGAACACTTGTTTGTAGAATTTCTACACTAGATTATTTACCTCTTCTTTCAATGGCATGTTGCTTTACATCCTCTCCCCCATAAATCCAATAGCCTACTCATGCACACTTTTCAAGGATGTTTAAGTATTGTATTAAAAATCATATGCCCTGCAACCTTACAAAACATTGTGGCCAAGGAATATATCATCAGATTGAGTGGGATCCAAAAGAGACCTTCATTATACAAAAATTATAAAAATTTAAAAAATTATAAAAATTATACACAAGTGATTAAGGCTAAAATACATTTACTTACTGCTGAATTATAAGCAAGGCACTGTGCTGGTTGCTGTAACATTTGAAAAACAAAGCTAAATAAGTCATGATACCTGTATTCAAGGAGCATACAGTTCATCGGAAGAGGCAAATATACATGCAGATAATTTTAATATGATACATATTCCTAAGTCTATATTAGAGGTAAAAGTTAAATTATATGGAAATACGGAGGGAGGAAGGATTGAATTTTACTAGGGACTTCATAGAAGCATTCATGGCAGAAAAAGTATTTGAACCAGGTCCCAAATGAATGGGTTAAACTTGGATAGGTAAAATAGAATAGGAGGAGAGGAAAGTGAGTGTGGGTGGAATATATTTCAGACAGAGGGAAAATGAAAGTGGAAATATATGCAATGTTTACAAGTAGTCCAGTGTAACTAGATTAAGAAGCCAGACCGTCGCAGACCAGATAATTGACTGGGGAGTTTGAACGGTACCCAATATGCAGTTGGGGTGCCATTAAAGGTTTTTGAGCAGTAGAATTTCAGAATCACACTTGATATTTGAATGATCTATTGGCAATTATAAATGGATAAATGGAAGGGACAGAGACCACTTGGGTGATGCAATAATTAAGCTCAAGTTTATGTAGGTAGATTTCTTAGCTTAATTTTAACAGGTTAGTATGTGGTAAAAAGCTTCCGCAGTGGCAACTCATGATCCTCACCTCCTGGTTTTTATGTCTTTGAATGTGAGCTTGGCCTTAGTGATTTGCTTCTACAACAGAATACAGAAAAACTGATGGGATGTCACTTCTGAGATTAGGTTACAAAAAGATCTGGCCTCCATCATGTGCATTCTCTCTCTCTCTCTCTCTCTCTCTCTCTCATGGATCACCAGCAACCACAATGTGAGGACACTTAGGCAATCTACAGAAAGGCCCACATGTCTAGGAATTGATGACTGCAGCAACTATGTGAGTGAGTTTGGAAGAACATCCTCCCTCACTTTCTCAGTGTGGTTGAGCCTTCAGATAAAACCAAAGCCCTGGCCAATGGCTTTACTGCAACCACATAAAAGACCTTGTGCCATCACCTAAAGAAACTAGACTCTCAAAATGTAGAAATGGTGTGATAATAAATATTTATTCTTAAGCCACTGAGTTTTAGGGTAAATTTTTAGGTAGGCAGCAATCAGTAACTAATATAGCAGGTCAAATCCAATATCTATCCTCACTTGTCTTTGTGCTAAATTATTCAATATTTCATTTCTATCATTCTGTGTATAATATGGCTTAAAGATTACTGGGCTGTTAATAACATCCAGAATATTCTCCATATTGCTTTATGTAATTCTAACTTTTATATTTTTGTAAAATATTCTCTCCCCTGATAATAATTCTACTTGTTGAAGCTATGTGTAAAGTACTCATTCACAAAAACCTTTGTGATCCCTTAACATTTACAGCTTTTAGAGAAATGAAAGATGCAGGATTTATATGTGAGAGAAGTCCTAGGAACCTATTTTGAAATTAGACATTTCTCATGTTTTCTGTTTTTAAAGTTTTTAGAGTACCATAGTAAAAGAATAGTAATTTGCTGCAGCTTTGATAATGAAAAAAAAAAGTATTGGAAAATAATTAAAGACGTTACTAACCAGTTCATTAATCAAGTGTATCTGCTGCACATTATACTGATACAAATTGAAAAAGATGCTGTGCTAGCCAGAAACTCCTTCTCAAAGTCAAAAGAAAAGATAAACTAAATTGACTTTTCCTTTGTGGTTGATTTCTATCTAAGTAGATCTATCTCCAAAACACTGAATAAAGAAAGTTGCATCTATGTATAGATTCAAGCCTCCACTAAGATTTTACACTTACAGTTCCTTGGTACTACAAGATTACTTTAAAGTATATTGAATCAATCTGCTTTTAGTTTTTGCTTTGTTTGCATTTATAACCCACTGACCATTTTCATTTTCTGAATAGTACATATACTTAGAAGAAAGAAAAACTAATAACACCTTGCTCGCTGCATTAAGATGACTGGTTTTGTAACCCTACCAAAAGAATTAAATAGCTTTACATGTAGGTTACCAAAAAAATCTTATCAATGGACAAAAATATTTGTCAGCAGTCAGAATGATTCCAGTCCTCTCTACTCTCTATGGTGCTTTAGCTATAATGATGGCAATGAGGCATTGTAGCCTGGAAAAATGTAGTCAGATTTTCAATTATGATTGGTGTAGATCTTCCAAAGAGGTCTCTGCAAATGGTCCAAGATTCTCTAAAGGGTAAAAAGGGTGACTAAATTTTGACTTAATATAGTCCTTCCTTTCTTTTCTTGATACTGACTTTCAAATGTATTGGGTATTTTTAAAGCCAAATCCTAGATGAATTTGTAGGTTCAGAATTAGAATTTGCTTGAGTTTCATTAGATGTGAGCCAGACCATAGCCAGTGTCATTTTCAGAAAGCAGAATACTTTCGATTTAAAGTAATAGCGTTAGAAGACACAGATGACCTGGCAATCATATTGAGCTCCTTGGTATGGACAGATATATATGATAACTTCTTTTGACCTATTATTTTATTTGTTTATTCCTTTAATTTTGGGTTTCAGTTTTAAAGAAGTTAGCAATATTAGACTTTTGACCTGTGTAATAGTATGAGTCTGAAATTCACAAACTCAGATACATAAGAAATTTATTTTTTGTAGCTGAACTTAATTCTATCTTGGGACCCTATCCTACTGGGTGATACCATGGAGAATGAGAAAACAGGAAAATATACACAAATTTATACTTCATATACCCCACCACATCATAAGGATATAGTGCCCATTCATTAAGAAGTAGACTACATGTTTACTCCATTATAGATTATTTAGGATCATGCTGAATTTACAGATGAAAAAAAATGAGTGAAGAAATGCCACTGGATATAATGTAGTTTGCTTTCCAAAAGCATTAATTTAAGCAATTAGCTCATGATTATCCATCTCCTCCCACAGTGAGTGATCCCTAAAGACAATCCTTGTCTCTTGTCCTTGTCATACTCAGTACAGTGTTGGCATTAGCAAATGTTTGCTCAAAATGGCTCAAGTCAGGACGCAGAAGAGTGAAATATATGAACTGCCATGTATCACTGATATCTGAGTGAAACATCTTTACAATTTTTAAGGCTTAAATGAATGAACACAATTTCCTTTTGTTTTGTTTATCTTTGTCTTCTTTCCCACTCTAATCAAGGGTATGTATGAGTTTAAGTAAACAAAAAGTTCTTTTTAAAAAAAAAAAAGAAAAGATTTTATTTGTGAGAGAAAGCACAAGCAGGGGTCAGGGAGAGGAAGAAGCAGACTCAGTGCTGAGAAGGGAGCCTGATGCAGGGCTTCATCACAGAAAACAGGGCTTTATCCTAGGACCCTGCAAGTATGACCTGTTTTAAGGCAGAGGCTCAACTGGCTGAGGCACCCAGGTGCTCCAAACAAAGAGGAGTTCTAGAAGTTGAGAATATCAATTGAAAAGGGACACTTTCACAGGAGTTGAGATTATTCTCATTCACAAAGTCAAACCAGATTTTAAAGATTTTTTAAAGATTTGCAAAATATACAGAATTTTCTAGTAATTAGCATCTTACTGAAATTAAGTGAATACTAAACTTCAGAATGTTTTGACAGACTTATCCATATCTTTTTTTTTTTAAGATTTACTTACTTATTCATTCATTCATTCATTCATTCATGAGAGACACACGGAGAGAGAGAGAGAGAGAGAGAGGCAGAGACACAGGCAGAGGGAGAAGCAGGCTCCCTGCAGGGAGCCCGATATGGGACTTGATCCCGGGTCTCCAGGATCACACCCCGGGCTGACAGCAGCGCTAAACCGCTGAGCCACCAGGGCTGCCCCGTTTGACAGACTTAAATCGTATGTAATTATTTTACATGTTTTTAAAAACTAGGTTGTAAATAGAAAATATTAAATAACTTAATATCAAGTTATTAATAGTTGATCATCATTATGCAACAATTTTAAGATATAAATATACAAATCTGTCATATATGAAATGGTAGATCCTACAGAATGTTAAGACTATGAAGACAAGCACTGGACAAATAATAATTAGCTGTAAAAATATGTTAGAAGCAAAACAGTAGTTTAGCAGCATACTTAAAATTTTATATTTATAATATGTCTATAACTTTTCCACTAATTGTTCATACAACTGCCTTAAACTTTCTAGAGGGTCATTTCCATATGTCCTGTCTCTTTCTTGAGCTCTCAGGAGAGACAACAAGAGCAAAAAAGAGCAAGAGAGAGTGAGAAAGTAAAATAGCATGATCATGGAAATAAAAATAAAACTACCTACTACTTATAGGCATAATAAAAATTGCCCATTCCTCATGGGTAACTTAAATTCCCAATTGACCATGACATTTCCTCAGAAATTTAAATGTCAAACTAGAATTCTCTTCCTGAAGCAAAGGAAATTAAAGAAAAATTGAGTCAAGAAGATAAGGAGAAGAGAGTTAATTACATTTAGCAAGAGTCTCAATTCACCTAGATACTTACCAGGGTATTCAGTGCTTTTTCAGGGTGGTATTTGATTTTAGCACTCTTAAAATTGGGATGAAATGAGTTTTACAGATATTAATGAAATCATTATAAGGTCACAAAAATGTACTGTAATATTGTAACTGAAGCTAGGGAAAAGTAAGGCAAATTCATATCACAGAAAGAAAGCAAGTTTTCATTCTCTTAAGTCATCTTTCCAGTCAACATTGCCTGTATATCATAAATAATGAAAAGGGGAGCAGATTACTGACATACTCAACACAAAGATATAAAGCTTTACAATAATTCTTTTGTGACTCTATCCATTCTTGCCATCCCAAGGGGATGCAAATATTTCTACATTGCTATGATACACTTGAGCTGGGAAGGGGAAGACAAAACTTGAGTGATGGTTCTCTTTCTTGGTGTCCAAACATGCATACATGTCTGTGCGCACACACACATGCACAGAATTTAAAGGCTTAAATCAATTATTCGTGATTCTGCAATTTGGGCTGAACTCAGCTGGACAGTTCTATTACTAGTCTCACCTAAGGTCACTTATACAGATGCATCTGGGACCATATCATCTAGGGTGGACTCATTCACATGCCTGATACTTAGGGCTGTCAACCCAGCACTTCTAATCTCATGGTATCTTCAGAAAGAAGTTCAGACTTTTTACATGGCCAGTTCAGTTTTACAAGAGGTCAAAAATGAGAGCTACACAGTCTCTTGAGGCCTGGGTCAGAAGCCACACAGTGTCTCTTCTACTGCATTCTATTGACAAAGCAAGTCAGAAAGTCATTCGAGATTAAAGGAATGGAGAAATAGATTCCACCTCTAGATCAGAGAAGGTGCACATAATAAGTGCTCATATTTAATCTATCGCAGAATTTAAAGGACTATGAAAAAAGTCATGGCAAGTCTAGCGTATTCTTAAGTGGAATCATTTTTAATATCCACTATTGTATAGTACTCCTTATGGAGCCTCTATTTGAATGTTTTAAATGTATATACATGTTTTATTCTTGAATCTCTTGAAAGTTACTAGTAAGGAGAAATATTTATATTTTATTTATTTAAAAGGCATTGAGTACCTGTTGGTGTCAGACGCTATGATTTATCTATCACTCTCAGGTCCATCAGTAACCATAGATGTAGACTGATTCTTTGCTGCTTTATTATAATGATTGTTGAACTGTCTTCGCAGGCGCATTACTGACTGTTGAAGGAAAAAAGATTAATTCATGTTATGTTTACTCATTGAAAACAAAAAAGTACCATTCCCTATCAAATTCCTTCAATTGTCACCTTCTACTATCCCAGAGATTCAAACACCATCATATGAAATTGTAGCTGGAAGGGAAGGGAAAACTACTAGGACTTATTTATATTGCACTCCAAGGTTAAAAAACATATCCTCTCACCTAGAAATGAAAGCAAATAGAATATTATATCAATACTATACATACTTTATTATTATTTTATATGACAGTATAAAATATATATTATATAGCATGTCTAAAACAAAATGACATTACACTGAACAGAATAAAATTTATAAATGGATTGTTACAAGTTTCTTTTAATTTCTTGTAGAGTACTCCTGAAAGAAGTGCAGAGACCAGAAATAAAAGTAATGCAGAAGATGCATTTCTTTACATCTCCATTTTCCAAACCAATTTTAGTTTTCTTTTTATATGTATATTTTTATTAGCGTTCAATTTACCAACATTCAGTATAACACACAGTGCTCACCCTGTCAAGTACCTCACTCAGTGCCTGTCATGCAGTCACCCCATCCCCCCACTACCCCTTGTTCATTTCCCAGAATCAGGAGTCTCTCATGTCCTGTCACCCTCACTGACATTTCCCACTCATTTTCTCTCCTTACCTCTAATCCCTTTCACTATTTTTTATATTTCTCGCAAGAGTAAAACCATATAATGATTGTCCTTCCCCAGTTGACTTACTTCATTAAGCATAATACCCTCCAGTTCCATCCACCTCAAAGCAAAAGGTGGATATTCATTGTTTCTAATGGTTGAGTAATATTACATTGTATATATAGACCATATCATCTTTATCCATTCATCTTTCAATGGACACAGAGGCTCCTTCCACAGTTTGGCTATTGTGAACATTGTTGCTATAAACATTGGGGTGCAGGTGTCTCGGCTTGTCACTGCATCTGTATCTTTGGGGTAAATCCCCAGCAGTGCAATTGCGGGGTCATAGGGTAGCTCTATTTTTAACTCTTTGAGGAATCTCCACACAGTTTTCCAGAGTGGCTGCACCATTTCTCATTCCCACCAACAGAGCAGGAGGGTTCCCCTTTCTCCACATCCTCTCCAACACTTCTTGTTTACTGTCTTGTTAGTTTTCACCATTCTCACTGGCGTGAGGGGGTATCTAATTGTGGGTTTGATTTGTATTTCCCTGATGGCAAATGATTTGGAGCATTTTCTCATGTACTTGTTGGCCATGTCTATGTCTTCTTTGGTGACATTTCTGTTCATGTCTTTTGCCCATTTCATGATTGGATTGTTTGTTTCTTTGCTGTTGTGTTTAATAAGTTCTTCATAGATCTTGGATACTAGACCTTTTTCTGATAGGTCATTTGCAAATATCTTCCCCCATTCTGTAGGTTGTCTTTGAGTTTTGTTGACTGTTTCTTTTGCTGTTCAGAAGCTTTTTATCCTGATGAAGTTCCAATAGTTCATTTTTGCTTTTGTTTCCTTTGCCTTCATAGATGTATCTTGCAAGAATTCGCTGTGGCCAAGTTCAAAAAAGGTGTTGCCTGTGTTCTCCTCTGGATTTTGATGGATTCTTGCCTCCCATTTATCTTTCATCCATTTTGAGCTTATCTTTGTGTACGGTGTAAGAGGATGGTCTAGTTTCATTCTTCTGCACATGGCTGCCCAATTTTCCCAGCACCATTTATTAAAGACACTGTCCTTTATCCAGTGGATAGTGTTTCCTGCCTTGTCGAATATTAGTTGCCCATAGAGTTGAGGGCCCAATTCAGGGTTCTCTATTCCGTTCCATTTATCTATGTGTTTGTTTTTGTGCCAGTACCACACTGTCTTGATGATCACAGCTTTGTAGTACAACTTGAAATCCGATATTGTGATGGCCCGGCTCTGATTTTCTTTTTCAGCATTTCCCTGCCTATTCCGGGTTTTTTCTGATTCCACACAAATCTTAAGATGATTTGTTCCAAAAAACTTTCTCTGAAGAAAGTCCATGGTATTTTGATAGGGATTGCATTGAACGTGTAAATTGCCCTGGGAAGCATAGACATTTTCACAATATTAATTCTTCCAATCCATGAGCATGGGATATTTTTCCATCTCTTGGTGTCTTCCTAAATTTCTTTCAGAAGTGTTCTGTAGTTTTTAGGGTATGGATCCTTTACCTCTTTGGTTAGGTTTATTCCTAGGTATCTTATGCTTTTGGGTGCAATTGTAAATGGGATTGACTCCTTAATTTCTCTTTCTTCAGTCTCATTGTTAGTGAATAGAAGAGCTACTAATTTCTGGGCATTGATTTTGTATCCTGCCACATTGCTGAATTGCTGTATGAGTTCTAGCATTTTGAGGGTGGAGTTTTTTAGCTTTTCTATGTACAGTACCATGTCATCTGCAAAGAGGGAGAGTTTGACTTCTTCTTTGCCAATTTGAATGCCTTTAATTCTTTTTGTTGTCTGATTGCTGAAGCTAGGACTTCTAGTAGTACGTTGAATAACAGTGGTGAGAGTGGATGGACATCCCTGTTGTATTCCTGATCTTAGGGGAAAGGCTCTCAATTTTTCCCCATTGAGAATGATATTTACTGTGGGCTTTTCATAGATGGCTTCTAAGATGCTGAGGAATGTTCCCTTTATCCCTACACTCTAGAGTTTTGATCAGGAACGCATACTATGTTTTGTCAAATGCTTTCCTTGCTTCTACTGAGAGGATCATATGGTTCTTGTTTATTCTCTTTTTGATGTGGTCTATCATGTTGATTGTTTTATGAGTGTGGAACCAGCCTTGCATCCCGGGGATAAATGCCACTTGGTCATGCTGGATAATATTCTTAATGTATTGTTGGATCCTATTGGCTAGTATCTTGTTGAGAATTTTTGTATCTGTGTTCATCAGGGATATTGGTCAATAGTTCTCCTTTTCGGTGGGGTCTTTGTCTGGTTTTGGAATTAAGGTGATGCTGGCCTCATAAAAAGAGTTTGGAAGTATTCCATCCCTTTCTATCCTTCGGAACAGCTTTAGTAGAATAGGTGTTATTTCTTCTTTGAACGTTTGGTAGAATTCCCCTGGGAAGCCATCTGGCCCAGGACTTTTGTGTCTTGGGAGGTTTTTGATGACTGCTTCAATTTCCTCTCTGGTTATTGGACTGTTCATGTTTTCCATTCCTTCCTGTTCCAGTTTTGGTAATTTTTGGGTTTTACAGAAATGCGTCCATTTCTTTCAGATTGCCTAATTTATTGGCTTATATAGGCTCATAATACGTTTTTAAAATCGTTTGTATTTCCTTGGATTGGTTGTGATCTCCCCTCTTTCATGCATGATTTTATTGAGGCTTTTTTCTTTTTAATAAGGCTGGCTAATGGTTTATCCATCTTATTAATTCTTTCAAAGAACCAACTCCTGGTTTTGCTGATCTGTTCTACAGTTCTCAACTCTATTTCACTGAGTTTTGCTCAAATGTTTATTTTCTCTCTTTTTCTGCTTGGTGTCGGTATTATTTGCTGTTCTTTCTCCAGGTCCTGAAGGTGCGAGGTTAGCTTGTGTTTTCGAGTTTTTTCCAATTTCTTAAGGGATGCTTGTATTGCAATGTATTTCCCTCTTTGGACTGCTTTTGCTTCATAGTACAGATCTTGAATGGTTGTATCTTCATTTTCATTAGTTTCTATGAATCTTTTTAATTATTTTCTAATTTCCTGTATGACCCATTCATCTTTTAGTAGGATACTCTTTAACCTCCATGTGTTTGAGTTTCTTCCAAATTTCTTCTTTTGATTGAGTTCTAGTTTCAAAGCATTGTGCTCTAAAAATATGCAGGGCACCATCCCAATCTTTTCATATCGGTTGAGACCTGATCTGTGACCCAGTATGTGGTCTATTCTGGAGAAGGTTCCATGTGCATTTGAGAAGAACGTGTATTCAGTTGCATTTGGATGGAAAGTTCTGTATATACCTGTGAAACCCATCTGGTCAAGTGCATCATTTAAAGCCCTTGTTTCTTTGGTGATGTTGTGCTTAGAATATATGTCAATTGCAGAAAGTGCCATGTTGAATTCTCCTAATATTAGTGTATTATTATCTAAGTTGTCTTTCCTTTGGTTATTAATTTATTGATATACTTGGCAGCTCCCATAAATATTCATGGTTGTTAGGTCTTCTTGTTGGATAGACCCTTTAAGTACAATATAGTGTCCCTTTTCATCTCTTACTACAGTCTTTGGGATAAACTTTAATTTACAGTATTCCACTTGGTTCTGGGTGTATGCTGGTCATGTTTTAGAAGGTATTAACATCCCCCATTGTAGAACAAAATGAGGCCGAGAAAACAAAAAAACACAAAAGAAAACAAAAACATATCTTGTATATTTCCCAAAATTAAATTGAGTATGTTAAAAGGAATCTAGAAGTGGAAAATATATCTAAGATCTGTAATTGTCAGGTCTTATGAAAATATGAAAGTCAAAAAGGAAGAAACTTCAAAATGAAGAGGTGGTAAAATATTGTAGTTAAGGTGGGAATAGAGAAAAATAATTGGAAATTTTTAGTCTGATATAAAAACGAGTTGTACTGGACAAAGAGGGAGAAAAAGGAGGTACCCTCTAGTTCTTTGTACTATAAATCCCTCAACTTTCCCTGGAGCTTTACAGTACTGCTTTGTCAGGAACTTGCCCTTGCCCTTCCCCTGTTCTTTCAGCTGGTTCTCTGCTGGAGGGGTCTGATGTGGTGATTCTTATGTGTCTGTACCAGGGCGGAGATGCCCTGCTCCTCGCCAGATGCTAGTCTCAGTGGGAGCTGGTTATTCTGTGAGGGCTCTGTTCCCTGGTGCCCCACCTCTCCCAGGCACAAGGTGTAACAAAGAGGAAAAAGTATAATGTCGGTGGCCAGAATTCCAGCTCTGAAGTCAGTTGCCTGCAAGTAACTAATGCAGTTTCCCAGTCTGCAGGGGCCTAGATGCTCCCGGGGGCAGGCGCGGGTGTGCTGATCTGCACAGCTTGGGGGTGCCCGGTGGCAGGAGAGTTCTCACTGTCCTGTGCCCTCCCCGCTTCTGCCTGTCCCTGGGGGAACACAGGATCGTGGGCTGTGTCCTCTCCATGCCCTGGGATCCGGGGCCCTGTGCTGCTGGAATCGCACCCCTGGGCCGCGGCTACAAAGGCACGAGGGCACAGACACCTCTGTCTGGAGCTGCCTGCCTAACCAGCTGGCTTCTCCCAAATGCCCCACGGCTGTGCTCTCCAGCCCTTTACTGAGATAGGTCCACAGTTTGTGGTGCACTTTCCCCAGGGCTCAGTTCCTGTATTAGTGACTTCGGGAAACTGGAGGCTTCACTGCCCCTGCTGCGATTCAGCCATATTTCCCTGCTAAGCACTTTTCCATCCAGGAAGAATCTGGTGCAGATTTTTAAAATTCCCACTTCTCTGGGGCTGGGCTCTCCTGTCCTAGAAACTTTCACCTTCCGGCCTTAGCCTGGCTCCTCACGGTGCCTCTCCCCCACTTGATCCTTTTTTATTTTATTTTTTTTTCTGCCTTCCTACCTTGTTAGAAGCAAAACCCTTCTCTCTGTAGCGTTCTGGCTGTTCTCTCTTTAAATCTCAGGTCGAATTCATAGGTGTTCAGGATGATTTGAAAGTTATCTAAGTAAGTTGGTGAGACTAGGTGAGTTGAGGACCCTACTCTTCTGCCATCTTGCCCCACCCTCCCTCAATTTTAGTTTTGATATTATATCCTTATGACGGCTATCTGAAAACTAAAATCCTATATAAAAATCACCTAAGCCATACCGTTTTTAAGGACTAGAAGTCAGTTCTCCTATGAAATGTACCATAATATAGGACTCAAGTGGTTTTGATTCAAGGAGAATGAGGTTATACAGACACCTGAGCTTCAGTAACTGCATTCTTTTAAGTGGAACTCTAATGGCTGTCTGATTCAATGAATAACATTCTATTCATGTTTTCTATTCATTCTAGAAATGCAACTTAAAGTCTATTTTTTAAAGGAGGTTTACCTAAAAGACCCAAAGAGTCAAAGAAATCCTGAGAAAGAATAAAGCAGGAGGCATCACACCTCCTGATTGTAAGATGTACCATTAAACTATAGTAATCAAAACAGTATGACACTGGCACAAAAACAGACAAATAGACCAATGGAACAAATCAAAAGTGCAGAAATAGACTAAAGGATATATGGTTAACCAATATTTGACTGGAGATCCAAGAATCCTCAATAAAGAAAAGACAGTCTCTTCAATAAATGGTAATGGGATAATTGGATATTTACATGTAAAGGGATGAAACTGGGCCCATACCTTACACCACTCATAAGATTAACTCAAAAGAGACTAAAGATTTAAATGTAAGCCTGGAAACCATGAAACTCCTAGAAAACAGGAATAAATCTCCTCCACATTGGATCTTGGTAATGATATTTTGAATATAACACCTAAAGCATAAGCAACAAAATAAAAAATAAACAAGTGAGGCTAAGTCAAACTAAACAACTTCTGAATGATAAAAAAATTAATAACAAAGTAAAAAGACAACCTACAGCATGTGAAAAATATTTGCAAACCATATACCTGATAGGGGGTTAATAGCCAATATATATTTTAAAAAGTTCCCACAACTCAATAGCAGAAAAAAACAACCCAATTAAAAAATGGTCAAAAACCTGAATAGACATCTCTCCCAAAAATATATGAAAGGCCAAGAGGTACATGAAAAGCTGCTCAACATCACTAGTTATTAGGGAAATTCAAATTAGAACCATAATGAAATACCACCTCATGCCTGTTAGAATAGTTATTATCAAAAAGACAAGAGATAACAAGTGCCTTAAACTTATGTAGACATGTATGTCAATTACTTCCCAGTAAAACTGGGAAGAAAAGGTGTAAGCAAAAGCAAATATTTAAAAATCCACTGAAAAATAACTTTATAACCCATTAAATTCCCTGACTATATTGTAGACCTACTCTGTAACCAAGCATGCCACACCTGACTGCTATTGGATTAGCAAAGACATATTGAAACAGTTTCTGTGCCTTAGGTACTTAGACAAATGGAGCACTTAATTATGGACTCACCAATTTGATATTCAAGGCCTTCCATGGTACTGCCTACATTAGAACTTTCCTGCCTATGTTTTCCACTATTTCCCACATTTACCCTGCACTCCAGTCTAACTGAAAGATTACCTTTTCTCTGACTGTACCTTATCTTTCCTTTCTCTATGGCTTTCCTCATCATTGTCACCCTATCCTCTCTTCAAATATTAATTATTTCATGAAGACTTGCCACATACTTGTATGTATGTGAACACACATACAACTAATACCCTCTTGCCCCAAAATCAAATGCTGTTTCTCCTTGTCCTTCTGACATTGCACTTGATTCTTATTTATGTTACAGTTGTCTTTGTATCCTATCTCTACCACCCACTAGACTTGAAATCCTGATAGTAGAAACAGTGTTTCACTCTATCCTTGCCACCTAGTAAGAATCAAAATAGCTGTTTAGTTGAATTAAAAATAAATACAAGAACATTTTGTGACCATCTGCCAAAATGTATAATCTACTAACAGTGTAGGAGAAGAGGTAGCATTTTTTTCTTGGATATTTGATAAAAATATATATTCCCATAAAATTAATCACTTGTACAAAATTGAATAGCTAAATTAACATTTACTGTATTCATTAATCTGCATAATGTGTTTCTTATATATGTAAAAGCACATTGTATAGTTAGAACTATCAGAGGTGCCTAGGTAACTCAGTCAGTTGAGCATCTGACTCTTGATTTTGGCTCAAGTCATAATGTCATGTGTCATGGGATCGAGCCCCACTTCAGGCTCCACACTCAATGGGGAGTCTGCTTGAAGATTCTCTCCCTCTTCCCCTCCCCCCCCTTTCAAATAAATAAATATATATATATATATATATATTTTTTTTTTTTTAAATCATATTAAATTTCCCTAGTAATTCCTAATGGCTGTCAGCTCCTCATTAAATCTTGATTTTTTTTGTCACAAAGAATTTATAATCTTGTCTTTGAATTTAGAAGTAATGAGGGAATGAGCAGAAATATCTGAATACTCTCTCAGTGGTAAATTGGACACCCAATTTTTAACTTAGTCTTAATAGGAAAAAAAAAAGAATGAATTCAGAAACTGTTCTTTCTTTTTTAAGACTCCCCCACCCTTCTTATCTGAGTGAAAATAGAAGGGTATAGTTTTTTCTCAGTGGTGGGGAGAAAATCTATTTTCATTCACTTAGAGAGGTTTCTCAAATTCGAATGAGGATTAATATATGGATAATCCATATAGCTAACTGTATAAAGCAATTCTCTGGAAATCAAAGACAAATTTGGTGTAATAACACAGAAATGGATTTGCATGAGATTTAAATACTGTTTTTTCTACCAGCTAAGCATCCCTCTCCTCCTTCCCCCCAAATGAATTTTATTGTCAAATGCTGGCACTAACAGTTATTGAAATCACAACTCAGTCTAAAAGCAATCTGCCCAGTTATTGCCAAAAGATGTTAACTTACATCAAACTAATAAAGTATAGCTCTTAATTTTTAGTTTTGGATACATATGTCTGTACTTGACATTAGATTGAAAGTCTATTAAAATTGGGGCATCTGAATGGCTCAGTTGGTTAAGCCCCTAGCTCTTGATTTCAGCTCAGGTCATGATCTCAGGGTTGTGAGATTGAGACTGATGTTGGGCTCCATGCTCAGTGGGGGACTGTGCTTGAGATTCTCTCCTTCTCCCTTTGCCCCTCCCCCTGCTTGTGCTTTTTCTCTCTTTCTCTCTCTCATAAGTAAATAAATATTTAAAAAAGAAAGTCAATTAAAATTTCAAAAGGTTAAGAGACATCGACAAATAGACTTAAAACCTCGTGTGTTTTATTTTCCCTCCAGTCACTGTTTTTTCTAACCCAAGTTGTCATGAACCATCCAGCAGTACCATCCACCCAGCTGTTATACTGATTGATAGATGTTCATTAACTAGGCAGTCAAAATTGCAATCATATTCTCAGTGAGGCAGTGAGGTGAAGAGTGTATTTCTATCTGTGCAGTATGTCCTTAAGTGTGCAACTCACTTTTTTCCCACTTTTTTTCAAATACCAGGCAGCAGCTTCCTTGAAGTTAACTGCCCTTTCATGCAAGTTAAGAGGAAGTAGTAACATACATAACTCCAAATTATTTCTACTCACAACTCCATTCTATACTGTTTGAATATAGATGTGCCTCATGTTCAAGACAGTCATACTTCACATGAAAAAATGAGGTCAAATTGTGAGGATGCCAGTCAGAAAGTCCATGAATGCCTCATTCTTTCTCCCTGCTTCTTACACTTGTTAGGGATCAATGGTATCAATTCTCAGACCAATGATCAAACTTCCTAAGAAATTGTCTTCTATCTAGCTCAGATACATTACTTTTCTAGCTCAAACTCCACTTAGGGTATGGAAGATTTTCTCTGGTTAAATTGAATAGACCTACTCATCCAGCTTTTCCTGTCCTAGAGCAAGAAAAGTATAAACGGCAATAGGCAGAACAAGATGAGTATAACAAAAAGTAGAAAGAATCCAGGGGATAAGGGCCAAATTCCAAATAATCACCTGTGGATAACAGAATTTTCAGCAAAACCCTAAGCTTTTTATTCAAAAGATGTTGAAGCATGACCAGCATGCCTTTTACTTTCCATAGGTGATATTTGAATTACTATCCAATTCTGTGCATAAAATCAGCCTTCTGCTTAGATGCTGATAACCCTTTTTTTCTTAGAAGTAACTCTAGTTACTTCCATATACTCCATATATCCTTTGAGGGGGCTTCAGTTTTCCATGCCTCATTTCATTGCTCCAATGAAATGCATTCCAATCCTTGCTCCAATACAACTAACATTTTTTGTACCAATGTGGGGCAAGAACTATCATCTAATCCTCAAAGAATCTTTACAGGATAGACATCATTAGCTCCATTTTATAGATGAAGTAATTGAATTCCAGAAAAGTTATGTAAGTTGCCTAAGGTCACACATCTACTGAATGATAGTTAAAACCTGACCCCAGATTTGCCTGATTCTGTCTTTGTGTTGTTCCATGTTGTCTCTCTATTAAGAATCTTATTTATATTTGCCTTTCACAAATATCTATTATATTGATACCAAGTTGCGATGAATTTCGCATCAATTCTTTTGAACTGGTCTGGACTAAACAGTGCTGATAGAAATGCTTAAGTGACCACTGTGGTAGATCTAAGTTTAAACCGTGCTTTAATACCTGACAACAGAAGCCATTCTCTTCTAGGAAAAAAATAGACCTGAGGATGCCAAAATACTTTGTGCAGTCCAAAGCCAAATCCTCTAGTCATTTATTCATTCATATTCTCTCTTGAATGCCCACTCCGCACACACACACAACTTTTGATGGACACATAATTTTAAGGTCATTTTTAATGTCTGAAGAATTTGTTCTTTTCTTCTTTCCTGATTACATGACCATATAACCTACCCACAACAGTGTGACTCACTTTGTGCCTCCTTTTTGAGTATGTTCTAAAGAGCAGGGATGGCCTTTGGCTGAAAAGAAGGCATATCAGGAGAGCTCTGTTAGTCACATTACTTTTCTAATTCATGAAAAGTCACTATTATTCAATGGCATGGCCCATTTTTCTAATCCAATTTAATTGAATGTACAAGGATATGGGCATTGAGAATTAAATACAAGCCCATTTCTATCCAAAATTCATAGTTCCTTTAAAAAAAGTGTAACATTTTGCTCATTTCTTGTGATTTTTTGTATATGCCATATATAATTCTGCTTGCAATCTCTGTGCAAGATGATACCTTAAAAAAGAAAAAAAATCTGTAAAAGGACTAATGTAACTTGATCATCTGGAATACGTTTTGATTTAATTAATTGGCCAAGATGACTGTAAACTTTTATGCTTTGAAAGTTTGGGGGCAGCCCTGGTGGCTTAGCGGTTTAGCGCCGCCTTCAGCCTGGGGCGTGATCCTGGAGACCCCGGATCGAGTGCCGCGTCGGGCTCCCTGTGTGGAGCCTGCTTATCCCTCTGCTTCTCTCTCTCTCTAATAAATAAATAAATAAATAAATAAATAAATAAATAAATAATCTTAAAAAAAGTTTGTTCTTGTCACAATAAGAATTTGCTTTACCATTCAAAGTACTAACTTACCTGCAACTGAAATAAAAGGAATTCATGTTTGTTATTTTTAAAGAGAATCTGTTTTGGCATTTTGCTGAGCTTTTTGTACATTAAAGCCCATATTGAGAAATGTGTCCATTTTTAAGTGATAGGTAGTGATTTTCCTAAGTGTTGAGAAAATATTTTATCTAAACTGTAAAAGAAAAAGAAAAAAAATAATTTTAAAACACTTCTAACATATTTTGTATTTTAAATTGCTTTTTATTCCACTTGTTTGCTTTTATTCACCTTACTATGATTCAATTTGTAGATACTCTGACTTGCTAAATGGCTTCAATATTTGGGTTTTATTTACTGTTAAGTAAAACTGTTTACTTTTGTGTATGGTGTAAAAAAAGTGGTCCATTTCCATTTTTTTTGCACATAGTGGTCCAGTTTTTTCAACACCATTTGTAGAAGAGACTGTGTTTTCCTCGTTGCATATTCTTGACTCCTTTGCGGTCAAAGGATTAATTGACCATTTAAGTGGGCTATCTTTGGACTCTGCTCTGTCCCACTGATCTGTGTCTACTTCTGTACCAGTATCATACCATTCTGATTACTAGTTTAATAGTGTACTTTGAAATCTGGAATTTTGATACCTACAGCTTCATTCTCCTTTTTCAGTATTGCTTTGGCTAGTTGGGGTCTTTTGTGGTTCCATAAAATTTTAGGATTATTTGCTCTAGTTTTGTGAAAAATGTTATTGATACTTTGATAGGGATTGCATTGAATCTATGGATTGCTTTGAGTAGTATGGACAGTTTAATAATATTTGTTCTTCCAATCCATGAGCATAGAATGTTCTATTTCTTTGGGTCTTAATTCAGTTTCTCTCATTAATGATTTATAGTTTTCACAGTATAGGTCTTTCATTTACTTGGTTAAGTTTATTCCTAGATATTTTATTTTTTGGTACAGTTGTCAATGGGATTGTTATCTTAATTTCCCTTTCTACTACTTCATTATTAGTGTATAAAATGCAGCTGATTTCAATATATTAATTTTGTATCCTGCATCTTTAGTGAATTCATTTATCAGTTCTAGTAGTTTTTTGGTGGAGTTTTTAGGGTTTTTTTTTTAAACATATAGTTTTATGTCATGTACAAATACTGGAAGGTTTACTTCTTCCTTACCAATGGAAAGAACACAAAAACATGGAGGATAAATAACATACTACTAAACAATGAATGAATTAACCAAGATATCAAAGAGGAAACCAAAAAATACATGGAAACAGATGAAAATGAAAACACAATGATCCAAAATCTTTCAGATTCAGCATAAAGTGTTCTAAGAAAGATTATAGCAATACAGGCCTATCTCAAGAAACAAACAAACAAAAAAATCTCAAATACAAATAATAAAGGTTAGACCAACGGTAAATGAAATAGAGACGAACAAAATGAAACAACAGAACAGATCAATGAAGTCAGGAACTAGATCTTTGAAAAGACCAACAAAACTGATAAACCTTTAGCCTAACTCATCAAAAAAAAAAAAAAAAAAAGACTCAAAAAATAAAATCAGGGGCACCTGAGTGGTTCAGTAAGTTAAGTGTCTGCTTTCAGCTCAGGTCATGATCCCAGGGTCCTGGGATTGAGCTCTGCATCAGGCTCTTTGCTCAGTGAGGAGCCTGCTTCTCCCTTTCTCTCTGCCTGCCACTCTGCCTACTTGTGCTCTCTCTCTCTTTGTCAAATAAATAAATAAAATCTTTAAAAAAATAAAATAAAATCAGCAATGAAGGAGCAGAAGTAACACCTGACACCACAGAAATACAAAAGAGTATCAGAAAATGTTATGAAAAATTTTATGCCAACAAATCAGACAACCTAGAAGAGATGGGTAAGTTCCTAGATATATATTACCTCCCAAACTGAATCAGGCATAAATACAAAATTTGAACAGACCAATTATAGCAATTAAATTGAATCAATAATCAAAATACTGCCCCCCCCGCCCACAAAAAGTCTAAGACCAGATGGCTCACAGGTGAATTCTACCAGACATTTAATGAAGAGTTAATAACTATTCTTCTCAAACTATTCCAAAAAATGAAATAGGAAGAAAAGCTTTGAAATTCATTCTACGACGCTAGCATTACCCTGATGCTAAAAGCAGATAAAGACACCATAGCAATAGAGAAGTACAGGCTAATATCTTTCACAAATGTAGATTCAAAAATCCTTAACAAAATATTAACAAACCAAACCCAACAAATACATTAAAAAAATCATTCATGACAATTAAATGCAGGATTGGTTCAATATTTGCAAATCAATGAACATGAAACATCACATTAATAAAGGATAAAAACCATAAATCACATCAATAGATGTAGAAAAGGCATTTGACAAAATGCAACATCTATTCATGATAAAAACTCTCAAGAAAGTGGGTTTAGAGGGAATATGCCTCCAAATAATAAATGTGTAAAACCCGCAACTAGGGATCCCTGGGTGGCGCAGTGGTTTGGCGCCTGCCTTTGGCCCAGGGCGCGATCCTGGAGACCCGGGATCGAATCCCACGTCGTGCTCCCGGTGCATGGAGCCTGCTTCTCCCTCTGCCTGTGTCTCTGCCTCTCTCTCTCTCTCTCTGTGTGTGTGACTATCATAAATAAATAAAAAAACAACAAAAAAAACCCAAAAAAAAAAACCCGCAACTAACATCATACTCAATAGTGAAAAAGAGAGCTTTCCCTCTAAAATCAGGAACAATCCACTCTCACCACTTTTATTCAACACAGTAATGGAAGTCCTGGCCACACCAATTAGAGAAGAAAAAGAAATAAAAGTCATCCAAATAGATTAGGAAGGGTTACTTTTTTTTTCTTACCTTGTGCCTTGCAACCATCACCCACTACCATGATATGACAACACTTAATTCTGAGCCAAAAAAATCTAGAAGCGAGATCTAAATAGCATGAGAAATTCTTAGGACCTTTCATTAAGGTTCTCTGGGTCTCACAATCTCCTTTTGCATAAAATGAAGTTGTTGAACTAGATAATATTTTATATTTCCCCCCAGCTGTAAACTCAGTGATTTTGAGTATAGAAATCTACAAAGCCACTTAAGGTGGAAAAAATTTCCATTCATTTACTGATGAAATATTTATTGGGTTACTATTTACCATATTTCTTAGAAACGAAAAAGCTAAATATCTTAATCCATCTAGTTTGTACATATTTAGAGAAAAGAATGTGAAAAGTTTACATGAAAAATCAGGAAGTCATTTTGGAAATAGATAATTAATAAATTGAATCAGCAATTAATGCAACCTCAATTAAATAGTGAACTTTCAAATATATGGAATCATAACATTCAGGGCTAAATTATATTTGAGAATATCTACTTTGAGGATTAAGTTTTTATGCTCTGGAACCATCAACCCAATATACAGCATCTATTCCATTTCATTCCTGACTTATTCTGATTTTCTTTTTGAAAATACAGATTTCTTTCCTATAAAATAAAAAGAAAATCACAGGATGGCTAGAGTTTGTTTTAGTGATAATATAATTCTGAATAGAAAAATAATATATATGCTCCTATCTAAATGGCCCACAAGAAAAAGAACTTTTAACTCAAAGAAATTTGCAGGGCAGGTAATAGTTGTTGAATTATTATTACTATGTGTATCAGTTTTCTAGGGTTGCTTAACAAATACTATAGACTAAGTGGCTTAAATAACAGAAGATTTTCTTCCTTGCAATTTTGTAGGCTAGAAGTCCAAGATCAAGATATTGGCAGGTTCAGTTTCTTCAGTGGCCTCTTTCCTTGGCTTGCAGATGGCTGCCATTTCACTGTGTTTTCATATAATCATTCCTTTCTCTTTGTTGTCTGTGTCCTAATTTTTTTCTCTTATTAGGGCACAGGTCATATTGGACTAAGGCCACCTCAACAACCCCACTTTAACTTAATTGCCTCTTTAAAGGCCCTGTCTCCACATATAATCACATTCTGGGGTACTGGGGGTTACGGATTCAACATAGGAATTTGGAGGGACACAATTCAGCTCATAACACTGTTTATTTTGATAATAACAAGCATAATTTATGTTATTCTTACTACTGTTTTGTGCACTAAATGTGTTTAATTTAGATTTTACAATTGCCTCATACATGTATCAGCTTATCACAGTGTGCCAAAGGTATAAAATTTAGTGCTTCAAAATACATCTTAATTATGATAATTAAATATTCACAACATTTTTATAGCATTTGATTTTTTTCTGTTAAACGTAACAGAGAATTGGATGCCATTCGCATGTCACACATTAACCAATAAGCCAGACATTTTTACCATTCTCTGTGTTAAGGATTTTGTTCTGTTTTGTTTTGGTTTTTGGCATGGCAAGGATAGACTTTATTGCCTTTAACTTCTAAGACTCACTTAATTACAAACACAATATACTAGAATATATATAGTTCAACTAACGCTTAGTCCTCTCATGGTGGATAAACTAACCAACATATGCTCAGCTGGAGAAATCCGTCTCAAATGGTTCATCTTTCTATAAGCAGACAGGGATCCATAACAGCATGTCTAGTGATTGCTTCACAGATGCTACTTCTAACCAAAGGAGAATTGTTGCACAGAATCCAAAGCCCTTCCTCCCACTCCTTTCAGTATTTGAGAAATCTCTTGATGCATATAAAGCTCTTTAAATGTCCTTAAATTTTTCTTTGGTCTACATATGGCTTTTATGCTTAACTCATTCAAAGACTACATACCTCCCTCATACAGCTTCAACAGTACCTGCTATAAGCCTTCTCACACTGTAGACATTGAATAAATCTTGAAGTCTGATGGGGTCCTCAAACTAACCCATAATCCAAGAAATTGGGAAAGGCTAAAGCCATTCCTTACTCTGGACCCATAATTGTCTAGAAGATTGAAGAAATCACTGGAAGGCAGGATAGAATAGTGATTAGTGCCTGGATTATAGAGGAAAGCTACCTGGATTTGAATTCTAGCTCTACAACTTAGTATTTGTATGACTTATGCAAGATGTTTGACTTCTCTGTGCCATATTTTCTTCATGTATAAAATGGAGATAATCAGATTAACTACTTCATAGAGTTATGAAGTAAATTTATATTTGTAAAATGCTTAAGTTAGTTCCTGACACAAAGTAAGTTATAGCATTTACTCTAAGTGTGTGCAACATAAATAAAATCAAATAATGCCTGGCATCTCTTAACCAATAAGTAAACAGTGACCCCAAAACTAGTCTGTTCCATGTAGCTTTGACCAAAATCCACTATAAACCTAGTAGAGATCTTCCAACATGGCAGCTGTAGGTTTCTCAGACTTTGTGTTGGGGTTTATCAGTATACAGCATATTATAAATTGGTTTCAGCCAAGCCATTCCTAAGGAGGTTTTAAAAAACAGACTGGTGAGACATTTGGTATATGTTTCTTTGATGCTTTACAATCTGTTTCTAGTATCTGCATTATTAATGTATGTCTCTTTCCTGGGTTACATTCTGTCATTATTCAGCTCTGTCTATTTTGACTTAAACTAGTCAATGGAAGAGAGGAAGAATATGGGTCTCATTGAGTTATAATGTTTCTTTGTGGTGATAGTTGTACTGCCAAAAAAGAAATATTTGTGTGACCATTGGCTGCAAACCAGATCCACATTCTTTAAGAAAGTAGTTAAGTGGCCACCTTTAAGAAATTCAATCTTCCTTTACCTTCAATTTTGTGTTTTATTCCACTCTATAGTTTTCAAGTGAGGGAGATAATAAAAGAGAGCTAGCTACAAAGGTGAGAGTTGAAATATTTTTATGGAGACATCATTATACTAAATGTGATGGACTTTAGTTATAAAGTGAGTCGGAGAAAGCCTCATTAAGAAAATTAGAAACAGAGATGAAGAAAAGATAAGACTTAAGATAAAAAACTAGGAAATCAGTGTCAGCATAAGATAAAGAGAGTAAGGTAGAAAAGCAATATTTTACTGAACAAAAATTAATAAAAGGTTATTTTATTTTGACTTTGAATAAGACTGTGTCAGAGTGTTTTTTAGACAACAATGTTTAATATGACGGTAGGGGATGGTTGTGTTTGTATAGCAAAGACCATGTTAATGAAACTACTAGACAAATAACACTTGGTTTTATATATGCATTCACTGTGTGAATTACTGTACTTTTTGTTGTAAACTTACCCTACAAAAGTTTTTGTAAGCAACAGCAGTAATAGCAACAATCTCCACTACTCTACCATTTTACCACAGACTCAGGAACATTCATATGAGAATTGCAGTATTGTATGGCCCATTTTAGAGCACAAAATATCAGCAAAAACTTTAAAGAGAATATCAACATATCACAATAGAGAAGTAATTTCATTGAGTCATTCATGATCCTAATTCTTTCAGCTATGCCTTTGAGATCTCTGTTCTGTCTCAAGTGGGAATGATGGTAGAGAGAAGCAATTTTCCATGGATCTTTTGTCTGTCTACTTACCTTCAGCCAGAATCATCTTGGACTTAAGCAAGTATGGAAGTTGTAAAGGGATTTTTCATATGCTTACTAACACTCTTAATTGACAGAGAAGGATAGACACTTTTCAGAATTCATTGGGCATAGATCCTCTACCAAGTAAAAGTGTTTTAAGTTATTCATCTATTAGTTGTTCATCATTAGTTAAGTTATTCATCACCCATTCATTTACTCATTCAATAAAAATGTATTGAGTGCTATATTACTTTCCTAGGGTTTCCATAATATATTATCACAAATTTGGTGGCTTTACATTACAGAAATTTACTTTTTCACAGTTCAAGAGGCTAGAAGTTCAAAATCAAGGTGTTGGCAGGGTTTGTTCCTTTTGGAGGCTCTGAGGAAAAATCTGTTCAGTGTCCCACCACTGGCTTCCAGTGGTTGCCAGCCATCCTTGGCATTTCTTGGCTTGTAGCTGCATTACTCAAACTTCTGCCTTTGTTGTTACATAGCCTTCTTCCCTCTGTGTGTCCTCTGTGTCTCTGTGTTACCAAATCACTCTCTCCTAATAAGGATACCAGTCATTGGATCTAAGACCCCACCTTAATCCATTATGATAATTACATCTACAAAGATCTTATTTCCAAATAAAGTCACATTCACAGGTACCTCAGGTTAGGACTACAATATATTCTTTGGAAGACACAATTCAACCAACAACAGATACCTTCATTATATCAAACCCAATGCTAGATGCTGGGGCTAGAAAGAAGAATAACATGCAGTGTCTGGACAAAGACTTCATTTGAATGGATGTAAACATAAATAATTATGACGTAGTATCATAAATAGTATGTCTCAACAAAATACTGTAGGACCACAGAGGAAAGGTTGACTAACACTGTCTTAGGTGACCAAAAACGCTTTGTTATGGAACTGTCTTCTCAGGCATGGGATAAAGGATATTGCAGTTCTTTGGTGAATTCATGGTCATGAGTGTGCAAAGGACATTCCAGAGAAAAGCAAGAATATGTATAAAAATATTATATCATGGAAAGACCTAGCATCCTTTAAGAAAGGCAAGGAGTTGCTATAACAGGACTGTATGTAGGGTTGGTTGTAGGGAGTGGCAGAACACACAAGTGGCATAAATATGAGAGACTGAACAGGTGGGAGATGGTAGCGAGCCTTCTATTTCATGCCAAAGAATTTGGGTTTTGTAATACACAATAGGAATCCTCTATCAATACCCTTGTGAATATTTTTTATCCTTAAAGTGACAATGCATGGATTTAAGTAGTATAGAAAGAAGTGAACAGTAGTTATTAAAGCATCTTGCAAAATTGGAAAGACCACTTTGATTTAGAGAAAATTATTTGAATTATAGAATAATTTTAAGGAAATGCATTTTTATTTATCTCTGGTATGTTCAGGAGCTCTACATTAACAAGTTCAGCTATTCAAACCATTGTCTAGTAGAGGGCTTAAGGAGCCAATATTAATGAGCAAATATGACTAAATTACAATTAGCATATCAATTGTATGTAAATTAATGCTTATAAAGTACTTGAGAAGTTTGTTCTCTTAAGCATTTTGAATATTCTCCTTATAATTTTATTTATACTATTAATTTTAGATTATCTCCAGGGAAGGAGTTTTCTAAACAAAGGTAAACATCAACCATAGTCCCTTGGCAATTGAATTTTGAGTTAGCCACTTTTTATTTATTCAGCGGGTATATATTACTAAATGCCTATGAACTAGATTCTGTCCTGAGTAGCAAGGATTCAAAGATATGACAGGATCATCACTGACCTTGTATAACTGACAGTCTAGTTGGGGAAACCAAGGTGGAAACAAACAGTCATGTTAAAATTTGTTGAGTTGGATAATGGTAGTGTATACAGCTTGCTGGGTGAATGCAGTAGAAGAAAGAAACTCATTTTTAAAAATAATTTATTTTTAAAAAATAAAAATTATTTATTCATGAGAAACACAGAGAGAGAGGCAGAGACACAGGTAGAGAAAGAAGCAGGCTCCCTGCGAGGAGCCCAATGGGGGACTCAATCCCAGGAGTCTGGGATCATGCCCTGAACCGAAGGCGGACGCTCAACCACTGAGCCACCCAAGGCATCCCAGAAACTAACTCTTCATGTCAAAAGAGAGCAGGCTATCAGTGAAGGCTTTATATTTAGATTGAACTTTGAAGGATAAAAAGTCGTTTTCCTAGTAGATAAAGATGCCAGACTGTGTAGTCAGTATCCTAGGTATTAGGCACAGGTTTTTAAGAAGCTAGGAGAGAGGCACATGGGTGGTTCAGTCAATTAAGCATCCAACTCTTAATTATGGCTCAGGTCATGATCTCAAGGTCATGAGATCAAGCCCAGCATTGAGCTCTGCACTGGGCATGGAGCCTTCTTAAGATTCTCTCTCTCCCTCCCCCTGCTTCCCACCACCACCACCACCACTACTTGCATGTTCTCTCTCCAATAAAAAGTTGGGAGAAATGAAGTTTATGCCATGGTTCTAGGACTGCAAGAAATTAAAAGTATATGGTTATGGCACAGATATGAAGGGGCAAGGAGAGAGATGGGGCTGGGGTGATTGGACAACAGTCAAGAAGGGTTCTGTTACCAAGGGGTTTGAGCTTTTATATGGCAAAGGATCCAAATCCAGGTTTTAAACAGAAGAGGGTCATGATCACATTCAGTTTTTAGAAAGAGATTTCCGGAAGCAATTTGGAGAAAAAGACTATAGCAGTGGTTTTCAAACACTTTTTCATCTAAGCAGAGAAAACTTTTCCAAATAAATCTTAAATCCAACTAAGAGAAAAGACAAGAATGGTATTTTATTAGAATAAATGTATATATTTAAGTAGAGAACATTTATTTACTATGAGATCAATGAAAATAGCCTGCTTCAAACTAAAATGTGTACAATTTGGGGTTATAGATTACAACTCCTATGTTACATCAGATTCAACATCAAAAGCTTCTGATTTGTTAGTGTACCATATTGAGACAATTCTGATTTGCAGTGATAAGTTTTTGTAAATAATAAGTTTTAGCAAATCTCCTTGCCATGTCAAGGCACTCTTAATGTTGAAGTGATCTAGAAATATAAAAAAAGAGAGATACTGAGAGGGAAAATCCATGACAACAGTTTACATAATTCACCATAAATAGAGGTATTCAAAGCTTTTTAAAAATGCTAAAATCATCTGTACTATTATATTACATCTCTATTTTATATGCTCACTTTTTGTTTCCATGTGCAGGATAGACACGGCAAATATCTGCTGAATTAAAATAAGAACAAAGTAAAAATTTAAGCACCAAAATACATATGTAAATAATATGAAATCATGAGGATTTAAATCAAAAGTAGCTCTATTCTACAGCAAGAAAGATATTCACTGGCATGACAATGTCCAACTGATTTATACACCTGACCTACCAGAAAATTGGAATAGGTATCACATCATGCTAAAAGAGGTCAGGCTTTAACAAAGAGACTCATATAAAGGGGTTAGAGGAGGGATATCCCTGTCTAGTTTCATTAGAAACTGCTGCTAAGAAGTGTTGGGAATAAACCTCTTCAAATCCTACCTACCTCTCAGGACCCAAATCAGATTTCACCTTCTCTATGTGACACACTGATTTCTCAACATTTCCTGATGATTTCCCATATGCCAGGAATAACACTAGATGCCAGAGATACAAACATGAAAAAGAATGTCTCTCATCTAAATTCCTAGCATCTATTTTTACTCACTTTCTATCAAATGATTTTTTTCCATCTATACATAAGGCTCTAAGTCCAATGACAGCAAGATTTCTGTAACTATATTGTTTTATTTGCAGCAGGCCCCATCTTATGTGTTATAGATAGAAAGATGTCCTCAAGTAGCTTGCAGTCTAACCTATATAAACCCCAGGGGTCTACTACAGTATACACATGAATAACCAGTTGGCTATAAGGGTTAATCCTTTAATACTCTGACTAGATTAAACTGAAATTAAAATGTATATTCTCTTGCTCAGATGTGTCATTTTTTATTTCACTTTCTTCAGCCCTTGATAATGCCACATGAAGACCCCTTAGGTCCAACTCTAATTATACTTTAAATGGACCGTTACACTAACAAGGATTTTATTATGCTAACCATCGCAACAAGTCCTTCATATTATGAATATGTGGGGCTAACTTTCACACATTACCATATACCTCAGAATTCCTTAGAATTATTTGAGGCAGATGAGGGCGGGAAAACTTTAATTTTGTATTTTGGGGAATATTTTGTTATTAGTACTGTTATTGGGATAGTGTTATTGGGGATTCCCTGGCACCTTTAGTACTTATCATTATATAATATCATATATAACATATATCAAATATATGTTATTATGCACATTATTTGATCTAGTGTCACCTACCTGGATCAAATTCTGTTCCAAGTTTCTGTATGTGTTAATTTGTTTTGTTTTAAAAGAAAAATCAACAATTAAATTGCCAGTGACAGACATATCAGTAGGATCATTCTTAAAAGATATGGAGAGATAATTTCTCTTCCTTTAAAGTCTGTGAGTTACCTGCACTACAATGCCTTTTAAATGCTACTCAACAACGGTAGATTACTGACTACTGAACAGTTGACTGCTACCTGGGATGTGTTTTCAGTTGTTGGCTTTTCTAAGTAATTACTTGCCAGAAAGGAAGGGGAATGGATGAAAATATCTATTCTGACACCTCATGAAATAGAAGTGTTAGTTGACTATATCTGTTACATCACCCTGCATCCATTCAGCATCACTAATCACAATGTTAAGTGACCTTTTACTTTACTCAGCATTAAGCTTGTGCTGCTTGACCTTTGAGCCTGAGGCAGGCCTTTCCCCAGCACCCTGCTGTATCTTTAGTAAAGTCCTGAATCATTATCTGTCCTAAAGATCTGCCTTGCCTTAGAAGTACTCTGACATTTGCTAAGACTTCCCATTGGACTTTGCAGACATTTCCAGATCATGACAGTGTCATTTGATATCTTGGTTTTAAACATCATCAGAGTGACTTGTGCTGAAGAAACTGAACTAAAAAGAAAGTGGTAAAATAAAACAACAAGGCTATTCCTTCTGTGTTTATTAAGATGGCATGGAAAAATACTTTGTTTTTTTTATTATAAATACAGCCATAAAATCATAAATATTTTTCAAGTGATCATAGTATAAAATAGAGAGCCAACAGTAGAGATGATACAAAGTGGCTCATTTGAAAGAGGGTTTATCTTTGGATAAGCCTTGCAGTTAATAATACCAATTATAATAAAACTTTATGGTTATCTGACATGCTATTGTTTATTAACTAATTTTACAATATCTTGTTTAATCCTCAGAAGAAACCTGCGAACATAGTAAGATAAGACTTCTCTCCTCAATTTGTAGGTAAGGAGACAGGATTAGAGAGGTTAAGTTTCTGGCTTGAAAGATGCTGAGCAAATTTGAGCCTAGGATCTCTGAGTCCAAAATCTGTGCTCTTTCCACTATCTCATGCTGCATCTACTTATAACATGAGATTTGAGGCACATCATTCAGAAACTTTAATTGGCAAAGCAGCCTGTATTCAAGACAGAACTTAAAACTAAGATATATATTAAGCCAAATCTATAATTATTCAATTCATGTTAGTCTAGGCTTTAGGCAAGAGGAATACCTAGGTTATAATTACCTACTCCAGCATAATCATTTATGGTATTTATTCACAAAAAGACACTCAAAAGTAAGTATAGTTGGATTGTGCAAATTAATTTTGTATTGGTCCAAAAATACGTCAAAGAATTATATTTCCTTCACATGTTAAATTAGTTACAAAAATTTTCCAAAATCTTGCCTTCATTAATGTATGTTGAAGTGTCTATGGGAAAATTATAATTCTGCTAGTTAATTCTTTTTAAATTCATAATAAACCCTCATATAATTGAAGTGCACCTGAAAAGACTAGAAACTATTTTATTTATCTTATGATCAGTAAAGGGAGTATTATTATTTTTTTATTGGAGTTCAATTTGCCAACATATAGCATAACACCCAGTACTCATCCCGCCAAGTGCCCCCCTCAGTGCCCATCACCCAGTCACCCCAACCGCACACCCAACTCCCTTTCCACCACCTCTTGTTTGTTTCCCAGAGTTAGGTGTCTCTCATGCTTTGTCACCCTCACTATATTTTCACTCATTTTCTCTCCTTTACCCTTTATTCCCTTTCACTAATTTTTATATTTCCCAAATTAATGAGACCATATAACTTTGTCCTTCTCCAATTGACTTATTTCGCTCAACATAATACCCTCCAGGTCCATTTACGTCGAAGCAAATGGTGGGTATTTGTCATTTCTAATGGCTTAGAATATTACTCTAAAGAGTAATATTCCATTGTATACATACACCACATCTTCTTTATCCATTCATCTTTCCACAGTTTGGAAAGGCTCCTTCCACAGGCTCCTTCCACAGTTGGCTATTGTGGACATTGTTGCTATAAACATTGGGGTGCAGGTGTCTCGGCGTTTCCTGCATCTGTATCTTTGGGGTAAATCCCTAGCAGTGCAATTGCTGGGTCGTAGGGCAGATCTATTTTTAACTCTTAGAGGAAACTCCACACAGTTTTCCAGAGTGGCTGTACCAGTTCACATTCACACCAACAGTGCAAGAGGGTTCACTATTTTATTTATCTTATGATCAGTAAAGGGAGTATTATGAAAACTAATAAGGCTTCCTAGAGTAGGAAATAAAAGTTTAAAAAATGAAGTAATGGTAAACATTAAGATCTTTAAAGCTCTTTAAATATGTAAGAGGGATATAGAATTAGAAAGCACCTGGGGAGGACGAATTGAAAGAGTTGATGACACTGGAAAGAATGCATTTTAGGATTTTTGACAGATTAATCCCTTGGTTTTATGACTTCAGAGATATGAGGCCAGTAGCATGTCTAAATCTAGGCTTATATTACAGGTTACTTTTCATCAACATGATGAAGAAGGGTGAAATTAAAAAAAAAAAACAACTACCACTATGCGGAACATTTTTTTAATTGAAGGATTTTACATTTAAAATCTCTCCTTCATTTCAAACATTATTATGCTAATTATTCAAGGAAGTAGTTTTTTTATATTAATTTATTTTTTATTGGTGTTCAAGTTGCCAACATATAGAATAACATCCAGTGCTCATCCCATCAAGTGCCCCCCTCAGTGCATGTCACCCAGTCACCCCCACCCCCTGCCCATCTCCCCTTCCACCACCTCTAGTACGTTTCCCAGGGTTAAGAGTCTTTCATGTTCTGTCTCCCTTTCTGAAAATTACAACTCATTTTTTCTCCTTTCCCCTTTATTCCCCATCACTATTTTTTATATTCCCCAAATGAATGAGACCATATAATGTTTGTCCTTCTCCGATTGACTTATTTCACTCCGCATAATACCCTCCAGTTCCATCCATTTCGAAGCAAATGGTGGGTATTTGTCGTTTCTAATGGCTGAGAAATATTCCATTGTATACATAAACCACATCTTCTTTATCCATTCATCTTTCGATGGACACTGAGGCTCCTTCCACAGTTTGGCTATTGTGGACATTGCTGCTAGAAACATCGGGGTGCAGGTGTCCCGGCGTTTCATTGCATCTGTATCTTTGGGGTAAATTCCCAACAGTGCAACTGCTGGGTCATAGGGCAGATTTATTTTTAACTCTTTGAGGAACCTCCACACGGTTTTCCAGAGTGGCTGCACCAGTTCACACTCCCACCAACAGTGCAGGAGGGTTCCCCTTTCTCCACATCCTCTCCAATATTTGTGATTTCCTGCCTTGTTAATTTTCCCCATTCTCACTGGTGTGAGGTGGTATCTCATTGTGCTTTTGATTTGTATTTCCCTGATGGCAAGTGATGCAGAGCATGTTCTCATGTGCATGTTGGCCATGTCTATGTCTTCCTCTGTGAGATTTCTCTTCATGTCTTTTGCCCATTTCATGATTGGATTGTTTGTTTCTTTGCTGTTGGGTTTAATGAGTTCTTTATAGATCTTGGAAACTAGCCCTTTATCTGATACGTCATTTGCAAATATCTTCTCCCATTCTGCAGGTTGTCTTGGGTTTTGTTAACTGTATCCTTTGCTGTGCAAAAGCTTCTTATCTTGATGAATTCCCAATAGTTCATTTTTTGCTTTTGTTTCTTTTGCCTTCGTGGATGTATCTTGCAAGAAGTTACTGTGGCCGAGTTCAAAAAGGGTGTTGGCTGTGTTCTCCTCTAGGATTCTGATGGAATCTTGTCTCACATTTAGATCTTTCATCCATTTTGAGTTTATCTTTGTGTATGGTGCAAGAGAGTGGTCTAGTTTCATTCTTCTGCATGTGGCTGTCCAATTTTCCCAGCACCATTTATTGAAGAGACTTTCTTCCAATGGATAGTCTTTCCTCCTTTATCGAATATTAGTTGACCGTAAAGTTCAGGGTCTACTTCAGGGTTCTCTACTCTGTTCCATTGATCTATGTGTCTGTTTTTGTGCCAGTACCACACTGTCTTGAGGACCACCGCTTTGTAGTACAACCTGAAATCTGACATTGTGATGCCCCCAGATATGGTTTTCTTTTTTAAAATTCCCCTGGCTATTCAGGGTCTTTTCTGATTCCACACAAATCTTAAAATAATTTGTTCTAACTCTCTGAAGAAAGCCCATGGTATTTTGATAGGGATTGCATTAAACGTGTAAATTACCCTGGGTAACATTGACATTTTCACAATATTAATTCTGCCAATCCATGAGCATGGAATATTTTTCCATCTCTTTGTGTCTTCCTCAATTTGTTTCAGAAGTGTTCTATAGTTTTTAGGGGATAGATCCTTTACCTCTTTGGTTAGGTTTATTCCTAGGTATCTTATGCTTTTGGGTGCAATTGTAAATGGGATTGACTCCTTAATTTCTCTTTCTTCAGTCTCATTGTTAGTGTATAGAAATGCCACTGATTTCTGGGCATTGATTTTGTATCCTGCCACGCTACCGAATTGCTGTATGAGTTCTAGCAATCTTGTGGTGGAGGCTTTTGGGTTTTCTATGTAGAGTATCTTGTCATCGACGAAGGGGGAGAGTTTGACTTCTTCTTTGCCAATCTGAATGCCTTTAATGTCTTTTTGTTGTCTGATTGCTGAGGCTAGGACTTCCAGTACTATGTTGAATAGCAGTGGTGAGAGTGGACATCCCTGTCTTGTTCCTGATCTTAGGGGAAAGGCTCCCAGTGCTTCCCCATTTCATAGATGGCTTTTAAGATGTTGAGGAATGTTCCCTCTATCCCTACACTCTTAAGAGTTTTGATCAGGAATGGATGCTGTATTTTGTCAAATGCTTTCTCTGCATATATTGAAAAGATCATATGATTCTTGTTTTTTGTCTTGCTGATATGATGAATCACATTGATTATTTTACGAGTGTTGAACCAGCCTTGCATCCCCGGGATAAATCCTACTTGGTCATGGTGAATAATCTTCTTTTTTTTTTTTTTTTTAATTTTTTTTTAATTTTTTATTTATTTATGATAGTCACAGAGAGAGAGAGAGAGGCAGAGACACAGGCAGAGGGAGAAGCAGGCTCCATGCACCGGGAGCCTGACGTGGGATTCGATCCCGGGTCTCCAGGATCGCGCCCTGGGCCAAAGGCAGGCGCTAAACCACTGCGCCACCCAGGGATCCCTGAATAATCTTCTTAATGTATTGCTGGTTCCTACTGGCTAGTATCTTGTTGAGAATTTTTGCATCCATGTTCATCAGGGCTATTGGTCTATAATTCTCCTTTTTGGTGGGGTCTTTGTCTGCTTTTGGAATTAAGATGATGCTGGCCTCATAGAACGAGTTTGGAAGTATTCCGTCTCTTTCTATCTTTCCGAACAGCTTTAGTAGAACAGGTATGGTTTCTTCTTTAAACGTTTGATAGAATTCCCCTGGGAAGCCATCTGGCCCTGGACTTTTGTGTCTTGGGAGGTTTTTGATGACTGCTTCAATTTCCTCTCTGGTTATTGGCCTGTTCAGGTTTTCTATTTCTTCCTCTTCCAGTTTTGGTAGTTTGTGGCTTTCCAGAAATGCTTCCATTTCTTCCAGGTTGCCTAATTTATTGACCTATAGCTGTTCATAATATGTTTTTAAAATCGTTTGTATTTCCTTGGTGTTGGCAGTGACCTCTCCTTTCTCATTCATGATTTTATTAATTTGAGTCTTCTCTCTCTTCTTTTTCATAAGGCTGGCTAATGGTTTATCTATCTTATTAATTCTTTCAAAGAACCAACTACTGGTTTTGTTGACCTGTTCCACAGTTCTTCTGGTCTCGATTTTGTTGAGTTCTGCTCAAATCTTTATTAACTCTCTTCTTCTGCTGGGTGTACAATCTATTTGCTGCTTTTTCTCTACCTCCTTTAGGTGTAAGGTTAGCTTTTGTATTTGAGTTCTTTCCAGTTTTTGAATGGATGCTTGTATTGCGATGTATTTCCCCCTTAGGACTGCTTTTGCTGCATCCCAAAGATTTTGAACAGTTGTATCTTCATTCTCATTAGTTTCCATGAAACTTTTTAATTTTTCCTTAATTTCTGGTTGACCCTTTCATCTTTTAGCAAGACGGTCCTCAACCTCCATGTGTTTGAAGTCCTTCCAAACTTCTTGTTGTGATTTAGTTCTAATTTCAAGGCACTATTGTCTGAGGATACGCAGGGGACGATCCCAATCTTTTGGCATCGGTTCAGATCTGATTTGTGACCCAGTATGTGGTCTATTCTGGAGAAAGTTCCATGTGCACTTAAGAAGAATGTGTATTCAGTTGCGTTTGGATCTAAAGTTCTGTAGATATCTGTGAAATCCATCTGGTCCAGTGTATCATTTAAAGCTCTCGTTTCTTTGCAGATGTTGTGCTTAGAAGACCTATCGAGTATAGAAAGCCCTAGATTGAAGTCACTAAGTATAAGTGTATTATTATCTAAGTATGTCTTAATTTTGGTTATTAATTGATTGATATATTTGGCAGCTCCCACATTCGGGGCATATATATTGAGGATTGTTAAGTCCTCTTGTTGGATGGATCCCTTAAGTATGATATAGTGTCCCTCTTCATCTCTCACTATAGTCTTTGGGATAAATTTTAGTTTATCTGATATAAAGATGGCGACCCTGCTTTTTTTTGAGGACCATTGGAATGGTAATTGGTTCTCCAACCTTTTATTTTCAGGCTGTAGGTGTCCTTATGTCTATAATGAGTCTCTTGTAGACAGTAAATAGATGGGTCCTGCTTTTTTATCCAGTCTGACACCCTGCTCCTTTTGATGGGGTTTTTAAGCCCATTCACGTTCAAAGTTACTATTGAAAGATATGAGTTTAGTGTCATCATGATTCCTATTCAGTCCCTGTTTTGGTGGATTGTTCCATTGGACTTCCTCTTAAAGAGGAATTTTAAGAGTCCCCCTTAAAATTTCTTGCAGAGCTGGTTTGGAGATCACATATTCTTTCAGTTCCTGCCTATCTTGGAAGCTCTTTATCTCTCCTTGTATTCTGAATGAAAGCCTTGCTGGATAAAGTATTCTTGGATGCATATTCTTCTCATTTAGGACCCTGAATATATCCTGCCAGTCCTTTCTGGCCTTCCAGGTCTCTGTGGAGAAGTCAACTTTTAATCTAATATTTCTCCCCATAAAAGTTAGAGATTTCTTGTCTCTAGCTGCTTTAAGTATCTTCTCTTTCTCTTTGGAATTTGCAACTTCACTATTAAAGGTCGAGTTTTTGAGTGGTTTTTATTGATTTTAGGGGGGGTCTCTCTATTTCCTGGATCTGAATGCCTGTTTCCCTTCCCAGATTAGGAAAGCCTAATCATTTATTTTCCTTAATCTATCCTCATGGTCTTTTAATTGTTTGTCTCTTTTTTCCTCGGTTTCCCTCTTTGCCATCAACTTGTCTTCTATGTCACTCACTCGTTCTTCCACCTCGCTAACTCTCATCTTTAGGACTTCTAGTTTGGGTTGCATCTCATTCAATTGATTTTTAATTTCTGCCTGATTAGATCTGAATTCTGCCGTCATGAAGTCTCTTGAGTCCTTTAAGCTTTTTTCTAGAGCCACCAGTAGCTTTATAATAGTGCTTCTGAATTGGCTTTCTGACATTGAATTGTAATCCAAATTTTGTAACTCTGTGGGAGAGAGGACTGTTTCTGATTCTTTCTTTCAAGGTGAGGTATTCCTTCTAGTCATTTTGCTCAGTGCAGAGTGGCCAAAAACAAGTTGTATTGGGAAAAGGCGAAAAAGAGAGGAGAGAAAGAAGGAAAGAAAAGAGAAAAAGAAAAAAGAAAATCGGAAGAAATAATGTAAAAAGAAGACATGAAAAAGAGAAAGAAAAAGAAAGAAAGGAAAAAAGGGGTGGGGGAAGCAAACGTAAATCAAAAAGTAAAAAAATAAACAAATAAAAAAATAATAAATAAAAATAAAAATAAATACACACGGGGGAGTATCCTCTGATTCTTTATACTGTAAGTCCTTCGACTTCCTCTGGAACTTTCCAGTGCTGCTTGGTCAATAATTTGTTTTTCCCCTGTCTGTCTAGCTGTTTTTTTGGGAGAGGGGCCTGTTGTGCTGATTTTCAGGCATTAGCACTTGGGGGAGCTGCTCTGCCCCCTGCCTGGTGTAGGGCTCAGTGAGTAATGTTTATCCTGTTTATCCGGTGAGGCCACTGTGAGGCTCAGTGGGGTTTTTTTTCCCTGTGAGACCCCAGAGGGAACAACCACAGTGGCAGCGGCCAGCTCTAGAGCCCTGGAGTCAGCTCCCACAGTAACTAGGGAGCTCTCAGTCTGCAGGGTCTGGAGGCTCCGGGGGCGGGGCCGCTGATCTGCTCAGCTCGGGGCAGGAGTGTCCTTGTTGTCCTGTGCCCTCCTTGCCTCTGCCTGTCCTGGGGGAAGGCCGGATCCTGGGCTGTGTCACCGGCGCCCTGTGCTCCCAGGCCTGCGCTGTTGGATTCACGCTCCTGGCCGGGCAGCCCCCTCCGCACAGAGCCTCTGCCCGAGCTCCTCCGAGCTGCTCCCGGTTCCAGCCGGTGCACGCTGCAGCCCTTTAGGGAGCTTGGCTGTGGGGTGTGGCACGCTCTCCCTGGGGCGCAGATCCCTGTTAGTGGACGCTACTGCCCCAAGCAGAGCATGATTATTGCAATATAAGGGGAAAAGTTGTTTACTTTTGATAGTCTGTCAGTAGATGTAGCCTAGGAAGAAAGTATGATAGCTGCTTTATATTAAACAGCAGGAGATGGACACAAGCTCAGAGAATTTTTTTTCCAGCTGCTGTTATTAAAGAAACTCTTTTGTAGAAGAGAAGCTGCTTTTTTTTCCTTTCTGTTTTTGCTTCCATCTCTGAATCCTTTGCTTTCATGTGGCATGCAAAACATCTGTGTATGGCAGCCTGTAACTTTTGTTATTTAAACTGCCAACTGTTCAATTGGAATGAGTTGAACCAGAGGAGGAAAATAGGCCCACTGAAGCAAATGCATTTTTACACCCTTCTTTAATAAAATAATGTAAGGAATAGCTAGAAAGTTTCCTCAGACTTTCATGTAACACCATTAGATTATAGCTATTGGAAAGAATCAGTATTGACTCCTGTCAGACAGTTTTGGAGGGGAGGTGAAGAGAATTGTCTCCTGACTCTGTGTGCTTTGTCAAATCAGGCACTTTGAGCAAAAGTACGAAGTGAAGGCCAAAGTCAGGAAATGGCTCAAAGCAACAACTTGTGCTCATCTCCTGTGACTTCTTTTTTTTTTTTTTTTAAAGAAATCAGATTGAATTGTAAAATGATGCGAATAGAATTGGACAGAAGCACATTTTTTGCAGGCTCAGCAGCCATTACATATCATTAGTGAAAGGATGCAAGGCGTAAAAGGGACCATTTTGATGGGACTTTCATTCTTTTTAAGGACAGATGCATTCACTGATGAGAAATAAACTGGCATCTGTAAAATTTTAGAAAACAGTAATACCAGTATGCCTTCTTTTCCTATAGGTAAACATATAACTTTTTAATACTCATAAATGTAAACTGAAACAATGGGTGATGTTGGAGTTGCTTGTAAGAATGCCAGTTATGAAGCAACTGTGACTTACCAGAATCAGTAGTATATTTCTGTATCAAAATAGTGTCGTTGGTTGTTATACTATATGTTGGCAAATCAAACTCCAATAAAAAAAGCACAAAAACAAAACAAAAAAAACAAAACAAAAAAACCAAAGTAGTGTCTTTTTTCTTATCAAGGTATATACTATTCCTAATATACCACTTCTGTTAAAGTTAATGTCAAAATCCAATATCTCAAAGGTGATATGCTTTTTATTAAGAAATATAATTTGTTCTTACTTTCTGCCTATAAAAGGCCATAGTCCTTATACATCAGCTCTAAAGTTAGTTTCATTTTCTTACTTTTCTTGTTCTTTATTCTCCTTGCCAAAGAATCTCTGTAAAACACTTGCTCTGCAAAGTGTTTTATTTGCCCTTGTGGACATTTGCTGCTTTAAGGATCTGAGTGTGTTACAGCGGGGAGCACATGATTTTAATTCAACTGCCTCTGTGCCCTTAACCCCATTGCCAAATTAATGCTTTCTGTTTTTAGTATTCTGGGGAAGAATGAAATTGCTAAGGTGCAACTGGTCATAAGGAATAATCCAAACAGAGTACCATCCCAGGAAAGACAATATCTGTGTATACCCAGCATAGATCTTGGCCCTGCTCTACTTCTAAGCATAACATACTCTCATAGTCATTTCTTCTCTGTTGTGATTTTTTTAAAAGTGAAGCACTTTTAGATGTCCCATATGGTTTAAAACAAATCAGAAATTCATGTC